>NC_136960.1:2348436-2520936 GCF_032717465.1 Coenobita brevimanus | reverse complement strand
TTTTTAATGTGTCCCACTCTGGGCAAAGGCTTCAGGGCCTATATCTCGGGGGCAGTAGCCTATCCCAAGGCCCAGTAGTCCTCCTACACCTCCACATGTCACCACTTCGGCGCTAACACCCACCGTCCATATTGAATACATGCTAGGGCTGTCTCATACAGGACTGATGTATTGGTATTAGCGGGGGTACTTTTATGACATGTCGGCGGGTCATCTGGTAGATCAGGAAAGTCTGCTTCTATGAAATTCAAATCCTTAAACTGTTCCCTGCCCCAGCCAGGATTCGAACCTGGGTCCGTCAGGACTGCAGGCCGCCTCTCTACCGATTCAGCCACCGCTCATGTTAGCAGAGTTAATCCTGAATCATTTTCCTGCTTACCATAGATGGTTTCATCTTTTAATGTGTTTGTTTTTGTTTTCTTTATTGCAGAGCCAACAAAAAAATTCACGATGCAACTCAAACGCCTGCGGTCCTCACACCAGCAAGCTGAGCCGTCCTTGCAACACACAAGAACTGGAAGGCATAATAAACGATCCCCCACGTATAATATCCCACCACCCCATAACACAACACACACCAGAAAAACACATACCGGTAGCCACACTGTCTTGCCTCATAACGTATTGATTATCTTCCTACTGTAACTAGTCCTTCCAGTAGAGGACGTGATTTGTTTCACTTCTTTTTACTTCAAATTACATTTATTAAACTTTGGAGTGGTTTTCAAACTGAAGGGTGTTCGATACAGCCTTTAATAACTTCCTCGACGCAACAACTACCCCTTATGATGAAAAACTTTCTTGGTGAATAAATACATCATCGTATTAAATGGGCTAACATTCACAAAAATTACAACAATGCATTTCTCTCTATGAGCTTGTGTGCTGTGTTGTAAATATTATCCTTGGCATTATTTATGGTACTCGGAATAACATATAATAAAAAAAAATCTTATATAACATATGTCCGTGTTTTTTCATCATTTTATTCATGTGCCTGGTGACGCACGCTATATATTATTTTTTCTTTCTCTCTGGGTATATAGGTCATATTGCCGTGGACTTAGAGGGTTACCCAGACCTTATCTTCCTTACGGGTATATATCTGCATCATATTTCTACTGGTACATAACTGAATATGGAAAATATATATGCAGCTCTCTACCTACCTACCTACCTATCTATCTACCTATCTATCAAGCTATATCTTCCTATAGCGGTATGTATGTTTATCTGTATAACTCTGTACCTATATATTCTGCAGAGACATATATATAACAGAATACAGAAAATACACAGAAAATGGAAAGATAAATAATTCTTCTATACAAAGACGGTAGCATGGTATCTTTGCCCGCGCGAGTACACACACACACACACAAACACACACACACACACAAACACACACACACACACACACACACACACACACACACACACACACACACACACACACACACACACACACACAGATAGGAAATTCAATATTATCAGAAGTAATTTCACAGGACATCTAATAAAGAAGTGAATGAAACACACACACACACACACACACACACACACACACACACACACACACACACACACACACACAGGCACCGGCAATTTCAACACTTCCCACCAATAATTACATAGGATATCCCATAAAGCAGGGAACGGACACACACACACACACACACACACACACACACACACACACACACACACACACACAGGAAATTCAACATTACCAGAAATAATTTCATAAGACAGCTACCTAATACAGCAGTGAATGAAACACACACACACACACACACACACACACACACACACACACACACACACACACACAGGCAACGGCAATTTCAACACTTCCCACCAATAATTACATAGGATATCCCATAAAGCAGGGAACGAACACACACACACACACACACACACTGCAACAGCAATGTCAACGCTTCCCAGCAATAATTACATGGGATATAGCACACGGCAGGGAACGAAAGACACACACACACACACACACACACACACACACACACACACACACACACACACACACACACACACACACACTGCATCATACATCACCACAGCCAATATAATCACTGCTTTTCCACTCCATACATCACAACAGATTGCATAATGCCACACGTAAGCGTTACCAAGTGCTGCAAGTTTTATCCAAGACATGACACACTATCACATTTTCTTGCCTTATACAAAGTTATGTCCCCTTGTCACCTTTATCTAACAGCCTGAGGATATCTTTGTGTTTTATTCTTGCCATTTCCAAAAAGCATCAGGTAATTTTTGAGTTATGTCTGTACTTCATATATTTTTTTACTTTTGGTTTACTTTTTATTATTATTATTATTATTATTAGTAGTAGTAGTAGTAGTAGCAGTAGTAGTAGTAGTAGTAGTGGTGGTAGTAGTAGTAGTAGTAGTAGTGGTAGTAGTAGTAGTAGTAGTAGTAGTAGTAGTAGCAGTAGTAGTAGTAGTAGTAGTGGTGGTAGTAGTAGTAGTAGTAGTAGTAGTAGTAGTAGTGGTAGTAGTAGTATTTTCTGTATGTAACACTGATTTCATTTGATACATGATATCTTTTCTTGGTTAAAAAAAAAATGGAGGTATTAAGAATTATGTCAACGCACCCCTCCCCCCCCCCTTTTTTTTTTTTTTCCAGTGATTGGTAGCTGATCCATGGAGCTGAGAGTTAAGGATTCAGTAAAGGTATTATATAACCCTCTCCCAGACAAACACAATAACCTGAATTAAGGACATATAAATAACACACAGTACCAATCAATTTTGTTACCGAACACAGGAAATACTACCACACTCGTCTGGTACATTTAAGTCTCTAAGATGCCATCCTCTTGTCACACATGGCATTCTGAAATACAACACAAAGCATTTTGACACGCTACCGCATGACCAATACACATTATCATTATTAATGCTTCGATGGACTTTTAAATTACTTTGGCTTACCAAGTTATTCCCTTCGCTGTGAGGACGCAACTTCACATTCTACTCTTCCTGGTCCCAAGTGATATCATTCAGTTCAGGAGCAAATCTAATGTGGTTCTGAATGGGTTATATATATATCTTCAAATAATCCCAGACCTTATCACTTGTTGACGAAAATATAAGTTATGTTCAGGGTGGTCTATATATTACGCAAGCCAGTTTTCATATGTTACATTTATGGTGGGGACGTTGCAAGTTATATGCCAGTTAAAACGTAAAGCGTATAGTTAGGACCAGGATTTTATCAACAGTTGTCATTCCTACACCCCGATATCTTGAGTGTTACGCAATCTCAAAATAAGGAGAAAAATATTTAACTGTTATCCTCTCACCTGAATAATATATATATTCTGAATGTCAATTGTATCTAAAATGACTGACAACTTCCTAGGATGAGTTGAATTTCTGCTAGGGAATGATTTTTTTTTTGTTTTGCCAGGGCAGTTTTGCTACAATATTTATGTGAAGAGCATATAGTTAGGTCAGGGAATTGATCCTAAGGTCATTTGTGAACCCACACCCAGATGCTGGCTGGCAACCATCCCAAAGTCTGTTAAGGAGACCCCCTATCATCTCTTCCTTACCAGTTTGTTTCTCCATGCGCCAGTACTCTCTTACATTTTATTTATGCAATGCGCTTTGGGGTAAGGAAAAATATTTGGTATTAAAGATGAACAGAGGCGAAATACTCAGCGAATCGGTTATATAAAGGGTGTTAGAGAGACCTGCATACTGACGAGAATTAGCCTTCCCGTCCTAAATCTGACGTTAATTTATGAGCAGTATTTAATCTGTTTGTCCGCACCAGGTTTCCTTATTAGTTAATTGTATATTATCTATGGTAAGCTAGAAATATTGTCCGTAAATTATAATGTATGGTAAGAATTCCATAATTCCCTCGAAAAGCAAGATGACCATTAACATTAAACAACCGAAATCTTGTGTGTTGCGGGGACGGATATGTCACTAGTGTTTACCCTGAATAATTTTTTCCTGCTTCCCATAGACCTTTTCATCTTTTATTGTACTGTCAACTAACAATTTCATGAAGCAACCAAAACGTCTGTAGTACTCGCACCAGCAAACTGAGTCCTCCTTGCAACACACGAGAACTGATATGCATAATAAATGAACCAAAAATGTTCAATGCCCTACCACCACGTAACACAAGGTATTATAAAATACATATATTCATACCGTCGTGCCTCTTAACGTATTGATCGTCCCCCTATACAACTCCTTTAGGCCGAAGACGTGATTTGTATTTTCTCCTGCTTTCTTCAAATTATTTTTGTTCAACTTTGGAGGGATTGTCCAACGTGAGGGGGGGTCAGTATAATCATTCTTAACTTCTTCGATGCAACAAGTATCCCTTATGATGAAAAATTGTCTTGTTGAATTAAGAAACGTCATCGTACTGAAGAGGCTAACATTCAGAAATATTAGAACAAAGCGTTTTTATGAGCGTGTATGTAGTGTCGTAAATATTCTCCTAGGCACTATTTTTGTTACTCCAAATTGCATATAATCAGAGCCATATATGACATGCGTCCAAGTTACATCCTCACATTTATATTCATGCTGACGTGCGTTTTCTATTTATCTATCTATATCTACCAATTTTGTTTTGTTTCTGAGGATACATAAGTTTATATTTCGTGGGCTTAGAAGGCTCCCAGGGTCTTCTCTTCCCTACCAGTATATCTCTGCATAATATTGCTACCCTTATACGTCGACTGTGCAGTCCTGAAATGCATTTATCAATCAGCCTCTGTTTTTATATATTTTCCATCTCCCAATATGTCTATGTTTCTTGTATATCTCCCTATTTACACGTCCTGTAGATGCAAAAATAAAATGGTCTGCATAACATACGCGAAAATTTCAAGCTTAAGTTAAATAATTTTCTACAAATGTGGCATGGTCTTGCCCTCAGGCGCACACACACACACACACACACACACACACACACACACACACACACACACACACACACACACACAGCAGGAGCAATTTCAACGCTTTCCAGCAATAATTACACAGGATATCCCATAATGCTGGGGACGAAGCGCGCGCGCGCACGCACGCGCGCACACACACACACACACACACACACACACACACACACACACACACACACACACACACACTCTCTCTCTCTCTCTCTCTCTCTCTCAACACACTATCACATAAACTAGGGGACGAAACCATTATGTGGTTTACGAATAACTTAAGAGTAATTCTTTCGTTCCTCTCTCTCTCCCTCTCCCTCTGTAACAACAAAAACAACAACAACCATAATAATAATAATAATAATAATAATAATAATCGGTTTATTAGTAATTTAGCCGCCTTTGAACTGAAAATATATGAGTAAGTAAGGGAAGTCGAGTCCCCACCCTCTCTCTCTCTCTCTCTCTAACAGCAACAACAAGAGGAACAACAACAACAACATCAATAATAATAATAATAATAATAATAATAATATTTATTATTATTATTATTATTATCATTATTATTATTATTATCATTATTATTATTATTATCATTATTATTATCATTATTATTATAATCGGTTTATTACTAATTTGGCAGCCTTTGGACTGAGAATATATGAGTAAGGGAAGTAGAGTCTCCCCCCCCCTTTCTCTCTCTCTCTCTCTCTGGGGAAGAATTATTTAGGTACCAGCTCGTCACTCGCTCCTTATGTCTGTCTTGTTTGCCTGTCCTGTCTGTCAAAAAATTACAGTATTTACTACCTCCACATCGTCGCTTGTCCTGTGTGTGTGTGTGTGTGTGTGTGTGTGTGTGTGTGTGTGTGTGTGTGTGTGTGTGTGTGTGTGTGTGTGTGTGTGTGTGTGTGTGTGTGTGTGTGTGTGTGTGTGTGTGTGTGTGTGTGTGTGTGTGTTTGTGACACACACACACACACACAAAAGCAAACTAATGGTAAGATTACAATGTCAGTTTGTTGTGATATTCCTATTGACTCAAAGATAAAAATATTAAACCCTGATAAGATTAAATTCTGAGGGTACGTTAAAGTTAATTTCATGTCTGTCTGTCTGTCTGTCTCGTTTCAATCTGATGGAAAACTAATGATAAATATCGAGGGAAGTTTTCTACTCACGCAAGGATCACGAAACTAATATCTGATGAAAGTACGTCAGTATAGATATCACCCTTTGTCTGTCTGCATGTGTCACTGTTTGCCTGTCCGTCCGTCTGTCTATCTGTATGTCACTGTATGTGTGTGTGTGTGTGTGTGTGTGTGTGTGTGTGTGTGTGTGTGTGTGTGTGTGTGTGTGTGTGTGTGTGTGTGTGTGTGTCTGTCTGTCTGTCTGTCACTGTGTTTGCCTGCCTGTCTATCTGAATGTCATTGTGTGTGTGTGTGTGTGTGTGTGTGTGTGTGTGTGTGTGTGTGTGTGTGTGTGTGTGTGTGTGTGTGTGTGTGTGTGTGTCTGTCTGTCTGTATGTCACTGTGTTTGCCTGCCTGTCTATCTGAATGTCATTGTGTGTGTGTGTGTGTGTGTGTGTGTGTGTGTGTGTGTGTGTGTGTGTGTGTGTGTGTGTGTGTGTGTCACTGTGTTTGCCTGTCTGTCTGTCTGAATTACACAAACCTAGTAAAAAGATTATTATAAAAAATAAGAGGAAATTTTTGCAGTGATCTATTGATGAAAGATTATAATTGGACGAAAACACGGTTAAGTGCATTTTACCGGACTGTCCTTTTGTTTTTTGAATATATATATTTTTTAAGTTCAGTGACAAATTAATTATATTCTGATGAAAATAAATCAAAGGTTTTTCTTCATCTGCTTTTTTAGGTCAGTTACGGCGGTGGATAATGATGATGATAACGATGATGATGATGATAACGATGATGATGATGATGATGATGATGATGATGATGATGATGAAAGGTAGATCGCTTGTCAATAGAGCACTTCATGGAAAGAATGGTAATTGTAGATTATGTGTGCTAACTGTGGCAGGTGTGGTAATTGTAGGTTGTGTGGTAATTGTGGAAGGTGTGGTAATTGTAGTGTGGCAATTAGAGGTGTGGTAACTGTGGTAGGTGTTGTCTCTGTAGGTTTGGTAAGTGTGGAAGGTAAGGTAATTGTGGTAGGGGCTGTAAGAAAAGGTTTGATAATTGCGGTATGTGTGGTAAATGTGGAAGGTGTGGAAATTGTAGGTGTGGTAATTGGTGGGTATGGTACTTGTAGGTGTATCAATTTTAGGTGTGGTAACTGTGGTAGGTATGGTAGTTGTATGTTTATCAGTTATAGGTGTGGTATAACTGTGGTAGGTGTGGTAATTGCAGTTGTGGAAATTGCTGGAGGTCTGGTAGATTTGTGTCCTAATTGTGATATGTGTGGCAAGTGCAGGTGTGGTAATTATAAGACTGGTAATTGTGGTAGATGTGGTAACTGTAGGTGCAGTGTGGTAACTGAGGTGAGTGGTACTTGTAGATGAGGAAATTATATATAGGTGTGGTAACTGTGGGAAGTGTAGTGAGGTAATTATTGCTGTAGTAACTGAGGATGTGGTAATTATAAGTGTGGTAACTGTGGTAGGTGTGGTATAATAGGTCGCCAAGTCTGCAATTAAAGATGGGTTACTTTTCGTGGTCCAGTGGTTACGTGCTGGACTGAGATCCCGAGAGACCTGGGTTCTATGCCCCGCTATGGCCTTGATTAACCCTTTTAGTACTATGACTTACTCATTTTATTTTGCTACCTCAACATGATTTTATTCAGCTTAGAAAAAAACTATAGACAAAGTGTTCCTCAAGGCTAAATCTAGAACCCCAATTCAGAAAGTCTCCCCTAAGCAGAATAAATCACCTGTGAGCAGAATAAATCGCCGAAGAGCAGAATAAATCGCCTATGAGCAGAATAAATCGCCGAAGAGCAGAATAAATCGCCGAAGAGCTGCATAAATCGCCGAAGAGTAGATCAACGAAGAGCAGACTAAACCGCCTAAGAGCGGAACAAATCGCCTAAGAGCAGAGTAAATCGCCTAAGAGCCGAATAAATCGCCTAAGAGCAGAATAAATCGCCAACGAGCAGAGTAAATCGCCTAAAGGTAGAAAAAAGTGTAAGAAAATAGAAGAATCATGTTGAAGGTGATAATTTGTCATCGTTTCCGTTTTAGCAGTGGGAGATTAAGAGATAATTGAAAGAGTAATTAAAGAAAATGAGATGATTAATGGTGTAGTAATAATAGGAGTGAGAACAGAAGGTGGTAACTGTGGGTGGAGGGTGTGGTAATTGTGGGTGGAAAGCGTGATAATTGTGGGCTGTAATTGTGGATTGTGTTGGTAATTGTGCATGGAAGGTGTGAAGATCGTAAACAGTAATTGTGGAATGTGTTGGTAATTGTTAAACAGTAATTGTGGAATGTGCCGGTAACTGTAGGAGGAGGGTGTGATAATTGTGGGCGGTAATTGTGTAATATGTTGGTTATTGTTAGAGTGGTAATTGTGGAAGGTGTAAATGTTGCTAGTAACTGTGTAAGGTGTACTAATTCTGGAGTGTAAATATAGGCAGTATGTTGATTCCAGGTGTCGTTGAGCGTAGATCTGGAAATTGTAGAAAGGGGAAATTGTGGACAGTGTTATGGCTGCTGTGGAAGGTGTGGTAATTGTGCATGGTGTCATGGTAATTGTGGAAGATATGGTAACTGTGGACAGTGCTGTGGTAATCGAGGGCGGTGTGATGATAACTGGCTGATATGATAACTGTGGGTGGTGTGATGGTAATTGTGGCAGGTGTGGTAATCGTGGGTGAGGTGATGGAGATTGTGGTAGGTGTGGGAATTGTGATAGGTGTGGTAATTATGGGTGGTGTGATGGTAATTGTGCCAGGTGTGGTAATTACAGATGTGGTAATTGTGACAGGTGTGGTAACCGTGCATACTGTGGCAATTGTACAAGTGTGTAATTGCGGGTAGTGGTGTGGTAGCTGTGGAAGGTGTGGTAAAGTGAATGCTGTGGTGGTAATTGTAGGTTAAACAAGATTTACAATGAGCCTGGGAAGTACAGTCGGCATCAAAAATCCTGTCTGAACTCTTGTATTTCCTTCCATAAGCATTGAAAACTGGTGTGGTGAAACCGAGGAACCCACACTGATGATACTAATATGTGAGCAAATAAAGCCAGGTGCTTTGCTTTCGATTCAACACATTAATTTTCAAAGTCAGTGGAGAGAGGAAAAAGAGAGACGACAGGACTAATGACGTTCACTGTACCATATATCTACCTCTACCCCCCCTCTCCCACCCCAGCCACCTCCCATGGGTACTACACTATGGATGAGCCATGAATGTTTGATACCATGTCGCTCGGGACCGTACTCACACACACACACACACACACACACACACACACACACACACACACACACACACACACACACACACTCGCTTTCACATGTACACACCTGCCCAGACATCTGCCTACATTGCCGTATTCCTTTCCACCCACACACCTACCTCCACGTCCATTCACACTCTACGTGTACACAGCTGCCTCTACACTCACACACCTACCTCTATACCCACACACACGCCTCCCCACAAACCTGTCTTCACATCATTTCACCGTCACCACATTCCCCTACCTGCCCACCACACATTTACCTTTAGCTTCTTCACTCCAATGATGTATTTTCATTATATATTTGCGGCGTTCAGGCGGTCATGTTCAGCTTTCGAGAGACCTTTAATAGTGACAAGGTTAGAAACAATCTTCACTAACCTCATTAACCTCGTCACAGCCTGATTTCTCTCCCAAAGCTGAATTCAATGGTCTGAAGATGGCCGGAACAAAAACATATATATACGCCAAAGGAGCGAAGAGGTTGTGTCAAAACCCTGCCTCCCTGCACCCCACGCTAGTCCCATCATCTACACACCTACTTCAGCGTCCACACACTTGCCTGTAACATTTACATACCTGCCTCAACTTCAATTGTATGTATGTCTCCACACACCTCCCTCCTTACACCAGCCTCTATGCTCACACCGTATCTACATGTCTTATCATTAACACACCAACCTCTAGAGCACACCCATTCATTATCATCAAAACGTTTTCATCCTTATCGACACACACACACACACACACACACACACACACACACACACACACACACACACACACACACACACACTTTCCACATACCTGCCTCTATACAACATCCATCGTACACCTGGTTCAACACACCTGACTACACATACCTCCTTTTATACATCTCCCCTTATATACCCAGATCCACACACCTGTCCCAGTACACTTATCCCATACATCTATCTCTAATTATCTACCACGTACACCTTCCTTCACACAGGCCTACCAAATTCTTTCCATGATAGGCCTACCTCTACATTATCTAGCCCTACAAATCGACGTCCATGTACGGTAATTGGTTCCATAAGCCTGTCTCTATAATGTACACCTGCTTCCTTATCCCCCTCCGTTCTCCATACACCCAGAAACTCCACAAAATCTCTCTCTCTCTCTCTTTCTCTCTCTGTCGGACCAATTAAGCTGTTTGTCACGTAACACCCCTGTCTCTGATGCACTACCCAACTTTTAATATCCTCTCTCCACGAAGGTACAAGGCGTTACCTTCATTCCAGCTGAATTCCTGAGCACAGAGATATTACAAGACGAGAATATTATAAGAAGATATTACACGACGGGGCAATGAACTTACAGGTATTAAATTCAAGATATTAACCCTCTCATGGTCGATATAATTCTAGTAATCTTCTCTTACTTAACAGCCAGAAGCTTTCATTCAGGTAAGTGTGTCGAAGGAGTAATAATTCTGGTACTACTGCCCTTATCTGCTTGGAACAATTCTGGTATTCTGTTCCAACTAAAGCCAGACGATTTTGTTCAGCTGAGCGAGACATAAGGAATCATGGGAGTGTGAACATGAAGATATTATAACATGGAAATATTACTCGGAAGAAAATGAACAGGAAAATGTGTGGACGTGAAAGGGTCGTCTTGTCGACTTCAGTGCCATCCTATTAATAAAGTTTCCTTGAGTTGAATTGCCTAAGCTCACCTTCACACACACACACACACACACAGACACACACACACACAGACACACACACACACACACAGACACACACACACACTCTCTCTCTCTCTCTCTCTCCACTATGACTGCAATTTCGTGGAGCTTCAATGCTTTATAATAATTCGTTTTTAAATTAGGCCGGTATTACTGCACTTGGTTTGTGCTTTCTTTTTTCCTTTTCCTGGATCCTACATATTCCTTGCTTAAAAGTGGGAACAGGGTTGTAACGGTGGTGGTGGTTGGTAGTAGTAGTAGTAGTAGTAATAATAATAATAATAATAATAATAAAAACAATAATAATAATAATAATAATAATAATAATAATAATAATAATAATAATAATAATAAAAACAATGATGATGATGATGATAATGATGGTGAAGGTGGTGGTGATGATTATTATGGCAAAATCTAACGCAAAAATAATGATGATGAAGACGATGGTGGTGGTGGTAGTGACGGTGGTGGTAATGATTATGATGAGAAAATAAGCAACGCAATAATAATGATAATGTTGATGATGATGATGATGATGATGATGATGATGATGATGATGATGATGATGGTAAAATTTTAAGCATCGCAAAATGACTCAAAGTATATATAAAAAAAAATCCACAGATAATAAAAATACTTCATAACAGACCTCAGTAGGACACACCAAAAAAAAAAAAAAAAAAAAAAAAAAAAAAAAAAAATAGCGTATCAGTGCAGAAATAGAGAAAAAGAAAATTCACTGAAACCTGTAATGTTTTTTTTTTTTTTTTTTTTTTTTTTTTTTTACTTTCGCGAGTAAGGAGGCGTTAAAGTAAATTCTGTCGCTGATATGAGATGATTTTATTTATCTAAGAATATTTGGTCTTACTGAATAATAATAAAAAAAGTAGCGGTAGTAGTAGTAGTAGTAGTAGTAGTAGTAGTAGTAGTACTGTAGAAGTGGCAGAAAATAACAATAATAATAATAATAATAATAATAATAATAAATAATAATAATAATAATAATAATAATAATAATAAAGAAAATAGTCTAGTTTAACACTTTAGAAGACACACTTAGGTTGCTTAATAAAAAAATCACCAAAAAATTCAGTTCAGCTGAAATAAGACCCATTATCCAAGGTACGAACACTAATTTCTCATATTCTACCTTTCTCGTGCGTGTTTATACTTTAATATTCTTTACTCTGCTTTTAGATGGAGAAGGGGGTAGGATGATGTATTTTATTCATGTATGGCAGCGTGTGTGTGTGTGTGTGTGTGTGTGTGTGTGTGTGTGTGTGTGTGTGTGTGTGTATGTGTGTGTGTGTGTGTGTGTGTGTGTGTGTGTGTGTGTGTGTGTGTGTGTGTGTGTGTGTGTGTGTGTGTGTGTGTGTGTGTGTGTGTGTGTTTATACCCTGGGACTGCGGGTACTGCTCCATTACCCCATCTTTACGGCTTCCCCAAACACCAACACGACTAGGGTGGAGGTAATGGGTCGGGGTGGGGAGGGGAGAGGCATGGGAAAGCGGGGACTGGGGAGGAAGGAAAGTACGGGGGCGAGGGGCGATGAGGGAGTTGTAATGAGAGGAAGGGGAGTGGAGGAAGAAGGAAAGAAGGTGAGTGGTGGGAAGAGGAGGGAAAGAGGGAGTGGTGGGGAGAGGAAGGGAAGGGGAGTGATGGGGAGAGGATGGAAAGGGAAGCGGTGGGGAGAAGCAAAGGGGAGTGATGGGGAGAGGAAGGGAAGGAGAGTGATGGGGAGTGGAAGGAAAGGGGAGTGATGGGGAGACAAAGGAAAGGGGAGTGATGGGGAGACGAAGGCAAGGGGAGTGATGGGGAGACGAAGGATGGGGGAGGAAGAAGAGAGAGGTAAGATGCAAAGGAAAAGAAAGAGAGATAGGGCGAGAGGGAAAAGAGAGAGGTAAGGCAAGGAGGAAGAGAGAGGAGTAGGAGAGGTGGAAAGGTGAGAGGCTGGATGAGGAGGAAAAGAGAGGTAGAGTGAGGAAGAGAGAGAGGTAGGGCGAGGAGGAAGTGAAAGAGGTATGGCGAGGTGGAAACGAGAGAGGCAGGGAGAGGAGGAAGAGAGAGAGGTAGGGCGAGGAGGAATTGAGAGAGGTAGGGCGAGGAGGAAGAGAGAGAGGTAGGGTGAGGACGACAAGAGAAAGGTAGGGCGAGGAGAGAGGGAGACTGCGCGTGGAGAAGAGAAAGAGATAAGGAGAGGTGGAAGAGGGAGGTAGGGCACGGAGGAAAAGAGAGAAATAGAGTGAGTAGCTAATGGTGGTGGGAGTGGTGCGAAATTGAGGGGTTTTGTGGGCATGCAAAAAAAGTGGTGTGAAGTGGAAGTGCAAAGAAGCAAGGTGAGTGAGTGGCTAGGGAGACATATACAGGTGTGTGGTAGAGGGGTGAAAAGGGTGCGAGGGAAGGTTGCAGGGTGTGGAGGAATGTGGGAAAGGAATTCACGGGTGTGGAGTGGTGAGGGAGTGGAAGCAAGGAGTGAGAGTAGCTGTGGGGATGGAGATTTTAGTGTGGGAGAAGGCTAAGAGCTGGGAAGACGGTTGCAGTAAATGGTGTAGAGGAGAGATGTAGAAATGTAGGGAAGGGGTGCATGGGGTGAAGTAGTGTAAAAGATATCTGATCTGAGAAAGTAAACAAGGAGAGAGTGTAGCCCGGTGGACAAATATTGTACAGGGTGTAAAGAAGAATGATGTGTTTGCCGTGGTGTGGGAGAGAGTGTAGCGAAGTAGTTTCGTGTGGGGGAAAAGGTTGTTGTATTGTGCAGTGGTGTGGAAGGGGAAGAAAAAGGGTGAGCAGATGAGAGAACAGGCAAAGTACTGTGATGTTGGGCGGAGCAATAATGGTGTGAAATTGTGTGGGAGATGGGAACAAAGGTGGGGAGAGATGTGCATGAAGACTGTAGAGGTGTAAGGTGATATGGGAAGAGAAAGACTGTTCTACGGGAGGAGGGCGGTTGGGACAATGAGGAGTAGGGATGCGAGGAAAAAGTGAAGGGAGACGTAGCCAGTTGCAAGGGTGTGGGATAGGGGTGCAAGAATGTGTGAGGAAAGGGCGCAAGGGTGCGGGGGATGATGGGGAATGTGAATGTATGGAATCAGATTGAAGGGAGAGGGAAAAAGAACTGCAGAGGCGTGAGAAAAGTTCAGGGTTGTGAGAAGGAGATGTAGCGGAGGAAAGGGACACAAGAAAGAAGAAAATACGGCTGATGGAAGGTGGGAAAGGGGCAAAAGATGTAGGAAAGGTGCATGGGCGTGGAGTGGTCTGAGAAAGGGACGGCTGTGAGGGGACAGAAGGGAATTAGTGATGAAGATGTCTGCTAGAAGGGGAAGGGAAAGCTTGCAGGGGTAGAGAGTGAGGGCGACAGGGACGAGGGTCGAACGGACTGTGAGTTCAAGATGAAGGGTGTTTGGTGAGGGTTAGGGGAGGGGCGAGGGAAGGGGTGAGTGATGGGTGAGAGTGAAGCATGTGTGATGAAGGTGAGGGGTGAGGAGAGGGTTAGGGGTGTGGTGAATTTATGGGAAATGGTGAGGGGTGTGAATAGTTTAATGAGAGTGGGTGTAGTGAGGGATGTGAGGTTCGAATGTGAGGGATACAGTGAAGCTAGCTGAAAGGGTGTGGCAACGCTGAAGGCTGTGATAGGAATGAAAGCAGTGGTGAAAGTGGAACTAGAATACAACGAACAGAACACGTCTAAATCTGTCAAGTGCCGTTGCAGCTGTACAAAAAGTTTCAATTGTCGTGCAGTGAGCCCGTCAAACAATCATGCAGCAAAAGCGAGCATGTCTCTGAACACCTTTGATTGCTTGGTGTCACAGAACTGAGACAATGTAATGCATTTTTGAAAACTGTTTAAATGTTGCACCGGTAAAGCAAATCTGTGTTCGAGGATTTACTTTTATTTTGTTGTAAAGTAGAAAGATCTGACTGCATCGCTGACCTGCATGTTACTAGCAGCACTGGGGTATGTCTTGGGGAATGTCAACATTGTGAGGCAGTAAATAATAGGTGACTGAATATCGAGAGTGGGCTTTGAACACAGAGTTACCGGGTGTTGGATATAAGTTAGGAATGCCAGCGGAACGGGAGCCTTGTCATCATCGCATATTTATTGACGTCGGCACTGCAGCTCTCTGAATATTCATCACAAAGTTGTGCAGGTACATAAGAATGAGGGACGAGATTCAGCAGTTTATTACTACGCTTGCTATGTGCGATATTTGTAGAATGCAGTTGTCGAGTCGAGAAACAGTGACAAGAATTGCTCTGAAGTGAGAAATAAGTTGTGTCGTCAGAAGGACAAACTCACTCGTAAAACATGCCTAAGACATCACAGTTGGTCATGCTGAACAGTACTGATTGCTTTTAACTCCTCGGTCACGAAAGCTTCCCCTTCAGTATTGTAAAATCGTCTCCTATTAGTCAGAACCACACACAAAAGGGATAATCGTACCAAAAGGCCTAATGTCGGTTTCTGGGACGTGATGGTGCATGAACCGATCACTGCTAAAAACATGCATACAAGATCAGACACGCACAAGCCCCCAGCCTACCCCTTTGCGTGACACCGGGAACTGGGGTAAGAACGAGGCCAGCTGGTAGAGTGATGTCGCTGTGTGAGATGTCGGTATGGGGTGCGACAGTGTGAGAACTGGCAGGATAAACTGTGGCAGTGTGAAGTGTGGCAATGTGAAGTGTTGGCTACCAGTATGAAGTATAGCTGAGGCGTTGCAGTTTGAGGTGTGGTAGTTCGTGGTCTGGTAGCATGAGGTGGGATATGGCAGTATAAAGTGCAGCAGTGTGAGGTGTGGTGGTTTCAACTGTGGCAGTGTGAGGTGTGACTGTGGGGTAGGGTAGTATGAGGGATGACTTAGAGATGTGGCTGTGTAAAGTGTGATCGTGTGAGGTGCATCAGTATGAAGTGCGGCAATCTGAAGCTTGACAGTGTGAGGTGTGGTAATGTGAAGTATAAGAGTGTAAGCTGCAGCACCGTGAAGTGTGGTAATGTTAAGCACGTCAGTGTACGGTGTGGCAGTGTGAACTATGGCAGTATGAGGTGCGTTAGTGTGAGATGTGGCAGTGTAAATATTGCAAGATAAGGTGTGGCAGTTTGAGATGTGGCAGCTTGAGATGTGGCAATGTGAGGTGTAGCAGTGTGAACTATGGCGGTATGAGATCTGGTAATGTGAGATGCAACGGTAAAAAACAGCAGGAAAAGTGTGGCAATGTAAGAAGTAAAACGTAAAGTAAGGTAAGAACGAGGCCAGGTGGCGCGAACCCGGGGAAAAGTAGATTTATTTTCTCGCGTTGCTGTGGGTAAATGTTTTTCACGTCCCACATAAATCATCAGGCCATTTACTCTGTCGCGCCACGCCAATACCCGATGCGTCAATTTAAGTGGTCTCTCGCGAAGGCTTTGGCGAAAATGTAGTGTTGCGGGTAATTGTTCCTTTGTACTCTTCTGAAGCTAACACAAAGGGACCATCATCATCATAATCATCATCATTATTTCAACTCTGATTTTGATTGCCAGGAAAGGTAATTACGAACTGAAGGTAGCTCTTGTGATTTTTTTTTTCATGGATATGCAATCTTTGGGATCAACTTTTCCAATAGTCTCTGACTGACTGAAATTTTTGTTGTTTAGCTGAAAATTTGTCGCATCTTTTCAGTTAATAATTCTCTCAGCTACATTTTCTGAGCTTGTGGTAAGTCTAAGGCGTACCGTACAAATTAGGTCAAAACTTCTCGGCTATGTGTTTAAAATTAAGTTAATCCCTTTAGTCCAACGTCTTCCTAATGTAATTGTTTTTTACATTCACAAAACGGTATTATTTTTTTTTACTTTACTGTATGAAGAGACTAAGCAGAGGCATATGTAAGCCCTTCAGCTGAAAAGGCCACCCCAAGCCACATACTGTATAATCGCCTGGTGGTACTAATAGTAAAACATTCATATCGTCCCCGTAGTGAAAAAGAGATAAAAAAAATCCTGGAGTGGTGGCGGGCTGAAAATGTGCTGTCTGCTCAATGGTTCCCTTACATTATTTCGAACTAAGCTAAAGATGTACGACCCCATGAATTCCATGTTATTCTTCTATCATTAATTCTCGCTATTTGCAGGTGACACAAGAGGCTTTTCGAACTGAAGGGGTTATATATCACCTTCTTTAGCCTCCTCTACTACAAACAGTCTTTCCAAAGGTGAATAAATATAATCTGATGGTAGCCGGAATTAAAGTGAAGATATGTAATAAGGATCAAGCAGTTAAATAATCTCTGTGGTGATCCGGAGATGTACAGTCTGGGTCAATATTCAGCTTACATGTCCAAAGGTACGATATCATACAGGGGGGTTCCGATTTCCTTTACACACTGCTCATCATCATCATCAACGTCGCCATCATCATCATTGATCATAATCATCAATGTCCAAGTTCTAACACAGGAAGATATTGTACGGTTCTGACAGCTCTGAGACTGTGTAAAGGAACGTACTGTACAGTACAGGGTGGTAAATATGTCTCTACGGGGGGAGACGGGAGGTGTGAAGGTGTGAGGTGCGGATGGGGTACGGGTGAGGTGTTGGATGAAGGACTTAGGTGTGGATGAGGTGAGTGTGAGGTGTGGATGAGGTGCGTGTGAGGTGTGGATGAGGTGCGTGTGAGGTGTGGATGAGGTGCGTGTGAGGTGTGGATGAGGTGCGTGTGAGGTGCAGATCAGGTGCGTGTGAAATGTGGATGAGGTAAGGGTGAGGTGTGGATGAGATAAGAGTGAGGCGTGGATGAGGTGTGGATAAGGTTAGGGTGAGGCGCGGGTGATGTAAGGGTGAGGTGTGACGCGTTGGAGTAAATTAGCAGTGTCATGTATGGTAGTGTGAGGTGCGGCAGTGTGTGGTGTTATGCAGTGGTGATAGGTGGAACTGAGAGGTATTTGTGGACTGTGGTAGTATGAATATGAATGAGTTACACTACAGCAATGTGAAATATGAACGTAATGAGGGAAGACACTGAAGTACGACTGTGTGAAGGGTAGCAGTGTGAAATGTGCGTAAGAAGGAGCAGTGTGTACGGTAAACAGGTACATCAGTGTGGCAGTTTGAGAAGTAAGTGGGGCATAGGAGAGTTAAGTGCAGCATATTATGTGAGTGAGGTGTGGCAGTGTCTTATACTGCATGAGACTGTTTCTACTGCTCTGTATTACATTGTTCGACGTTCGCCATGTATTTAAAAATAAGTAAATATGAGTAACAGAACAGGCAGTGAAGCAAAGGAATCAAGATAATTATTCCATGCGTGAGTGCTTGCTTCCACTCTCATCCACATCCATTTCACTTATTAAATTACAACATACTGTGTTTTAACATAATTAACATTTCTTCCGTAATAATCCTCTAAGTACATTCACGTCTTTTCTTTACTGTTATATCTGCTAGCCTATGTCCCAATGATTTCATTTTTTTTTTCTTTTAATGGAGGAAGCAAGCACAGGCACAATGTTTCTTCATTACTAGAGGTTCTTCTTAAATTCCATGAAGTCTCGTAGGGTGTCAACAAGAATTGAAAAATAATCTCGTACTGAAGGGACTGAATTAAAAAATCCATAACACTTACCACGGTCTTTAAATGAACGCCGATATATATATATATATATATATATATATATATATATATATATATATATATATATATATATATATATATATATATATATATATATATATATATATATATATACAATACTTCACTGCAAACGTATATAACTCAAACCATAGAACGAACGCTCATATGTGGTTATATAATTAATTTACAAATATGGTACTGTTAGGTATAAGTAGGCTGTCTTCGACCACAGCAATAACACATAATTTCATGAATTTTATATCTCCATGGCTTTTACAATTTTCCTCAGGTGAATAAAATCGTCAGGCGTGAACATGGATGAAATACCCAAGTACGTCCATAACAGTAAAGTAATTAAAAGGAATAGTCTGTCTCTCTAGTTTCTACGATTTCCCGCAGCTGAGTAAAAGTGACCTGCTTTGACCTGAATGAAATACTGTACCTGAGTGAGTCCCGAGTTGAATATCAGCTTGAGTGACAAAAATCATCATGAACCCCTTTTTCAAGTACTCAAAAAAGAAAGAAAGAAAGAAAAAAATAAGATAGGTTCCATAACAGGGAAAGGAAGCACAGACTCAGGAGAAACTATTGTCACTAATTACCGAGTGAAACAGATTACAAATGCATTCAATTGCGGCTGAAGAGTCACACTGTTGTGTATCCTATACATTCAATTACTCATCATCCGTATTAAAAAAAAAAAAAGGACAAAGAAACAGAATTAAGAAAGACTACAACCGATGTTAGCAGAGACGTTGGTCATAAACAAAACTGGTTACATTATCCTGCAAGTCTTCCAGTATTCCTAAGGCAGGGTAGAATCGCAAAACATAAAAGGGATGCACACATCAGGGGCGCATCCAGATATCTGAGTAGGCGGGAGGGGAGGAGGGGGGTTCCAGATCTAAGTTCGTGAGAATGGGATGGAGAAGGGCGGGAGAAACAAACCTCAACAGCCGGGGATCTGGAATGTGCTGTGAGTTCAGCCAAGATTTTTTTTTTTTTAAATAAAGCACTTAAGAGGCATTTCAAGTATGTTTCCTGCCAGCTCACCAGTCAGGTATATTGAATTTCATCAAGTTTGGCACTATCACCGATGTCGTCAACGCCAGTAATGTTGATGTAAATCTTCTGTACTAGGTGCACTTCATTTCATTACCATGAGAACCATTATAAGGCAATACAAAAGGGTATATCCAATACTGAGGTCCTTTATCAATGCTACAGGTGTTGACGATATCACTGATATGGTTCCAGTCTTGGTGAAATGGAGTAGTTATATACTGCAGTACTGTATAATCAGATTATGTGCACCCCTACTCATGTAGCAGTACATCATATGTGCCTAAATTTATATTGCAAGGTGCAAACGCATTGGTATTACAGATTTATTTTTAGCATGCAGGATGCTTTGCTTCTATACAAGCTGGTTGAATGGTGACATTCATTGCAGCACCAACATATGAGGGATGCACAAACATTCCTCATTTTTTTTCCAGCAATATTTCTTTCCACACCTGTCATCCAGCCATGACCAGCAGACCATGCTGGAAAATATAGGTTATCAGATGTGTGTACTGTAACAGGTATTCAATCAATTTTTATGTAAGGTATTTGGCTATAGTTTTTCCCCTATACTATTGCCACCTTCCCTTATATTCCTCTAGTATTAATTATACTCCTCTAGTATTCACTTTCTTAATTATTACCTTTCCTTTCAAACAGTGTGCGGTGATTTAGGTTACTTGATACAGTACAAGATTTATTTTTCTGTCCCAGTCTGCTAGCTGAATCTTACCTTTTTTCCCAGAAATAATTCCACCTCTACAGTACTTTCATCCAATTCTGTTTCATCCATTTTCATACTGCTTACAGTTCCTTTTCCTAGTTTTCTCTTGAACTATTCACATCCTTGATGTTACTCTCCTTCACTAAATATTTATCTCATTATTTCTTTTTTGGCATGGTACCGGCCATTTCCTGAGGCCTGCAGCTATTTACAGGTAAGAAAATCTCTTGGGATAAAGATGCCTCAGGATGTATTTTTTTTTTTTTTTTTTTGTGAATTATACAATAATCCGCATTGTTTTATTAACAAATTTTGTACAAAGTCAAAACTGTTTGAGTGAAAGAGGTAAATATTTCAGCCATCATCCTCACCAACTAATGGTAACTTTACCTCACCTTATCTTAACTAATTCATTAGTACTTACTGAAAAATTTTTATGCTCTCCTTTTATCCATCCTGTAAATACAGTGTAAAGGTGCTCTAAGCTGGTGAAAAATACCAAACTAACCATTTATCAACACTGACCTAATTCTGATATCTGTATTTTCTGTCACGTAGAGAAATAGTTTAACAAAAATTCTGTTAACTGCATTTTCTGCCATGTAATATAATATTGTATATATTTAGTCACTTTATAAGTTATAGACTTATTTAGCGTCAAATATGGGAGAAAAGTATCATTGTACCCAATACGTGACTTTCATTATG
The DNA here is from genome assembly GCF_032717465.1 of Coenobita brevimanus. Taxonomy (NCBI): domain Eukaryota; kingdom Metazoa; phylum Arthropoda; class Malacostraca; order Decapoda; family Coenobitidae; genus Coenobita; species Coenobita brevimanus. Next base: position 2,499,719 of record NC_136960.1, on the reverse strand, counting down.
TTAGCAAACACTGCAGCTGCTACATGAATCAACTACAGTATTCACTTGAACTGCATGTGATATACCTCAAGATGCACCTCATTAAAAAAAAAAATGTAATTTACTTACTCTCTAGTGCCAAGACTGCCACGCACATAATAGTCGACCAGACTAAGGCAGAAGCATATAGGCTTCCCCTCAAATGTGATAACTACAGCACTGACCTGGCTAACACACAAACTCTTATATTGTTGCCATTTCAAGAATTTATTGAGAAATCCCATAGGTAGTCTGAAATTAACTTTAGGGCACATTTTATCATATTACGATAACAATTTGTGCTCTTAAGCTATGATAACTCAATATATTATGCGCCAAGCCGCCACCAGTCTCACCACACCAGAAGTTTTGTTTTGTAAAATTTTCTTAACAGCACTGGATGTCTCATATATCAGCCTGCCAAGGAAAATTTTATTCCCAAATTATTCAGCAATTATAAATGGAAAAACCAGCTACCGTATATATGAATATTTAAGTGTGTTACACGATACAGGGATCTCTTGGGGCGTTTTTCCTCCGGTTTCATTTCAATACTATATTACGCCTCAGCTGACGATCGCCTGCCGTAAATGGCAAATTTATTTATGGTACAAGACACGGGAACGTCAGAAGCCTACGTTTGGCAATACTGGCGTTTAGTTTTTATAGTACGGCCCATCGAGTCTGCCAAATGTATTATAGCCAGAACAACTACATTCAACTAGACGACAAAACAATGTAATGAACCCAGCACAAAGCCACACGATGTCTCCTCTAGCCATTTGTCACTCGCATCTTTCTCGTCTACGTTCCAACAGTAAATCTGTAAACATGACGACATGCACACAATCAGCAGATTACACACTGTTAAAGTGTTACGTGAATCGTTAAAAGTAACTTTGTTCTTAATTGTTTTAGAGACTGCATATGAAAAAACCCCAAAATTAGTTTTATTACACTGGAACACCGGTAAAACCATATTTGCTTTGCCTGAGCGGAGGGGGGGGTCAGGACCCCCTGGACCCCCCCCCTTGGATCCGTGCCTGCACATGCATTTGCAGTTCTATCCAGCACAGCGAAAGAACATGGATGAGGAGGATCTATCAACAGAGCACCCTGGGATAATTGCCTAGGCATGGATCTACTCGTGCAGTTATGGGGGAAAAAAAGTTAGCCTACTACTTTATTGCGTCTACTTCCCAGTGAGAGTACGGCATATCCATCACTTTTCTCTCTCGCTCTCAGCATCAAAACGAATCATCTGTGAATAAAGAAATACACCAGGGGTCTCTCAGCAGAATCAATTAAAATAGGAATGTGAGAACTAGATGTAAAATATGCGAACCTCTGTCCCTGACTCTATAAACCACCGCATTCAATCCTGCATCATTTAAGGCATTACCCATACAGTGAACAACAAAAAACCTGTCGCCTCTCTTGGCCTTCTCTCCATAGGATTAAAAAGTTAGCCTGGTGAGTCCGAAGTAAACAACACTAAGGACAATGATCAGTGGCGTAATAAAATCAAAGGTGTCAGTTGCTGCTGATTTAACGAGACTGTGAAAGGTAAGTGGAGAGAAAAGTAAGGATAACGACAGGATAAATGTTCCCGACTGTACCTTCCTCTGAAACTATCCCCACAAACTTCTATTCCATCTTCACGTAAGTAGCAAAATCTTACATAAATAAAAAACAGAAACACTGAAGATGTGAAATGACGGCCAGGATACAGCACAAATAAGAAAATTACAGAACGTCATCCAATATAGAAGAAATTATTATCAAAGTACTAATTAAAGTTGGTAATACACATGGCAAGTTAGTTTATCCATTCATCCAACAAAACCTTCGACATTATTCAAATTATGGCGATTCATTCATTCATTTTCTCTCTCTCTCTCTCTCTCTCTCTCTCTCTCTCTCTCTCTCTCATCCTCGGTGTGTCAGTTCGCAGTACCGGTATAGTCGTCGATTACGGTGTCAAAGAGGCTACCGGGAACTCACAACACTCCCATTTCAGGTGTGGCACGCAACACTTACGCCATCACACTTTCAATCCACATCGCCACGACAGGTTTCATTCTGCGCTGACTAGAATGAATAAATGAATGAAAGAATATACCGAATGAATGAATGAATGAAAATATAACGAGTGAGTGAATGAAAGAATGAATGAATGAACGCCACGACAGGTTTCATTTTGCGTTGCCGAGTGAGTGAATGAAAGAATGAATGAATGAACGCCACGACAGGTTTCATGCTGCGTTGACTAGAATGAATGGATGAATGAATGGATGAATGAATGAATGGATGAATGGATGGATGGATGGATGGATGGATGGATGAATGAATAAATGAATGAATGAATGGATGGATGGATGGATGGATGGATGAATGAATGAATAAATGAATGAAAGATATAACGAGTGAATGAAAGAATGAATGACGATGAACAAAGGAAAAATTATACTGTAGAGAGAAATCGTTCAACCCGTCAATGTTAAATAGCCCTTTCCCTTTTTTATATGAACGTTCATTTATTAATTCAAGTATTTATTATCGCAAAGCTACGTTATTTAGATGGGGAAAATCCGTCTAATTCCTGTTGTATGTCTGTCTATTTTGTACCTGATTCTTCCTACGGTCCGACAAGTACGTTTATCCAAGGTGAAAGTACATGAGAGAAAAAAGCATAATTCTTCTCCATGAGAGGTATCACAGGAACTTAATATACGGGTAATAATTTCATGATAAGAAAATGAAATATAGCTATAAAAGTTGTTTTCTGGCTGCAAGAGAGGCGCTGTGCGAAGGTAATAGAACACAGGTAGGATAAAACTGAATACAAACTTTTATCACTGTAGTAAGGAGATTTACATCATATTTTCCATGCAGTCGTTTTAACCATACTTTTGTTCGGCTGTCTTACCTCATCTATCTATCTATCTATCTATCTATATATAAAGATAAATAGCTCACAGTTCTATGTAATGACTGAATGAATGACTGAGACAGAGAGAGAGAGAGAGAGAGAGAGAGAGAGAGAGAGAGAGAGAGAGAGAGAGAGAGAGAGAGAGAGAGGTTGAAGACTGCGTGCGCAAACACACACACACACACACACACACACACACACACACACACACACACACACTCTCTCTCACTCTCTCTCTCTCTCTCTTTCACGCCTGAGTGAAAATGCCTTTGATGGTTGGAGCAAAGCGAAAATGCAGCCAATGATTGTTTCTCGAGTGATGGATGGCTAAATTGGTGTGTGTGTGTGTGTGTGTGTGTGTGTGTGTGTGTGTGTGTGTGTGTGTGTGTGTGTGTGTGTGTGTGTGTGTGTGTGTGTGTGTGTGTGTGTGTGTGTGTGTGTGTGTGTGTGTGTGTGAACAAAATAACTCAGTTTTACTTTGGGAGAAACTTAGTGCCGAGGTTGGGGGTTAGCTTAGAGGGCATGATTTTTTTTTTCTTTTCATTTTTTAACACGGTAAGACAAAAAAGATTTCGTGTTAAGGTCAACTTGAACTTACCTGTCTTGAAGCAAAGTTATCGTAAATTTTGGCAATTAGACAGGAATGAAGTGATACGATTTGGGGAATAATCAGTCATAGGTCACTGTCAAATGTCCCACCCTTAACCTCAATCACCTCGGATAGACATGGAACAAAGTAAGTGGAAGAGTTAAGGGTCAGTCACACATGAAGCCACCTGACTTTAAAATAAATGAATAAAGATCACAGGCATGGTCAACTCTCAGTAGTTATGGCCTGATTTAGCCCAGTTGTGGTGCAGGTACTGAGGGTCAGGTAAGGATACAGCTGATTGATTTTGAGAACAATCGGTCAAAAGTGAAGGAGACTGGGCAAGACAAAATGCTTAGCCTTTACATGACTTGTTGGGCGCGAGTGATGCACTCAGAGTAATTTTTTTTTTTGTAATGTATGCCACTACTAGTAGTAGTAGTAGTAATAGTAGTAGTAGTAGTATTAGCAACAGTAGCAGTAATGATACTTATATTAATACTTACAATAACAATAATAATAATAATGATAATAATAATAATAATAATAATAATAATAATAATAATAACATCTTTTGAAATAATTGAAAAAAAAAGTACAATTCTACAGCAGCGATAACGAATATACCTTCTGGCGACTCTGCATTAAATGGTAAGTTATATAACTTAAACAAGGAAACCATTTGCTATGCTCGGAGGAAACCATATAAGCAAGTGACGCCTACGGGCTTAGTGGGTTAAGGCACTGCAACCGGATTAAGGGATTAAAGGCAAAATGCAATGTGTGGCTTGGGTTTATTGCTCACATAATGCCACTTAGAGACGAGTGAGGCTGATCATCCTTCCCTTAAATGCCCGGAATGAGTCGCCTAGCTCTGATGTCTTAAACTCTTAACGGATCAAAAAGGGAATGGATGAAGGATAGGTGGATGAATAATACTATGCTGCTGTTTCTTGGTCATTATCCTCCCGAATCCACTTAAGCTAAATATCCGGCGGGGTTGGTACAAAAAACGCGAACTGAACTTAAAATGGGGCGGGTACTAAAACAGACGACTATTAACGTGATAGGTACCAAAATGGGGTGGGTACTAAAACTGGAGTGGCGAAACTGAGGCAGGAACTTAAAAAATAAGGTGGGTAAAATAACAACACATGAAATATCCAGTAACCCTAAGAAATTACTTAATCTCTAATGTTCTCTTCCACACCCTGACTGACCTCGTAACCTCTGACCTTTTATATACTGCACTTCCATAAGCTTACACTCAAGGCAACAGTGCGTGATATTCATACTCTGTTTTATGATCTTCTATTTCCGTGCACAATATGCAGTTTATATATATATATATATATATATATATATATATATATATATATATATATATATATATATATATATGTAGTTACAGAGCACTGGAGCTGGCTGTCCAAGCAGACACATACGAACAGCTGTATCAGTCCCAACTAATTCATTTGGTACATCATATGACACAGACTTTGCTCAGTCGACTAACTACATAATAGAGAAAAAAAAAATACAATACAATAGGGATCCTAACAAAACCAATAAACAGATCTTACTGAATCGTACCGCTCATGTGTGAAAACTGGGGTATAAAGTCAAGTGGATGAGTAAAAGAAATATAAAGTCAAGTGTACGCGCAATAACAATTCAAAAACATGTGGTCAGGTGAGGGCAATATAAAGGGAAGAGGTTACGTAAGAGAAAACGACAAAGCAGATGTGAAGAAATACTGAGGATGAGAATACTCAAGGCAAAGAGAAAAAGAAAGAGGTAAAAAAGATGGGAGAAATGAATACAGAATTAGGGCAACAAAGAGGTGTGGTCAATGAAATTTTCTTCAGTAGCCATGTCTCCTTTTTTTTCAATTAGTATATTATCAAAAGATTCTACTAACTTACAAATGATCTCCAGCAACAAACAGGTTAACTAAGGCCACATCAAAGCCCTTCGGTTCATAATTTCCCTCCTAGGCTGAATTAAAGAAGTCCAAAGAGAGAATTTTGGAAAAAATCAAAATACACCATAGCAGCCAAGAGAGAGAGAAAAGAGAGAATTATTAAGGTGATGTGAGAATTACTGAGAATGAAAATATAAACAACGAACAAAGGAATCAAACAAGCTGAAAGCATGACAGAGAATAAAATAAAAAAATGAAAGGTCAGGGAACTGTGTGAGAAGAAAAAATAAAATACTGGAAATAAAACTGAAAGAAAGGATTGGAAATAAAGAAACAGGAGGAAAAACAAAACAAAAAAATCAAGAAGTGTGGAAGATTTGTGAAAAAGGAAAGTAAAGCCAACAGAAAAAGTAAATAAGAGAGAGAGAGAGAGAGAGAGAGAGAGAGAGAGAGAGAGAGAGAGAGAGAGAGAATGTATCCTCGTTAGATAGTGATGAGACAAACTCCTGGACACCAAAGTCTCTCTTCTCTCTCTCTCTCTCTTCCATTGTCCATCAAACTTTTTATTTGATGGGTGGTCAGTGTTCCATGTGACTGATTCGCTGTTTCTCACTGTCACTCACTTTCTTACAGTCATTCTAGTTTCACACTTTCCAACATTATTTCGCATTCTGTTTGTCCAAGCTTCATGCAACTCTCTCTCTCTCTCTCTCTCTCTCTCTCTCTCTCTCTCTCCAGTCTACATAGACGACCATATATTACAAACTTAATCAAGAATTGATCTTGCCTGTTCTTGTGCACACACACACACACACACACACACACACACACACACACACACACACACACACCTCTACAGTCAGGAAAGACGATTATATATTGCACTACAAATTATGAACTGATGAATTGGTCCCGCATGCTGTTGTATGGACACACACACACACACACACACACACACACACACACACACACACACACACACACACACAGCACATGTACACACCCCCCATTCGTCACGTCTGCGTACTTCTTATACGGGTATGACAAATCTCTCTCTCTCTCTCTCTCTCTCTCTCTCTCTCTCTCTCTCTCTCTCTCTCTCTCTCTCTCTCTCGAATTAAAGGGGCTGCTACAAATACATTTCTACTTCGTATAGGACATTCAGACACAAAGAGGAGGCTTCGATTATCCTTCGATTCTGTTGATGACTCTTTCTTTGTCTGGTCAGTCAACGCCCCTTCCTTGTTTCCTTGGTAAATAGTGCCCTTTGTACACATAGATATACATTCATACTTAAACACTCACATACATTCAAAGCGTCTGTACGCACACACAGTCTCTCTCTCTCTCTCTCTCTCTCCTGTATTTCACCCAGACTTATAGCATGTGCGTGCCTGCCTACACGGGAAGTACAGTACATCTCTCCCCAGCATAATGTACTTAACTTTAATAGCATGTTCTCGCAGCCAGTACATTTTTCCAGTATGTGGAGCCGTGGGCAAAAAGTTCATGGACAATATTATCCTTACCAAACGACAGAGTACCCTTCCTTCAAGTACTTTTTTTTTTATCGTGTGTGTGTGTGTGTGTGTGTGTGTGTGTGTGTGTGTGTGTGTGTGTGTGTGTGTGTGTGTGTGTGTGTGTGCGCTTTATTTTGCTATCAGATTCAAATGGTTCATGTTCATACCTTCACTGCCACAGCCAACAGAGAAGTGACGAAGAAATTTTGTTCATGGTTGTTCAGTTCTGGGCATTTATTCTCGTCGGGTAAGAAGGGTCCATAGCACCTCTTCCTTAGCGATTTGTTTTTGGATATGGCTGGTTAATACCCTTTTGTACGTTATTTATGCTGAGTATGGCTATAGGGGAAGGATTTACATAAACAATAGGTCAGTAAGGTATAATAAGTAAAATAAATCTCTTAGGAAAGGTGTTAGGGAGCTTCCTTAACTGACGCAGATAGGGCTCTAGTCTATAGTTTCTTTACACATTTATTTTTCCGAAGTAGTTAAAGATTCTTACTAATTTTTCCTGTTATTAAGTTTATAGGTAAGATAAGGAGTTCCGACCTAATGAAGTGAGATTCCAACCCAATCGTTTGTTGCTGACTAGAAAGATGTCATTAAGCTTTGAGAGAGTTTGAGGAGATTGTCGACCAAAACTGTATTTAATAGCTCGTTTCTCCTGTTCTAAGGTTTTACAATTGGATAAAACTTTAAGACAATTTACCTCTATAGTCAGGATTTTTGCAGTTAAGATTTTTTGTCGTTCAGGAGGCCTATGGTAGTCAATAAATCAGAAACAGTATCAATTACCTTCTTCACTGTGATGATGTCTTTTTATTACATTCACAGAGACAGGTAAATCTATTGTGTGTCTCTAACCGAGTCACTCACTTAGTCATTCACTCATTCAGCTACGTACAAGATGAAATATGAGAAGCTGCAACTGTATACTTTTTATGGAGGGTGTGATGAGGGGTGGGGGGTATTGGTGGTATGTCTGGTGTCTGCCTGTGGTATGACTGACGCGCGCGTGAGATGTGTTTGAAGTGCGTGCGGTGTGTATCTGTTAGCGTGTCTGGTGAACTCCTATGTCCGGGGGTGAGTCCTATGTGTACGAGTATACGTGTGGTCGATACGGTTGGGGGGGGAACGGCTATCAAAGGTGTTCTTTGTCTTCTGTTAAACTATCACCAACAGATCCTTCGTTAATCCCTTTGCTACTAGTATTCTCTTAACTGAATAAAATCATCTGACATCAGCCAGGAGAATAAGTCAAAGGTACGTCCTCGTTCTCAGTAAAAACAAATCATTATCCTTTTCATTGGTACTGAAATGGGACGCCGTCGTGTGTTAGCACCGATATAACAGAGCTGCTCCAGGCATGGTTATACAGAGCTCCCTCAGTTCCCTCCCAATCCCCCGAAAGGAAGACTGTGAGCTGCAAGAAGGACACCTGCAACCAGGGGTCATTCGGGTTCAGGCTTCAAACTGACCTTGGGCTACAACTACTACTAGCACTGTACTATTTCTACTACTACTACTCCCACCATCACTTAAACTACTAAGACTACCCCTTCCACTACGACTACTTCTACTACTAATGCTACTTCTGCTCCTGCTGCTACTACTACTACTGCCACGGCCTCTTGCACATGCCGGCATGAAGGTTGAATCATGATCTTACAAACGTGAAAGAAAATAGACTACTTTGCCCTTTCACTGTCACAGAGATCTTTCAGTGGAGATTATCCCCAGACAGTTTAATTCAGCAGAAAGGGAGAGAGGGAGCGATATAACTCAAGCTACCAGCCACTCTTCCAAGAATTTCAATCACACACATCTCGTACTACCTTTTCTGGGTGTGACTGTGGTGAAAATGTTACCAACGCCTGCCGTCTATCAAGCGTCAGGGAAGGGTAACAATCACAGAGAATACCGAACAAACCCCAGCATACCAAAAGACCAAAATTATGTAGTTTTGGTACCTTCACTCCGAGACGAAAGTTACCTCGGTACTTCACTCCATCTGTCGTACTTCCCACTCTTCCCTGATGGTCAATATTCTAAGCTGCGAGAGGCTTGGGCGCAGTCAGGGAGGAAAGTTTGCTTAGTATTTTATCTCTTTCACTTTTTACTTTCCTCTGATGGCTAATATATCCATAGCTAAGAGAGGCTTGGATGCCTCTACGTCGCCTTTTCTACCGCTCTCCTCTCTCTGACCTGATTGCCAATATTCCGTAGCTGTTGGAGGTCTGGATGCACAGTCGGGACAAAAGCTTGCGTAAAATTTCACCCATTCCGCTTCTCACTTTACTCTGATGACTAAGATTCGTAGGCTGGGAGGGACTTGGATGCACAGAAACAAACCGTCACCTACTATTCGACTGCATCTAGGCTAACTCCAATTGGGCCACGCCCGCCACATTCATCCGTGACACACCATGAATGGGAAGAGAAAATCACCGAGCCTCTCTCAGCCCAGGAATGTTAGTCGCAGGAAGTGGGAAAAAGGGATGAAATATTAGGCGAACTTTGAATGTCAAGATCCCTCACAGTTAAGGGAAATCGTCTAGTGGTTGGATGAATAAAGTACCTTGAGTACAAACAGGAGTAAAGGGTTAGATCGCGTGGGGTTCCGAACTAGATGTAATAAAGCAAGACGCCGAACATCCAACCCCCTTGAATATTATTGGTCCCATTAAGCCCTCGTTCGGTTCTGACGAGCCTCGAGATGGCGGAGGGGAATTAACCCTTTAACTACGATGACGTCTTATACAGGTTGTTCTGCTGGGTGAGAAAGCTTGGAAGGTTATCTTCGCTAATTATGAGGGAAAAAAAAAAATCTGAATAAGGATCGCAGTTTCAGCCATTACGGACCTACATTTACTGATGACCTTATGGGAGAATTCTGTGTAGTATTTTCGCCCGTAGAATTAACAGTAATAGTAGCTCCGTAGATTGTGAGAAATGGATCCCTGATAATATGAGTTCTTTATTTTTTTAGTTAAGTATTCGCCAAGCAACAATAATCCGAAATTTCTCACGTATCTCGCAGACACCTAGTACATTTTACTGATGCTACCACTAGATGACTTTACCCAGCTTCGAACAGACTTTTCACACTGTTGAGCAAAGACATACTACTTCATTTAACCCTCCACTAATACGTACCTAACAAAATGAATAAAGTTCTCGGGAGGCAGCAAGAAATGATGGTTAATATGGTATGTCGATCAGAATTTACCAAGGATCATACGCAATTTCTACTTACAAAAAAGTTTCAATTATAATTTTCAAATAAAGTTATGCATAGAAGGTATTTTTTAACTCTTTCCCTAAGTTGCCTACCACTACTCTCTCTCTCTCTCTCTCTCTCTCATCTGTCCCGAGGGCCTGGCTCATTAAGCTAACACCTTTACTATAATAACGAACTACTTATTGCTGATGCCTCCATATTACTTTATTCAGGTCTGGAGTCTTCGAGCTTGGAGAGATCGATGTAGCTTTCATTTTGTTGCTTCGACTGGGGTATCCAAGAATGAACCAAGTAGTTTGACGTTTGGAGGAAGCAAACTACAAAAGACGTCCTCAGGCTGTTGGGGTCAAGTAGGCAGCCAAAGTTAGACATCCCGGTCTCTTATGACACAGTGGCAGCAGCAGCAGCAAGGTTCTATAAATCTCAGATAAAGCCGAAAACTTTCAAGGTCAAATTGGCGATTGGAATGATGTACGGCTCAATTCCTCAGGCACAGTGGACGGTTCTCCTGGTTAGGACTCCACACCAAAGGGAGGAGAGTCACTGTAATTCCTCCATTCCTTTAGTCTTTCTTCCAATTTTCTTTTTTTTCAACTTGGCGCAATTCCTTTATTTCTTCACCAATTCGCTTCAAATTTGACATAATAGTTCCTTGGACCAATAGCCCTAGACACCTTCCTATATATCAGTTTTATTTATTTATTTTTGATTTGGTAAAAGGATTTATGGGCTGAAACGTCAAAGGTGCAAATTTGACGATCCCCTGTTACTGTATGTACATTAATCATCATGGTATTTTGTACAGAAGCATGTCAGTGTACTCTAGCTGTGTGGAGACCATCTTGCATTCCCTTTGGACTGTTAGCTTTTCTCTTTCCTATATGTTTATTCTATTCATTCCCTTTATAATCATACGAACTGGGTTTTGATGACGATGATGATGATGATGATGATGATGGCGAAAACAATCAAGCTGTGACGATAATGAGGGCAGTGATAAAGATGATAAGGATGGTGATGATGATGTTAGTACTGACGATAACGATAGAGGTGACCACGATGACAGTTTTAACGACAGTATCTGAACCTATAAAAAACTACGACTGCCTAGATGCCTTAAAGCTAATGTGGGAGAGAGAGAGAGAGAGAGAGAGAGAGAGAGAGAGAGAGAGAGAGAGAGAGAGAGAGAGAGAGAGAGAGAGAGCTATTCTGAGCATGAGTTACGCTAGGTCAATGTGTGTTATTGTGGGAAGGGAAGGAGAGTCAGGTAGAGTGAGTGGGAAGAGTCGGGAGAAGGAAAAAAACATGGTTAATGGGAGAAGTGTCAATTAGGTGAAGTGGTGAGGTGAGAGGGGGAGTAGAGAGGGAAGAAAAGGGAAGGAGAAGAAGGGAAGTAAGTAGAAAATAGCTAAGGAAAGGGAGGTAAGAAAGATGAATTAGAGGGGCGAGGGAAAGAGGATGCAAAGAGAAGAGGGGGGGGGGGTAGAACACTTAAACGAGAGAGAGAGAGAGAGAGAGAGAGAGAGAGAGAGAGAGAGAGAGAGAGAGAGAGAGAGAGAGAGAGAGAATGAAGTGAGTGAGGAAAAGGTAGTTCTTGTTATAGTTCCAAGCTTATCTGAAACGTGAAACGATGGACTGAAAGCTTAAGTGGCTCTTCTTCAGTCTGCCATTCTCCTTTCGGGATACAGTTGAGGGACGTTTGTAATATCAGGCAGCCGATCCGCCCAATTAAATCAGTGCCACCACGTGAAAGCCTCCTTCCTCAACACCAAAAAGGTAAAGACATAAAAAAAAATAGTTGAAAGGAAGGACACTGAAAAGACGGGAGGAAAGAGCATAAAAGACGGGAAGAGAGAGAAGAAGATTGAATAGATGAGAGAGAGAGAGAGAGAGAGAGAGAGAGAGAGAGAGAGAGAGAGAGAGAGAGAGAGAGAGAAAAGGGAACGAAGGCAGAGGGAAGAGGAGTGAGATTTGAAAGAGAGGGAAGTAGAGGAAAGAAAATGAATGAAGGAAGAGAGAATGAAGAGAGCAAATAAGTTATGGAGAATAAAGAGAGAAGGGAAGAAATGTGATGTAACTGCAGGAACAAGAAATGAAGACGAAAAAGAAAGACAGGTAAGGAGTTGAAAAGAAAAGGGAAAAGCGAGAGATAAAAAGGAGAGGAGGAAAAGGAGACGAAAGGAGGAGAGGGAGAGGAGATTAAAAAGAAGGGAAGAAGTGAAATGAGAAATGAATAAAAAATGAGATGACGCTGAATATTAATGAGAAAAATACTGATGAAGGAGGGATGCAGAGACATTAGGAACGAAAATGGTGGAGGGTTATTGATAAAAAGGATAAAACGTTATGAGAAAAGGGGAGATAAAGGAAGAAAGACGTTAAAGCTTAAAGATTGGCTGATTAAAACGTGTTGGGATCAGCTTAAGCAAGGATATAAAGGGAAATATTTTGTGTGTGTGTGTGTGTGTGTGTGTGTGTGTGTGTGTGTGTGTGTGTGTGTGTGTGTGTGTGTGTGTGTGTGTGTGTGTGTGAGAGAGAGAGAGAGAGAGAGAGAGAGAGAGAGAGAGAGAGAGAGAGAGAGAGAGAGAGAGAGCTGAAGAGGCGAAAAGCGAAAAACCAAAAGAGACGAGGGCAGGAGAGGGAAAAAAATCAACAGAGGGGGTGGGAGTGAGAGGAAGGGGAGAAGGTGAAAGGGTAGAGGGCGATGTATTGAGACACAAACGAGATTAAAGGATATTAATGAGTGCAGAGAGAAGAGGGGAAAGGAGGAGATGGGGAGATGTTTGAAAAGAGAGGATTTGGGGAAGAGATGTGAAGTAATGAGGATGAAGAGGAGAGGAAGGGGAAGGAAGCAGTGAGGAAAGATGAGAAAGGAGAACGACGGGAGTAGAGGAAAGGAAAGACTGAAGAGAAGAGATGATAAGGAGAGAAGAAAGTAAGGGTGGTGATGAGAGAAACTGAAAAAGGAAAGTCAGGAAGGCAAAGAAAAAGTGAGGAAAGGAAAGGAGAAGGGAAGAAGGAAGAAAAGCTACCGGGGTAGTTGAGAGAGAGAGAGAGAGAGAGAGAGAGAGAGAGAGAGAGAGAGAGAGAGAGAGAGAGAGAGAGAGAGAGGGGGGGGAAGAAGTGTAATGGGGGAGGCTGGGAGTTAGTTGACTGAGGCTGCTGAGTAGGTGCTGACGGTTGAGATAGGAGGCAGACCACGGATTATAGGCACTAAGAACAAAGCTGGAAGGGAAAAGCCGATAACAGCGACATGAGGAGGAGAATAAAGCAGTGTGCAGAGAAAGGAATGACGAAAGGATAGAGCGGTGTGCAGAGAAGGTGACGATGGAGGGAGACAGACAAAGGGAGAATAAGAGGGGGAGGGAAAGGTGATGAGACACTAGAGATGAGAAAGGCAGCGTTCTCAGGAAAGTGATGGTTGAAAGGGATATAAACTGAGAGCAAAGAGGAGGAGAGGAAAGAGGAATAAAGATAGAAGACAGGAAGATAAAGGAGGCTATGTTGAGGAATAAGTGCGTTAATAAAGAGCTGCAATGTTAGAAACAGACACTTACGAAGCACAGTGAAGCTACGCAGCCCTACTTCACACGAGGAAGCTCTTACAAACCTATATGCTAACAACAAATGCATTTACATCCACAGCATGTCCTACAGATCTTTCAACAATACCCTAGTGAGCTTTAAAAGTTTTCTGTGGCTGTAACTAATCAACCCTTTCGGTTCGAAACTCTGACCTCCTTATTATCTTCTCCTCCCGGAGAAAGGCTGTGCCTTGTCTCACTTCTGGGAGAAGCTGTGAAGTAGGAAAAGCAAAGATAGAGGAAAGGAGTTAAAGGAAACACAATGGAAGAACATGAGGAAGTGAGGAAAGAGGAGAGTCAAAGAAAGCGGAAGACTAAAATAGATATTGGTACCAAAAATACTGACATAACATATTAACGACAAGGAATATGAAATACGATTAGGAATATAGATCTGCTGCTAAATCGGAGAGTAGAGGTAGAGATTGAAAGCTATAAGGTATATATATCAGTGTGACTGACATGGTAAGTACCCGTAATTAAAATGATGTAAAGCTTGACATCAAATCAGAGGGAAAGAGAGAGGACAAAGAAATGGTTAGATGGTGAAGATGTGAATTTTAGGGAAGGAAAGTGACGGAATTGAACTCACCATATGCAGGCAGTGTCTTGTGATTAGCGCAAAATCACAAACAAGTGTGTGGCAAAAAAAGCATCAAAAGGTTTCCCCGATGGAACACGGAACATTTTTTTCTATATACAAATACAGGTTCCCCACACCAGATGTAGATGCGAAAAGTTTGAGAAACACAGACTCTGACTAGAGATACTGCATACAACTTTGCAACGAGAAAATAATATACCAATATACTGACCAATGATGGGTGATAAATTATGATCAAGAAATGAAACGCATAGCTACAGCATAATACAATGGCAAAGACAGACACCGATAAAATAGTAACCCAGCAAAATTATATATATATATATATATATATATATATATATATATATATATATATATATATATATATATATATATATATATATATATATTAACTAATAAAAATAAAATTCTTTCACTGTAAATCGCCCCAATACTATTTTTTCTTTTAATTAAATATACAGTTCTCTCGAAAACACCTCTTCATTAATCTGCTCAAATATTACCGTTCTAGGTCAAAAAGATGCCTGAGAAATTGCCAAGATAAGTGAAAAGCAAAAAACGAAAGCAAGGACCAAGACTCTAACTAAAACATGAAGAAACCACGAGAAGCTGAGAGAGAGAGAGAGAGAGAGAGAGAGAGAGAGAGAGGGAGAGAGAGAGAGAGGTAAAACTCTTATTCACTCGATCACAACCACTGTGTCCCAGCTTCAGCTTAACGGCTCAAAGAGTGAGTGAAATATTGCAGCACCATTAAACAAACACAAAAACGGGTAAAAAAAAGACACAGTACAGGCTTTATGGAGGAAACTGTGTAATGTACAACTGTAATAGGAAGGAAACAAAGGTACTCTAACATGTGCGGCGGCTGCGTGGTGGACTGCTGATTGTCAAGCCGTGAGATCGAACTCCGGATTTTGTTCTTTTTCCTTTTTTTTTGGGGGGGGGGAGGTGGAATTGGAATCGTGTAAGAAATAATTGGAGATAAATGGGTTATAAAGAAGATTATCAATGTGGGAGGGAGGGTACGAACTGTACAAAAAATTATGGGAAGCAAAAAGTATCACGTGATCATGAAATTACATTCTGGCTTTTTGATGTAGAAATGTGTTAACTCCTTAAATCTGGTGACGTACTTTATATTTCATTCATTCTGCCATCAGACGATTTTATTCAGCTTATAACTAGATATCTCACAAAGATGATGTTATGGTAGGCCACAATCTAATCCCCCCCCCCCTTTCCGTTTCAAGAGCCTATCCTAGGGGGAGTAGAAGCACCTGGTGGTAGCCAATAAATGATATATATAATGAAATGAAAAATAAATAATAAACATTTTCAAAAACAGGACAACGAATCACAGGGTTAACAACAATGAGGGACGAACAAAAACACCAATGGGCAGAAATGTGTGTGCACCGTTGATTGTATGGTCATGTGAGAACCCTCGATGGTGAATGGAACAGTCCGAACGTGCGGATTTTGTCTAAAGTTTTCAATCCCTTCCAGTGATATAAACATTGCGCTTCTTCATGAACACGTTTCGGTTAACACCATAATTCCATAAATGGCTGTAATTACTGAAGCCTTTAGGTGCGTGACGCCAACTTTTAACACAGCCGAATATAAATGCCACACTCTTTAAATACTCGCTTAAAGGCCGCCTTCGGAGGTCTTTCTGCTCAATGTCAAAAGGCCAGAAATGAGTCATAACTCGGGAACCGGTGGCCCTATTGGACCGGAAATTGTTTTATTCTTCATGTTACAGCATTTTAGCGGTACCTTGCTCTGACAAAAAGTGCGATACAATGCGCCAGTTTTGCTGTGTTACGGTAACGAATGGACAAACCAACAAACGTGCAGAAAACGGTTCATTATACGATAGAAGAAGGAAAAAAAAAAGCGGGGAGGGGGGGGAAGAGGGGTTTATGGTAAATTATAAGGAAAACATTCTTGGTCTGCTCCTAGATACATAATGCTACTTAAAATATTAATCAAAATTTCCTTATTCTAAACGATTTATTATTATCTTTTTTTGAATCTCTCCCTCCCTCTCTCTCTCTCTCTCCAGCTGCGACTCTGACATTTCAAAGTTCTCCTCTCACACCCCTGTCGTTCCATTGTTAAAAGGTGCTCAGTCGTTCATTATGGTGGAGAGTTTAGCGGGGTGGCATGTGCTTTTGTGGTGGTAGTGCGGAGAGAGAGAGAGAGAGAGAGAGAGAGAGAGAGAGACTACATTCAACCATGAACTGTGCAGTGGTCCACCATTTCAACACAAACAACCCTTTTTTTACCCCAACTCTATATACTCAACAATCAATTATTCTTACACTCATTCGATCCAATGAGATATTGGTTCTATTCCTGCTGCTTCCAGGCGATTTTATTCGACGTGGCGGAAATAGATACAGACTAAATCAATCGTCTCCAGCTTCAACAGTCTTCCATGGCTGAATATAATCGTCTGTAGGCTGCAAGCATAATAAAAGCCATCACCATACCGAAGGGATTGAACCTGGGACACAGATTCACTGATTCACCTGATAATTTCCATCTCACAATTTGGGTTTTATTTTCTAGATCAACAATAAATAGCACTACTACTACTACTACTACTACTACTACTACTACCACCACCACCACCACTACTAAAACAACAACTACTACTACTACTACTACTACTAAATATGCTATGTTTTCACGTTCTTCCTAATTGTCATATATACGACTGGGATGTGATCAAAACTTTGTAAAAACCGACTCAGGACAGTAGATATGTCCACTGATTTTAACCATTTCAGCACGAGAGTAATTTCCAGAGATAATTACTATCGACTGACTGAGATGGTTTGGAAAAAAGTAATGCGGTAACGAGGGGATTAACGGAGATTTACTATAATTCTTTCATGTCAGTAGTCTCCTATAAACCGAAAATAATTGCCTGGCGTTAGGAAAGAAGAAAAAAAACTACTTTCTTAGCTGCTAATGAAGAAGCTCTAACCCATGCAACAAAAATGCTCCTTCCTATGCAGAATAAAATCATCTGGCTGCAGCGAAAAAAAAAAAAAATCCCACAGAGGATTCATTCGGTTTCCACAACAGTCTGGAGACCAACTGCAGTTGTTAAGTTTCCTCTTTCTCGTTTCCTTCTTTCTTCTGAACTGTTTCCGACTTTGTGCCATTCTCTTGTTTCTTCACTAATTTGTGTCAGACTTTATACAACTGTTCCCCAGGACAATACCCTTAGGCAACTTGAATATGTTTTAATATGTTTAATGGGTGAAATATGAAACGAGAAATTCTGGGAACAAAGGATTATTGTGGTTAATTATTTACCATGGCAAGTAGCAATGAATGTCCAAGTACTTCACATATTTAGACACTAATCCGTTTTTCCATGGATAATTTAAAACTCGATTTATTTAACTTCAGCTAAGCCCAAAATTTTTACCCTTACCGTGTCTCACTAATCCCTGAGGGCAAAAAGAGTTATTTATTCATTTTTACTGGGATATCAATAGGCAATACTTAAGTGTCATAAACTCTGGACTTTGCCCAAACACCTTTAACCATTTCAGTCCTATATTAATAGGAAATTTTAATCACTTTAAACGAAGACATGATTTATTATCCTCACTGTGCACAGACATCATAATTTACCTATGGTGAATCCTCTAATAATGGAAAAATTCGGCGAAGGGAATATTTCGAAAAATCTCTCCCAAGCTGAATTTATAGGTCTGTAGGTGGCACGAAAATTAAAAAAAATAAAAAACAGTAAAATGAATAAAAGGGTTACATCCCACACAGGCACACCACTAACCCGACAGGAAATGCAACACATCCCATTTCCCAGCAACATCCCTAAGGCCGTCTAGTCTTGTCTGGTTCCTCCCTCAGCGCCGCCCGTGCCTACACAATCCCTCAGTCACAGGAGGCTGGGATCAAACATTTAGCTCCACATGTCAGGTTCTGTATGTCGGAATTTCCCTGGATATATTCGGCTTTTGTTTATTCCATTTCCTTTTCCTTTTTATTGTGTAGGACAAGGAATGAGGTGAAGTTTAGACTGAATAATTATGGGGACAGACGGGATTATTTAAGTGAGGCTATTGGAGCTTCAGACCCACAAGGAGAGAGAGAGAGAGAGAGAGAGAGAGAGAGAGAGAGAGAGAGAGAGAGAGAGAGAGAGGTATCCAAAACTATGAGTGGCTCGTCTGACTACCTCTAAAGGATATCCCAAGAAATACTATGCGCGTTACAAATATAATTAAATAAAGCAGGTAGCTCCTCACATCTCGCAGGAGGAACGGAGGGTGACATCAAACATTTCACTCCATATTCCTGTCCGACCGGCCAAGGTCACGGTCAGGCCAGGTCACACGGCCGGTCGATGGCTGTGTGAAATGAAAGTGAGGGGCCATGCTTTAGAAAGGACTTATGTTTTATTTATATCATTTATTTTTTGGCTTCATGGTTGCGTTCTATTAATAAGAATCCGCTTAGTCTGGGGGTCACGGTCTAGCTAGGCTGAATTAGATAGTTGACTGTAAAACTGGAATGAAGGTGATATTTGGATGTGGTGTTTAGTTTTCACTCTTTCATCACTGGTAAAGCCTAGGTGAACTCGACGTTAGGAGTGAAAGGAGCTTGTATTGAATAATGAGTTTGTGAAGGTAAAATTAGACAGCCGAAACAACGTCATTTCCTCATGATTATTCCAGTTAATATTGAGAAAAAAGGGGCGATAAAATTAGCACAGTACATCACATCTTGCAGGGAAGGAGGTACAGAGATCAAACATTCAGTCCCGTACGCTCCTAGTCTAGTCTAGGTCATGGTGGGGTCATCTTGTGTCAATGGTTGTGTAAGGGTTATGAGAGAGAAGGGGCATTTAGTGAGATTAACAAATTTCTGCATTATTCATCTTAAAAATATAGCTGTACTCGACAAGAACAGTAGAACTGATCACATGCTTAGCTCTTACTCTCAACACTCATATTTCATCTAAATTAACATTAGAGATGGGGTGGCATTACGTTTTAAGAAAGGACTGGATATAATTAAACAACAGTGTCTAGTATAAGAACGTGGGATTTTCTTTTATCACATGGATTCGTAATTGTGAGAACGGATGGCAACTTTAGGAATACGAAATCAACAGACATTGTATTATATACCAGGAAACACACACCTAGAGACAATACAGGTGTTAGATATACGGTGCAATAAAACTGGCACGGTACATCACGTTTCGCATGAGAGAGAGAGAGAGAGAGAGAGAGAGAGAGAGAGAGAGAGAGAGAGAGAGAGAGAGAGAGAGAGAGAGATCAAACATTTAATCCACTTTCCTCTCAGCTCAGTCAAGGTCATCGTCAGCCCTGGATATTAAAACCGATGGATGTGTAAAAGAGAAGAGGTGAAGAGGCGAGAATATTTTATCGGAATGGACTGGATATTATGTGAATGGATGTAGTCTACTGAAGTTTAAAATATTGTCGGTCGATCGCTGTGTGAAGCGTGCACGTGTGCGCTCGCTAGAGTTACATAGATACATAGAGTTACATAGATACACAGACCACACAGACCTTACGATCCTTACGAGGTGGTCCAGCCTTAATCCTAATATAGTGCATAGAAGCAGGAGAAAAGGATAGCACAGCAGAGATAGAGATAGAGATAGAGAGAGAGAGAGAGAGGGGGGGGTCATTTTTAAGTTTTTTTTTTTTTTTTTTTTTTTTTTTAAATTTAGGGTGAAAACCTTGGTTGACAATGGCATATATCTGTTGGATCCGTGAAAAGAGTAAGGGACACCTTAATGGGCGTCCACGACGTGTGTTCAAACAAGTGTAGGCAACATGTAAGCACCACAGTAACGAACACGCTGCAAAAAACATGTTGGGGGTAGCAGCGTCCAGATTGTATTGGCAACATCAAGTGGGGTTGGCGGAGGATTAGTGCCCCTCCCTGTAAAACAATTAACTCTAAGCCCTTGGCCACCCCGTTTGGGATACATGGCGTCTGGCAATGAATGAATGAATGAATGATGAAGTCTCAGCTGCTTCGTATGAACACACTTATCCCATCACCTCTTCTCCAGGTGTTCGAAACTGCTTTGAAACATGTTTGCATACATCTGTCCAAATCCTGCTGCAAACATGTTCCCGACCATGTTGCCAGCTGTCTTGGCAAAATATGCCTGAGTACAAGTGTGGATGCGCCCTTAAACAACCATATTTTCTCGTAAATAGTAAAGATGTATCTAAGGTGTGTGTGTGTGTGTGTGTGTGTGTGTGTGTGTGTGTGTGTGTGTGTGTGTGTGTGTGTGTGTGTGTGTGTGTGTGTGTGTGTGTGTGTGTGTGTGTGTGTTCTAACTGTACAACATTAATAGTGTCCCAAGTCTGGATGGCGATTTAAAGCGAGAATGTAGTGATGAAGATTATATATTTATTCACTCAATTTACGTTGCTTCATTTACTTCCAATTTATATTCTAGTTAATCACGCGAGGTTAAAAATTCTGAAATGTCCTCCTCTGGGAAAGAAATTACAAGACTCCATTAACATCTACACCATGAGAGGTTCATCCCAAATTGGATAAATTCGTTCAAGGTCGGCAGGAATGATGCAAAGAACAAGCGTAGCAGCTCTGAGTGGATTATAATATTTACCTGTCCAGAGAAATTGTATGAGTCACTGGAGTCCGAAGCGAATTTGCGAAGAAAATAAAAGACTAGATAAAATGGCGTTAAAGAATACTGTAATTATAAGTTTACCCTGAATATTGCTGCAAATATAAGAGACAATATGGAAAACAGATGTGTAAAACAAAAATATCTATCTATCTATCTTCCTATCTATCTATCTACCTATCTATCTATATACGAGTACGTGTATATATATATTTTTGTGTGTATTATATAAATATGAGAGAGAGAGAGAGAGAGAGAGAGAGAGAGAGAGAGAGAGAGAGAGAGAGAGAGAGATCCACAAAGATGCTTGGGGCGGTGACTAAACTAAGGCAGGCCAATAGTAGTAACATCAGGTATTCCATGCATTTGAATATTCGCTTGGTTCCACGCTCTCTATGCTCTGGGGAATTTCACTTGCTCTCCCCCCTCCTTCTCTCTCTCTCTCTCTCTCCTACAAACACACACACACACACACACACACACACACACACACACATATATATATATATATATATATATATATATATATATATATATATATATATATATATATATATCCCCCCTCTTTCTCTCTGGAATCTGACTTCCCCCTTCCTCTCTCCCACTCTCTCTCTCTCTTTCTGTTTGGAATTTCACTGTCACAGAGATTGTGACGCTCATTCAGACACAGCGAGACATACGCATACACACGTACATACATACACACACAGATAGCATCTCTCTCTCTCTCTCTCTCTCTTTCTCATGGCAGTGTTCCTCCCTGGCTGTAAATATTGGAGTGACAGAGTTATGGAGGCACTAGATCTAGTTCGATTCCCGTCCTTGAACTATCGGTGTGTGTGTGTGTGTGTGTGTGTGTGTGTGTGTGTGTGTGTGTGTGTGTGAGAGAGAGAGAGAGAGAGAGAGAGAGAGAGAGAGAGAGAGAGAGAGAGAGAATCTTATCGACGTGTATATGGATCTGTGCTATACTCGTAATTTTAGAACACCTTTCTTTTCATACACTTCCATCAACAAAGTGACCATGTATTAATATATTTCTCCTATATCTTCTAAGTGACTGATGGTTTGCTAGAGTACATTGGTGGACGCCTTCTGTGCGTTTATAGTCGTCTCTTCAAGTACTTCTGGATAATTGTTCTATAAGTTGTGCCTCTTAGCCTTCTCAAAACCTAGGGAGATGTTGCTAAGGGTACGGGAAATATTCAGACTGCTGAGAAGGCACTTATTACTCAAGATCACTCTATTATGATTACGTGATTATTTATATTTACTCTAGATCTCAGCAGTATGGATGGATATGCACAAATACAGGTAGGAAATTCTTACACTATCTCTAAAATACCTGAAGATCTGATGTAGTCCTGCTAAACTAATCAAAGTGTTTCTAGTTTAACCTCGTACCATTTATTTCGAATCTCAGAAATGTATAGAAGTTTACTGACTAGGTTTCTCGCTATTCAGGTTCGGCTGTCATGTCTTCCTTCTCCTCCCCACGGAGATAAATCATTCATACGAGACGCAGATGCTTGTAGGAGTGTTTGAATGGCCGACCTTGTTATTACAGTTCGTTTCTCATAATTTACTTGTACCTACCAAAACAAAAAAATAGTTAAGTGCGAATACTATTTATAAGGATGTTTGGTTATAAGTAACTACTGTTCCAAAGTTTGTGAATTCTGGAAAAACTTTACTAATAATTTCTTGTCGAGTTTGAGTATTTACTTATTCCATTATTCGTCTTTTTTTTTCTTTTTTCTTTTTTCAGGAAGACTAAGGTAAGAATAAAATCTTTCCCCATCATTTATTTTTTCGAAAAATACATTTCTTAGTTACAATGGAGAATTGATTATATGTATATTTCTGAATCCATAACCAGTACTGTATACCCCGATCTTCCAATCCTTTTTATTACCTTTGCCTTCCGGTAAATAGAAGATCAGGTACTTCAACTTCAGTACCTTCAGTATCTTACATAATTTGCACGTAAAGTGTTAATGTCATCGTGAACTATTTTGCTGATGGAAATTCTCGAAGATGAACTTATATCGCGTCTTACTAGCATGAATATTTAACATATGAACAGGAACTGACAGGGATACCGGAGTAATCTTTCACTCTGACTGGGTTTCTTTCAGCACAACTCCTTTAGTTAGATGATGTCTTTTTCTTTTTTAATATATATATTATTCTTGCTGTCTCACGAGGAGTTTACATAGTTGGAATAATAATAATAATAAATAATAATAATAATAATAATAATAATAATAATAACAGTAATGAAATTTAATAATAAAGTAATAATAATAAATTATTATTATTATTATTATTATTATTATTATGATTATCATTAGTATTATTATACCTAATAATAAAAATAATAATTACTACTACAACTACTGCTACTACTACTGCTAATACGACTATCTCCACCATAATTCCATATGGCAGGGATACAGAAATCGCCCATGTCCGTCCATCTCTCCGTCTGGACCTGTAGCTTGGAAACTACCAGGTGGTTTGGCTTCATATCACCAAGATAGATTGTGTCGTAGTTGATGTCCGTATATGTAAAATTGCCATATTGTCTGTACTTTACGAGCTATTGCCATATAAGTTAAAATCTGTCTGGTTATGTCTGGTTGTGTCTGGTTGTGTCTCCTGGAGATTTCATTCAGACCTGCACTGGAAGTCTGAAAGTGAAACTTGGCGAACCGATTCCTAAGAGTTTTTTTTTATTAATACTGAACGTATTTATCCCCAACATCAGTGTACAAGTCCTAGTTTATGCTCCTTTATTTACCGGTATATGAAACTGACAAACGTATTAGTGCATATCTATGTATTTTTTTTTACCACAGCGGGGATATGTCCCTGACAAAGGCTTATTATTATTATTATTATTATTATTATTATTATTATTATTATTTCGCACTGGAGGGTTATATATTGCTTTCACGTAAGCCCTTAAAACAAGAGGTGTCTCTCTCTCAAAAAAATAAATAAAATTAAAAATAAATACATAAAGAAATCTGGAAGTGGCAACAACAAATGACAAAAATACGCCACTAGTTTGAGGAGGTTAATAAAATCCCCTGGAGTAGGCCAAAATAAAATACCCAAGCATATCCAAGGTATCTATTCTGTTCTTTTTCTTGTTTTCTTCTTCTGACTTTTTAAAAATTCTTTGGTTGATTGGATCTGTCTCTGGTGAATTTAAACATTAAGGTTAATCAGAACATTAAGAAAAAAAAAAAAACTTTTCTTCCATCTGATTCCTTGGTGCAAAAATTTTCTCCCTCTCTCTCTCTCTCTGTATATAAATATGAATAAATTGTTTATCGTTAGATGGATAAAAAAAAATCACTTTCGGCAACGATTTTCATGGATTTTTCCTTATTATTTTGCTTTCTTTCTCATTTTCTTTACACCGTCCTTGGTTCCTTTGCTGTAAATTGCATCGCGTGAAATTAACTAGAATTAAATAGAAGCTTCGTATTCCGATGACGCGGGACTAAATTTAGGTCTGACGGATTCCTCCCACCTAAACATAAATCGTCTTAAGCTTCAGTGAATATCTAAACTGGTCCACATCACTGAGAGGTCACTGGAAAGAGTGCTATATCATTTCAGTCAAGTGCCGTGTTTTTGTTTAAACTTTTACTCTCAGACGATTCTATTCAGCTTATGACAGATCTCGAGTTTGCGAATGGGTCTGTGAAAGCTACATCTAACCTTTCCAGTCTTAAAAATTCCTCGAAATCTAAATAAAATTGACACAAGAAAAAGAGAGAAAAAAAATCGTGATTTGATTAAGGGAATAACCTTTATGTGGGAATAAGAGTCAGGATGTTGCAGGCAATGAAAAGGAGAATGACTTTTTAGACAAGCATGACAGAATGAGGAGAAGAATGACTTTTTTATATAACCGGAATTAATTTTTGCGTAAAGTATATTCATTTGCTGTGGGTAAAATAAGAAAATAAAATATAATGAAATTTTCCTTTAATTAAATAAAAAGGTGGGCTTAAAGAAAGTCTGTGTTAAATATTTAAGAACAAATAACCTGTAATGTTTCTCAGCAGATATAAGGTCGTCTTGTTTTAGCTAGAATAGAATACATCAAAAGAAAATGCGTAAATAACACTCAAAGAAGATACACTCAAAACACCCAGGCAATATATTCAGAGAAAATACCCAAATCATACACTTAAAGAAAATACACTGAAAAAAATACCCAACCAATACACTCAAAGAAATTACTCTCAGATAATATACTCAAAGAAACGCACTTAAAGAAAATACCTAAATACTAAGAAAATACACTCAAAGAAAATATCGAAATTAAACACTTAACGAAAATACCCAAACAAATTCAGGACAGGTAAAAGGTGAAAACGCAATGAAACTCTAAATCCTGTCCAGTTCAAGAGTTGAGGTGTGGATAGAGTCAGAAGGGAAGTGAGATGATGATGATGATGATAATGACGATGATGATGATGATGATGATGATGATGGTGGTGGTGATGATTGTTAGTCTGTCAGTACTTCTCTCAGTGGAAATATCATCGTCTAGTTCCACCTATCCAAGTATATCTAGAGTAATGAACAGGTACACGTAATAAATAAAGGAATATTGTAAATAAATAAAAAGGTAAATAAAATACAAGTAAAATAAAAAAATAATGGGGTTTCTGGAAAATGTTAATTATCCATCCATTATCCAGTATTTTATTACCTCATCAAGTGCGTCGGAGTTCAGGACTAAGCTCCTCGGTTCTGGATTTTATAGCAAGTGACCTGTTGCTCGTCCCTGAGTGGCATTATGTGAGCAATAAACCCCAATCCACCTTCGCTTGTAAATCCTCAGGAGCCACATCTACTTAGAGCGAGCACCTTAACCTTGTAGACCAGTAGATTTTCTTCGTCTACAGGCGGTGATGATGATGATGATGATTGAGGAGTGTTGGTTGATGATGCTGATGCCTGATGATTGAGGAGTGCTGGTTGATGATGCTGATGCCTGATGATGATTGCTGATTAATAATAATGATGATGATGATAAGAATGACGATGACGATGATGAACACCTACAAGATTTCCTTAGCCCAACAAAAATCGTCAAGTGCTAACCAGAAAACACACACACACACACACACACACACACACACACACACACACACACACACACACAAACACACACACACACTCAAGCACTTCCACAACAGAGAAATGGAGTGAAATAGGGTAATACTCCCAAATTCCTTCTAAATTCCAGGTTTCGGGTGTCGAATGGATCAGTACTGGTTCTGGGAAGTGGGATATAACGCCGCTACTCTGTAATCAGCATTTCTTTCAGTATCCCCTGTCATATTTTCTCCCTCGTTCCATTTTCTTTGATTCCGCATTCCACTGTTGGCCTTATTACGGATGGAACGGGATTCTTGTTATTCTTCTTGTTCATGTTCCTCATCTTCCTCTATCAACATCTTCATCGAAACTATTACGTTACTCCATCGGTCATATTAACACGAAAACACAGGAGAGCACCGATATTACCACCACCACCACCACCACCACCACCCGCACACACCACCACCACCACCACCACCACCACCACCATAATCCCTTGTCTCGAGAACGTGTCAGAGGCTAATGAGGTCTTGCTAAATGACCCGCTAATATTCACGTGGGTTGGAATGTCGCTTCAATACTGAGCTGGACGTGGATGTAGCATAACCCTTTCAGTCAGACGGCGCATTTATCGTTTTAATCTTCGCTAATTACTACTACTACTCATACTACAATAATAATAATAATAATAATAATAATAATAATAATATTAATAATAATAATAATGCACTATAGAAGTCAATGCCAACCTGAGGACGATTGTATTATTCTTGGAGAGGACTCAGCTGTAACGGGGTTAATGAAGTGTGTAGCTAACCCTTCCTTCAGAAAAAAAAAAAAAAAGACAGAAATGGTCCTGAGATGAAACAAATGAAGAATGAACCAGAAAAACACGGGATACTCTCTTAGTCTTAGAAATGTCAGAAATTAACCCCATGAATCAGAGAAAGTCGATTTTATTTTATGCTTGGTACAGTCAGACAATTTTATCCAACTTCTGACAAGAACAT
Organism: Coenobita brevimanus; assembly: GCF_032717465.1. Taxonomy (NCBI): domain Eukaryota; kingdom Metazoa; phylum Arthropoda; class Malacostraca; order Decapoda; family Coenobitidae; genus Coenobita; species Coenobita brevimanus. The sequence goes on along the minus strand of NC_136960.1, from coordinate 2,472,476 downwards.
CAAACTAGAAAGGTTAGAAGCAGACTTTGTTTACTACTCCAATAGATCTTCCCTAAGCTTGTAGTTTCTTGAGGACTAGAGAGAGAGAGAGAGAGAGAGAGAGAGAGAGAGAGAGAGAGAGAGAGAGAGAGAGAGAGAAAGAGAGAAACTTCCACTGACCTAAATCTGTTCATGAAATCCTGCTATGTTAATGAGTAAGAGGGTTGTAATCTGACTACATTCGTTTCAAACCCAAGAGGGGCATGTGAAGAGGTTACTGGCCCTGGCGTAGCTGTTATCAGGAGTTCATTTACAGTCTTGACGCTACCAAAACCTGAAGGGAGCATTACGTCGAGTGAGTGGATGGTTGGTGCAGGGAAGTGCAACGAGTGTGTTCAAATCAAATGTTCTGCTACTACCACCAGTACCATCATCACTACAACTACAAATATTACAACTACCGGTACTACTACCGCTCATAACACTACTGCTACTACTACTACAACTTAACTACTACTACTACTACTACCACTACTACTACTACCACTACTACTACTACTACTAATAATAATAATAATAATGCAACATGAAAGTCCGTGTCAACCGAGATGCCTTACTAATATTTCTAATCTAGCCAGTAAAATCCAGGTGAGGTGGAAGGCTGGAATCTCGCCTCTGTATTACTTCCAGCCACCAGGCGGCTATGTAAACGAATTCTTGATCGGGGATGCACAGTGATTCAATATATATATATTTTCTCTCTCTCTCTCTCTCTCTCTCTCTCTCTCTCTCAAAACCTGATGGCAACTTGCTAAATTTATCAGTTAGATTTAAGTAAACTGTAATCCGAATTCATCATTGGTTAGGATTCCAAGATGGAGAGTAAAGAAACGATTAAACTAACTCTGAGGTTGCGATCAATAGTTCCTTTACACTTAAAGTTTGTCAATCTCCAAATGCCAATCACATCTTTAATTCACTTCCATTGTGCTGGAAAAAACGCTGCCATGTCCCTTTACAATATATAAATGACGTACATAGGAACGCAAACAGCAAGATATATATATATATATATATATATATATATATATATATATATATATATATATATATTATTTTTGACTTGCCAATATTTTAATTTCTGTTACGGCTAGCGCCAATAATTTTATTTTTGGAGAGAGATTTCAAACTATAGGAGAGATAAAGCATTCATATTTATCTTCACAACTAAATGTCTCTTCTATATTTAATATAATCGTCTGGTGGTAAGACAGTAAAAAAAAAAAAAAAAACTTGTATTCAAGCGCTTCACTTGAAACCAGAGAGAGAGAGAGAGAGAGAGAGAGAGAGAGAGAGAGAGAAATTACAGAGCCCCCTTACTCAATACTTGGTTGTGTGCATGCCTTCGTTCCTTTTAGATACAGTCTGGGACAAAAGCAAGCCAACTGTTCTACTTCACCTATTTTAGATTTGGGGAATGTCCGCCATCTTCCTTTCTGTCGCCTTATATCCGAGAATGTAATCTATGATAACACACACACACACACACACACACACACACACACACACACACACACACAAACCCAAGCTACGAATATTACCTAGAAGAAAAAAAAATGTAGGTGAAGTACGTCAGAACTTTTGCCTTGACTGTAACACTCGATTACCTAAACACGAATCTTCCTCAGACTTCACGAATACCTCTCTCTCTCTCTCTCTCTCTCTCTCTCTTGATCCCCGAGTCACGCAAGTCAACCCGGTAAATTCCAGACCCGCCCCTGACCCGGATAAGAGAATAAGAAATGCGCAGAAGCCGTCTGTCGGAGTGGCGAAGGCAAGGAGCTCAGACAAAATTAGTTGCTAGTTGTCGCGAATTTCTTCACACGCGAATATGGGTAAGGCTTCTCCCGTGGCCTGGGGTTTCGTGGTGTATTTATTATTATTATTATTAATTATTATTATTATTATTATTATTATTATTACACGTTTTCAGTTTTTTAGTTCTCGTAGTCTGTGTTTTCCTTTTCCTATTTCTGGTTCTGACTTTGCTTATGATGACGATGATGATGATGATGATGATGATTTTTTCTCTTTAGCAATCGTCGTGTTGTCCTAGTCCTTATATATGATGTTCAAGAAATAAATATGTAAACAAACTAATATAAGTAGCGAAATAAACAAATACGGATAACAAATATATGCCTGTATGTATGTATGTATATGAATGTATGTATGTATGTATGTACCAGTGCTTGAATGAGAGCATCAAGGCACGATCCAATTTTGCAGTACCGTACAATGGTAATAATAATACTTATATGCCTTGCGTCTTTCATTTTTGCCTCCTATTCATCATCTTTGTAGCTGTAAACAGGAGTGAAGATGATGACGACGGTGGTGGTGGTGGTGGTGGTGGTGGTGGTGGTGGTGGTGGTGGTGGTGGTGGTGGTGGTGGTGGTGGTGGTGGTGGTGATGATGATGATGATGATGATGATGATGATGATGATGATGATGATGATGATGATGATGATGACGATGATGATGATGACAGTTTTCACGACGATGAAGGCGATGATTTTCTTATGCCTTCTTGCTTTCTGCTTCTTGTTTTTGCGCTTCTTGTTTTTGTGGACAGGGAAAATGCAATAACGATTCCTCATCTTAATTCCCCCCTCCCACTCTCTCTCCTTTCTTTCATTTTCTCTTTTTCACTCAGCTGCATTTCAACATGATTAAATTTTCCCGGATGTCAAGGTTCCACGAATTTCATTTTTTGCGAAAGATTCTCTGCCATAAAATTTGTTTTCTGGAGTAATATTTAATGTAGTTTTAGCCATTTCCCTGCGATGACGGGATTTATATTTTAGTCTTTCTGCTATCAGGTATTTTTATTTATCTCTGGCCATCCTCCTCACTGTGAAAGAGTTGATGTTGTTATTGCAGGTCTGTGCGAAACGTGAGCTCGGTGGACGGCAGACTATACTGTAGTTATAAGAGTAAATGAAGAGAATATGTGACTCTTCTAATTCAAAATGCCTCTTTTTTAGCTGTGTGTGTGTGTGTGTGAGAGAGAGAGAGAGAGAGAGATAGATAGATAGATAGATAGATAGAGAGAGAGAGAGAGAGAGAGAGAGAGAGAGAGAGAGAGAGAGAGAGAGAGAGAGCGTCTGGTGGCAGATTGAGTGAAAAAAAAAAAATACCCCCATATTGAAATAATTAACTCCTTGACTAAAATAACATGATTTATATTACATTTTAATTACTTCTCTTACTTACTTTATTTAGCCTAGGAGAAACTTTCCGGACCTCAGGGGTTAGATGCAGTAATCACAATCCCATTAACTGTGAGAGGTCTGTCATAGCCCTTTCATTACCAGGATGTCATTTCCTTCTATTCCTGTCACCCCCAGATGGTCTAATGCAGTTTGGGGGTGACTTTAGGATATGGTGGTGTTTGATATGTCCTTCATTAGTCCGCCATGACAGATCCTTGCTAAATTGAAGAATATTTTTGGCGGTAGGTACAAAGGTGAAAACAGTCACCCAACTAAGGGGCTTAAGCTTTCAAATCATCTAGAGGTGGTGAAAACGGGCCGAGGTACTGAAGGGTTTAAGGAGGAAGGGGATAGCTACAGGGAGGTGACGAACAGCGTCTTTGTTTACCAAACGTTCCGGCATACAACCCAGCCTAGTTTTCCCTCAACAGGAGGGTAGAAGCTGGAACTAGGCAACTCATTCCAGACACTGAAGGCGGGAGGGACCAGTTGTTCATCCCTGACAGCCAATACGAAAACAATAAACCCCAACCAGCCCCCGGAAGTGGACTCTAAGTGACACATCGTTGATAAATACGAATGATGCTCGTCAGTTTCTGGTCCTTCTTTTTTGAAACTCTTGCATTGGATTCCCCCCCCCCCTTTTTTTTTTTTACTCCTGCTGACTCCAGGTTATTATATTAAATTTCGGCATAATGTCCAGCAATAACGGGTTTAATGAAGGCTATATTTAACCCACGCAGTTTAAAATGCCACTAATCAGCGGAGTAAAACTTTGTGACTATCAAGAATGAAATGTAAGATACAAAATCCATTAACTTTTTAAAAGACATTAGAAGAAATATTAACGTTTGTTCTCTTCCTCCCCAAAATACTTGATAATGGTAACAATAATAATAATTAATAATAATGCTAGTTTATATATTATATATACCGTATATATATATATATAATGTATATCGGTATATATCTACATTTGTATCTACATCTATTTATCTATCGATCTATCTATCTATCTATTTATCTATCTATCTATCTATACTTTCTTGAGGTAAAGTGGTGCATAATATTACTTGCTTACACTTCTGTCTTCACACATGCAGCCACTTCACAAATTCCACTGATATGTTAAGTGCAAAAATAAAAATTAAAAGTAAAGAGTAAGAAAAAACGACAAATAAAGGTTAGTTGGTGTTGAAATCTGTTTATCCTGGACACTGGTTAACATTACTGACTCCGGTGTAGACAGGCCATGAATCTTTTGCTATAAATAAAATCCAAAAAGGCAAGGCATCCAGGAAATTATGATCACGTTCGGTTTCCCGTAATGCTGACTCGCTGTAGCAAAACACCATTATATGATATCCATTTCCGCTTTCCAATACGGTCAGCTGCTGAGATTTACCATTGTCGTCATTCCATCCTATATTCCCAAATTAAAATGTACGAAATATAACACACAAATTGAGCTTCAGGTATAGTGCCGAGATGACAGAATTAAAATCGCCTGCTAGAATATATATTACCGCGTAACAACTTGACGTTACGTATATTCATGCAACAGACGATTTTACTCAGCTTAGGAGAGACTTTTCGGCCAGGAGAGGTTAGTTGTGGCCTTTGATAACTCTTTCACAACCAGACGTCTCACTTTAAATTGCAAGAAAATAGTGTGTAAGAAACAAGAAGATAATAGGAAACTAGGTCATGGGGCTGAGGACGTTTAAAGATTGTGTCATCTCTTAATGGGACGCTGATCAGCTCATTCAGAATCGTGACGAGCTTTGAACATTTTGGGGTAAATGTAACTTTGATTGAACCGAAATGCCCTCAACACTTGACATTTGCCTGTGTATGTCGCTAATATGGCAAGATTAGTGGGCAATATGGCCAGGATTATTTGGATCGTAGGACTGAAGAATATTTATTTTGTTTTGTCACCGTGCACTCATTACTTATTAGACCTTCAATCACATGACGTACAGTATTTATTTTTCTATAAATTCATACTGCCACCAGACGACTGCATTCTGCTTAGGAGAGTATAGATATTTAGTAAAGAAAGGGATACTGAAGGCTGTACCTATCTTCCTCACTTCCCTGTCCCTCCAAAAAGAAATATAATTGTTTTGTAGTGGGAATCATAAAGCATTATACTATATATACAAGAGTGAAGGTATACGCTTCCAAACTGCTCAGCTTGATTTTTGTTACTTTGGCCGGATCACTTGAATTTGCATCACATTCTATTCACAACACATTTTGATTTATATATATTATTCTGCAGAGAAAAAATGCTAGAGGGTATTTCTAGAATCAGACTGATCTCTAAGCGTATATACTTTTTAACGCACATATATTTTAGATTTTATATAAATATGTCTATATACATCTATATATCTATATCTATCGATCTATCTATATGTACACACACACACACACACACACACACACATATATATATATATACAGAGAGAGAGAGAGAGAGAGAGTGTGTGTGTGTGTGTGTGTGTGTGTGTGTGTGTGTGTGTGTGAGCGCGCGCGCCAGCTTTTGTTAAACGCATAAATCAAATTTATGAGATTTATACCTCACCAATTCCTGCGTGAACCTCACACATCCCATAGCCCGCCACTTGACCTTCACAGCAGCCAGGAATGAGCCACACTCGCTTTGTTGTCCACACCACCCAATATTCTACACTCCTGAATGCCCTCACTCCCTCTTGTACTCTTGCCACTGCTCATACAAGGGTTAGGGCGTGCAATGAGTCGGCTATTCTCCCTCTTGGAATTAGGGGGATCTCACCCACTCGTTCTAACTCATTCCATTACTCACACACCATTACTCTTTCACTCACTCACACTCTCACACCCACCAGCTTAGTGATTTACATGCTATCCCACACCCTCACGGTCCACCAGCTTATTTATTCCCTCGCTCGCTCACTCACTCATCACTCACTCACATGCTGCTCACAAGGACTTTGGAAAGGTCGAGTAAGTTATTTTCACCCTTATTTTCACTCTCTAACTTCCTGACTTTCTCTCTCCCTCACACACACACACACACACACACACACACACACACACACACACACACACACACACACACACACACACACACCACTGCTCTTGGGGTTTCAGCAAAGGACATGAGTGGCCTATTCTCGCTTGCGCAGTTCTCATGGATACTTTTCCTTATTCCCTTTCAAATTCATTCATTCATTTATTTTCTTCCTCACCTTCACACACACACACACACACACACACACACACACACACACACACACACACACACACACACACACACACACACTCACTTGTACAAACTAACTCACGAAGCTTGGCAAATGACATGAGTTATTTATTCTTATCGCCGGAATTATCGTGGATGCAATTACTGACTGACTCACTGGATCACTCACTCACACACTCTCATTCCCTCTCTCACTCCCTCAATCGCTTGCACACGTCACTACCCACTCACAAGGGATTAGGAAATGCCACGTGTCGATTAGGTTATTTTCGCTCTTATTTTTATTCTCTTACTCTCCCTCTGCACACGTTATTCCTCACTCAGTTATTGGAGAGACCTTGAATCTTTTTTTCCCCCCACTCGGAATTAATAGCCTTATCCGAAGGGAACCACAACACTAACCATATTGATAAAAGTATCTGGTTATCACGGGACTGTTACGTTCAGTTTTCCTGCCTAAATCTTACTCTAAAAAAGGCCTTAGTTTTTATCAGCTGTGAAGGTAAAATGATTTTTCCTGGAACTGAAACGGTACATTCCCCAACCATCTAAGTGAGAGGGGCTACAGAATACAGAAATTCACAAAGTAGCTGCTTCCATCATGCACTCTCCATTATCACTCTTAGTGGCAAGACTTCTTTTCTGTATTCTTCTGCTACAGTTAAACAATTTTAGACACCCTGGAGAGGTCCCTCGGAGTTTGTGTTGACGTACAGTTTGAGTCATTGGTTACATGCTCAGAAAACGATAATACTGCTGTAGTATGTAAACTACAGAATAAGTACAGCCAGCTTTGAATCACTATGTATCTGGCCATTGAAAGATATTACTGTCATTAATATAACAGGTAGAATAAATACCGTACAAGAGACTCATGTGCCTAGAAACGAGGTATAAATGAAATCAATTCCTTACATACCGGACCAAGACATTATTGGACACTTTCAGCTCGGCAGACCTGTAATCCTTGCCAATAGCTCACACTACCGACAAGGCGAGCAGTTCAAAGGACACGTCCAGTTCAGGATGCTTGTATCACTGGCCTACACTACACACTACTAACCAAGCTAATATTACACTTTGCACTTGTAACCCTTGCCTACAATACTCACTCCCGGCAAAGACTGCATTACTTTGTACATCCTACACGACACGCTTAAATTCCAAGCTAGTCTCTCGCAGCACAAACAAGAGGAATATTTTCTACACGCTGTCACTTCAGCCTCACGAATATTTCACTCTGCTGACGTACTTTCACTTCGGCTATCTTGCATTTCTAGCCAGTCTAACACTACCAACAGGGTGAAAAACTTTTCCATAATTTCACTTCACTGAGTTCACATTTCACACTTCCAATCCATCAATCAAGTATCCCTAGCCTATCCTCCGAGCTCGTTACATTCACATCTTAAGAATTTTCCAACATGGCCAATTTGTCTCGCCAAAGTATGCTACACACAGCTAACCAAGGTAAATCTGCCCTCTGCACTCCCGCCTAGTCTAGCTGTATCACCACAATGCACCACCACAACTGGCCAAGATAATGCTACACTACACACTTCCAAATCGACAGCCTCGTATCATTAGCCTAAATTACACACTACTGGCCAACGTAAAAGTACATGAAACACTTCCAGTTCAGAGGGCTTGTAACCCTAACGAAAACTTCACATTACCGACAGCGTGCACTTTACTCTCTCTCTCTCTCTCTCTCTCTCTCTCATAATTTCACTCAGGAATGTTGTATCCTTTGCCAGTATTTATTAAAGAATCATTGCTTCCCATAAATTCATTTCGCCAAGTTTGCATTCCTAGCTAGTATATCATCGCTGACAAGGTGAGCAACTATTTAATTTTTAAATCTCACTGTCACATTTCACACTTCCACTTCATCATGCTTATATCGTTGACTAACCACACAGTATCGACCGAGCTTACACTACATACTTCCACCACGGTAAGCAGGCATCACGAACCTACACACTATCGATCGAATGCACACCTGCGACACACAGTTAAGTCGGCTTAGTAAAGACATCACGTGTCTAAATAAGTATGTGCAAGCATAACGAATTCTTTGCCAAACCAGACGAACACTGCTTTGTACCCCTTCACCTCGGTAAGGCAATATATCAAGCCAGTCCCTAGCAAAACCATTCATAACCCGTTCAGTTTGCTTTATTGTGACTACTGCCACATGACTGTATGGTATTTATGACATCTCGCGTAGTGAACGGGTTAATGAAGGCCACAGCTAATCTCCCTAGTAATAAAAATATCTCCGGACAAAAGAAAATCCCCCGGAAGTAACAAGAATAAGGTAAGAAATGGTGTCACCCGTCTTAAAAGGTTAATCGCCCCGGCAAAGACCTCTGGTGTCTGGAAGATCATGTTTAAGAATAACTAGTCGTCCTCAAGACCGGGTGAACTATATACGTCACATCTTCCCTGGGGCAAGCTTGTATTTCCTTTACAGTACCGGTATCGACTACATGGATGTTACCGTCAGAGAATTTTATCTAATTTATCATTTAGCAATTCCTTAACACGAACGAGCGATCATGACACTTACCTTTGTCTCGGCCAACTGATAATCTAGGTGGGATCTCTCTCTCTCTCTCCCTCTCTCTCAAAACACCCTGATGATCTAAATTGCTGTGAATTAGCTGAGATGATAGTTCAAATTCCAAGAAGTGGCTAGAGGTCTTTTAGCTATATAATGCTAAAAGGGGAGTGAGGCTGTCTCCTGCCCAGTAAAATTTGTGGATTACATAAGCCTAGCCTTAAGTCTCTATACCGCGAATGAAAAAGATGGAGGAAGTGGCTAGGACGACGACGACGATGATGATGGTACTGACAATGACGAAAGAAGCTGGTGTGAGGGGAGAAAGAGTCAAGGAGAAGCGTTCGTTTTTCCAGGCAAAGATCACACTAACTCGCTCCTGCCCCCTCGTTACCAAAAAACGCGTGAGGAGAACTTTTTACGAAGACGCCACACGAACCCAGACCACGCGAGTTGGCGTGAGAGGGACGAGTACACGTGTAGCTACTGTCTTAAACGATGCCTTGGGATGTAAGTTAAATACAAGTCCCAGTTTGCCCTCGACGAGGATGAGGTTACGCTAAAAGGATTGTTTTCATCTGAGAGAACTGGCCTACTCTTACAACTTATGCTGTGGTTACATGAAATTAGATGAACTTTGATGGTGTGGTGGGAATGAGTCTCCTTGGTTGCTATTCAAAGCGATGCTCCACCTGACAATTAACCGAGCTGAAAGGGATTAAGGATCTTTGTCAGGTTAGACTAAATGTACTACAGGAGGGGATGTGTGTAGTTTTGGGAGATCGACGTACACGTGTGTGTGTGTGTGTGTGTGTGTGTATATTTAAGAGAAAAATAAACAGTAGTCAGTTTTTCTTCGACCAGTAAATGGATGACAGGGCTGTCAAATATGCACAACGTTTGTATAGGATGAACAGAGAGAGAGAGAGAGAGAGAGAGAGAGAGAGAAGGTCCTAAGCAATGTCTTGGGAAATGAGTTATATAAGTCCCGGATTTCCTTCGATGAATACGTGAGATGTCAAGGTAGTCAAATATGCATGTCCTTTTGGAGGCCTGAGCCAGAAAATGAGTCAAATTTTATTATCATTATCAGTCAGTTTTGTAAGATTATTTATCATCATCGTCGTCATCAGTCGACATCATCATCAGTCATCACCATCATCATCAGTCGTCGTCATCATCATCATCATCATCATCACAATTATTGTTATTAATTATTATATATAATAATAATAATAATAAATTATTATTATTATACAGTAGCATAGGGCAGGCCTTGGTGGCGATTTGGGCAAACGTATTCCCGTCGTAAATGTCGCCTTGGGAACACAGCTGAATAGATGTGCCAGTTTCCCGTCAAGGATAACAAGAATTATCAAATATGTATGCAGATTTGAAGAGTTGGATCGGACTGTGTGTGTGTGTGTGTGTGTGTGTGTGTGTGTGTGTGTGTGTGTGTGTGTGTGTGTGTGTGTGTGTGTGTGTGTGTGTGTGTGTGTGTGTGTGTGTGTGTGAGCGTGCGTGCGTGCGTACGCGCGTGCGTGTGCGCGCACGCTTTGATCTTCGGAAATGAATTAATCCTTGTAATCAACTATTCCTGTTTGCATCAGGCTATTTACTGCTACCTGGGGGAAGATTTCTTGTATTCAACGTATTTTTGAAGTATACAGTTAAACCTCCAGGTAGACCAGTCTCTCCAAAGCCAAATAAAGCTGTTAACTAGAGACATTAAGTAGTATTCGAAGTGCTGAACCAGAGACGGCCTGTACGGTAGAGACTGCCTTAAGAAATATATAAATACATATGGCGTTTTTTCTTTGATGAGTCTGAAGGTGCTAGGGATTAGTTAGATATGAATGTGGTTTACTGACCGAAGAATAATCTGGTATTACGAGTAGTCTTGGTGGGCTGCGTGGGAGTGCGAGATGACACATATATTTTATTTGTTTGTTGTATCTCCTACCAGACGATTTTATCAAGCTTAGAAGAACCCCTGGTAGTGAAAGGGCTAATGAAGGCAGACTGTAATCAACAGAGAGAGAGAGAGAGAGAGAGAGAGAGAATCTGGATGTAGTTGCAGTATAATATAAACAAGGTTCATTTTTTCATACATATTATGAGAAGCACAAGGGTATCAAAACAGGCATCTCATTTTTACGGGGGTTGAACCGTGGGAGTAACTACATTATGTTTTACGTCTCTTACCTACAGACGAGTTTTAATCAGATTGGGAGAGCCATTAGGGGTCAAATGAAGGCTTAATGCAACCCCCTCCTGTTCGAAATAAAAGTAAAATTCATCTATCAGCAGCAAGAATAGAAAAAAAATCTGGGTAGTGAAGTGGTTAGTCCATCGAATAAGATTTTTTCTTTACTGGGTCTTTATTTCATTTTTCATTTAATTATTGCTACCTTCTAATAATTTCATTCTGCTTGGGAGAGACCTTTCGAACTGGAGGAGTTTGACTTAACTTTTCTTAACTCGCTCTGTCATATAGGTCATTAAATTGTTGTATAAAACTGTCTGGTGGTAATTATTAATGTAATCATATGCCGCATCCATGTGAAGAGGGGACAAAATAACTGATTTTGTGATAACCAAGTAAAATCTTTCGCAATTGACGGACATATGCTTTCAACAATATTAAAGAGGCTTGCTTGAGAATCAGGCGTATCCAACTCACGTTTCACTGAATAAAATCGTCTGGGGATTGGTGGAATATAATACGAAAAGTCAAGACCACATGACAGAGTTACAGTGCTCTTATCTCAACCTGACCCACACTTTTTATTTTTTTGTAGCTCATTCCAGGTAAGTCTGTGGCAGAATAAGAAATTATGGCAGCTCAGCATCCTTCCTCAGCATTTCTTCGTGACTAGCCCCCTATCAGAGTGCCAGTCTATTGATACAGCTCAACATTCATGATGGACACACGGAAATTTTAAGCCAAGATAAAATAAGACACGGAATAGCAGCGGGCAGGTGTTGCGAAAAGAATCTGAAAATATATAATTTGGTGGCAGCGAGAATAGAATAGAAAAAACACCAGCGTACCGATATTAATCAAATCCGAAAGCAGTTTTACTCGAAGACGCTTTTCTTTTATCGTTCTTGGTGTAGACGAGTCCATTCAGCCTGGGAGTGAGTATTCGAACTGGGGGTGTAAGGTGCAGTTTTTTCTACCTCTGTATTTTGTAATGCCAGTACTACTAAATGAAACTGGTAGCAGCAAAAATTGACTAAAAAAGTCATTGGCTTGAGAGAGAGAGAGAGAGAGAGAGAGAGAGAGAGAGAGAGAGAGAGAGAGAGAGAGAGAGAGAAACTGTGTGATTTACCAACTTTTGAGATGATAACCAAACTAATCTGTCTGCAGAACAAATGATTTATCTAGTTCTGAGACAAGTAGTAGGGGAACATACACCAACGTACACATGAAAATCTCTGCACACGTACATAATCACACCTACGTACACATGAAAACCGTTGTATATGTACGCACGGCCAGGAAAATATCGTTACAACTGGGTACGATAGATGTAAGAGTGTACACCATGGGTCTGGTCATATCTGAAGGACTGGTAAACTTGTTTCCGAGGTACCTTTCGTAATAATGTAATATTTGTAGTTCCTTCATCTTACCTTGTGGAATAAAACAGGTACACAGGGATACCAACGTGACACAAGACTCACGACCTTTGTTCAGTAGCTATCGTCTCCTGTGTCATTAAGTACGGCCCCGAAAGCGTAACGATACTTTCCCGGCTGTGTGTACATAATCCCGCCTAAGTATACATGCAAATCAAGCACAAATTCACATGCAAACCGGTAGACACGCACATAATCATGCACACTTACGCTCACCCTTATCACATTGCATGGCCAGCTTGATGCCACTTGCTGCATTTCTCCTAATTTTATGGCTATTTTGTACTCCCTAATTTTATAGCTATTTTCGAGGTAACGGTTATGCTCCGCTGGAATAAGTACGGTGAAATTGACTGGAAACAGCTTTCGTGAGTACTGGAAATTACATGTTAGTACTGCTCAAAGCCTGGTATAACACTAACGTCCTATTCTCATCAACTTAAGACGCTTTATTTCTTCCTTCCTAGTTTGTTTCTGCACACAGGACGTGAGTGTTCAGTTCTGAATTATTTATTCAATGTATGACATGCAAAGTAGTACCATTACACTGATATTTCGGTGCGATATGTTGAAGCTCTGTTAAAAAAGAAGCATTGGTAAAATCTGCAAGCTAACAATAATATTCCCCCATGAATCAATACTTTTTTTTTTTTTTTGCGTGGTCGAGTGACGAATAGACAAGACTACCACTGAGCATTTCCATTGCGTTTTAGGCCTGACCCACCTGCCACTGACCCCCCTATCGCTAAATTAGGGTTCATCCCCTGATGTAATGAGGCATCTTATAGGACGCCGATCTGAAAGATGAACCATTAGGTTTTGGTTTCATGTCGATATAACGAATTTGAAAGGAGTTACGGTGAAAAAACGATTTCTACCCGCCCTCTTTTTTCTGTGTGTGTGTGTGTGTGTGTGTGTGTGTTTTTTTTACATTTTTTGGCCCTACAGCCTGGGCCTTGGCCCAAATTGGCCCAAAATTTAATCAGGCGATATGAAGGTCATAGCCCTTCATCCCGCCAAAATAGCACCAGGAGTTTTCGCGTGAAGTTAACAGACAGACAGACAGACAAAGACAAACAAACAAACAAACAAACAGACAGACCGAGTGAAAACACTACCCGTCCCCGAGCCCCTCCGGGTGGTAATCATTCTATGTTAACGAAACCCCAGACCAGCGTGCACATATTCTAGCTGTTCTGGGATATATCACAGCATATTTTCCTCAGCAACTCATTTCCCTGATTACAACTAAATACTGAATTTTATGTTACGTCTTAAAATATCGTTCTACTTTGATCATCAGTCAAAAGGATATTGCCCGTTTCAACGCATCAACGCCTTTTATATAGCTATTGTTCTTGCTACCTCCACGCACATATATTCAGCGTGGAAGAAAGGCATCGCTTTTGGTGGGGGGTTACAAAGGGCTCTTTATTTCCTTCACTGTGTCCCTTTCTTGCGATGAATAAAGTCGTGTGCAAACGTAAAAAAAAAAAAAGAAAAAAAGAGTACCTAGTTACAGGGTTAAATACAGAGTTCGCCATCACAGACACAATACATGAGGCCTAAGGTGTAAAAAAGGGGACGCTCACTTGGAGGTACATCCTTTTTTCAATGTAACTTATCTAAAATTGCCATCTCCCTATCTGAAAAAAAGAGTTGTAACAAAAGATTAACACTGGAGTATCATGCTGATCACGAAGAAATGCCGTGGAAATGTTGTAGAGCCGTAGCGCCTTTAGTGCAAATGAGGTACGTGAAAGAAGATCCAATGCGCAATAATAATAATAATAAACTATACGAATTAAGAAGTAACTCACATAACATGAAGGAGGTGAGACTCTAAAGGCTCTATGCTAGTCATTCAAAAAGGCTTCATAGCAGCTCTTATTGCCTGAAAAATTTTGCATATGGTATATCACGTTAATGACCCCTTGTATGTTTCTTTGCATTCAATGTCGATATAAGGAACAGATGAATAACATACTGACGTTGAATCGTTAACTGTAATATGCAAAATAAATCGCTATGGAAGAAATAGGTGACATCTTCTATTAAGTAGAATATGTGCCTAATATTGAGAGTGGCAGCAAACTTCAAATAAATATTTTTGATAAAATATTCCTGAGTAGGTTCTGCAGCCATAAATAATCACGTTAGATATTCCTTATATATTTCACTGGGATGGTCTTTTTTTTTTTTTTAAATTCTTGCTACAGTCTGGCGATCTTTATGTAAACTGGGTTACATCTTCGACAGCAGAAGGATTAGTAAAGGCTGTCTCACCATTTCAATCCAAAAAATCTCTCCTAATCAAATTGAAGTAAAAAAAAAAAAATACGAGTAAAGGGATTAAATTAACAATATATAAGGCTAATACCGACGCACGATATTACCATAAAAATAGAAGAGGGGTGTCAACGTTACTCTACATTCCACTATTAAACAGTTCACTACGGCGACATCCTTTAGTGGTTCATCAATGCTACTAAGAGACGATTTTGCTCAGCTTAGGAGAGCCCCCTTGTGGTAATGGAATTAATGAAGTTCGTATTTCACCCAACTAGTATCAAATATGCATCATGAGCTGAATAATATCGGCTGGAGACAAAGAATAAAATAAGTAATATGTTGAGATTCTCTGTTTTATTCAAGCTATCGTATGTTTTATTCATGCTGTCTGCGAAGAATATACACATCAAACGAAAGTCTTTTCAACTTGAAGCGTTATCTATTGCTTTGAAAAACACCTCCAACATGAAAGTTCAATTGAAAGCTTAATAAATTCGTATGGAGACAGTATGAATTAGGCCAAATACGTCCTTGGACTGACGAGGTTATGTAAATCCCATGGCCGCGAATACTAATGCAAAAGACTTAAAATATGAGCTAGGACATCGATTCCGAACGCATGAATAAGGATATCAGGAATTACCTCAACGAGAAAGCATTCAGTGGTATGACTGTGATGATTCTTTTGATGTTATAAATGCAAAGATTAAAAAAACGCACAGCACATGATTACAGGATGAAAATTCCGCTTTGATCTACCCAGGCACTCGATTTCAGGTGGCTATAAATCTATCGCCCCCCCCCCCTTCGTTTAATAGATCAAAGCCTTAAGTATCTAGAAGCATTTTAAACTTACCCAATAGTTCGTGTTAACCCAGACACGTGTTCACCAGAAAAATAAAAATCTTCCCTCACGCTAACACCACATTACCCAGCTCAAGGTTTCCGTTCCGTATATCATTTTTGCACCATGCGCTTAGTTTGATATACCCTGGATGATCATTCTTCACATCCCTTTGTTTTTCTAACTCTAAGCCAACCTAACCTGATATAAACTAACAGATTAACTTGCCTTTAACTAACCTAACCTGATCATAGTAACAAAACCTACCTAACATACCCTAGATTTCCTAGATAAGAAAAGATAGAAAAATTAGACACAAAGGGGAAACCTGCTACCCGGCTACAGGATTAAACCCCTTCGATACGACCACGTCCTTATACAGTTTCTTCTTGCAACCCGCAGACGATCTGATGCAACTTGGTAACCCCTCTCGTACTTAACGGGTTATGGATAGGTGTATTAAACCCCACTCCAGTTCAAAAAACCCCTCCTAAAAACCGTCTGTAGTAAGGACAAATAACACGAAAAACAGATCATTAGTGAAGTAGTTGGACCTCTCTTGTTCACTGGCGCCATTTTCACTATATTCCTGCTGCGTCCGGACGATTTTATTCCACTTTGAAGAGATTTATAGAACTGGAGAGGTTAGGTAAAGCCCCCATGAAGCCTCAGTTAAGCCCTTCATTACATACCCCGTCCCCTAAGCTGAGCGAAATCGTCTGCTGTCGTTCTTTCACGTTAACTTGGCCCAGATTTTCCTTTTGTTGCTTTTTGCACGTAGCTCACTGGTAGAACAAGACGTCACTTGAGCTTTACGTGTTCTCCATTGCACGCCTCCATACCTAGCATTATAATCTAGTGTTAATCTACGGTTACAAGTCAGTATGCATGATGGAGAGATGGCAATTTTAATCCAAGTTAAAATAAAAAAGCGTACTAACGAGACAAAACAAATCCTCCCCTTTGGTTCAGCTCTAGGACGGTTTTTTCTTAAGGACAGTCCAACCAACGACGGACGATTTTTCTCAGCTTGGGAGAGAGCCTGATATACCCGTTTTCATCTAATATGACCAAAACGCATCATCTCTACATCTTGAATACTGAACTGCAGCAAGAGATTAACCGTATGATGCTAGTCACGAAGAAGTGCTATGGAGAAGATGTAGTGCCACTGTACTGTCTTATTCTGCTACTGAGGGACGTGACTTGCTAAAGGGAACAAAGTCTACGCCAAGTTAAGGTTTAAAAGAATACTGGGAAGGAGTTAATTGTGTCTGTATTTAACCCACCCAGCTCGAAGTCTGTCTAAAAGTAGCAATAGCTGGGCGGAGATACAAGAGCACTATAACGTCCTCGGGCTGAAGAGATTGGCCACTTCACTATAATGACGTGTTTTGTATTTCTTTCCAACAGCTTGAGAGAGTTTACAGAATGGAGTGGGATGTAAGCTCCTTCAGTCCTTTCACCACAAGAGCGTTCTCCTAAAATATATCAAATGAAAGACTACGACCTGGTGGGGTTGATACAGTGCCGTATACTGACATTGGAGAGTTAGCAGTACCCTTTTCTAGCGATTTATTTTGCGTATTACACCTTAAAATTAGCCTGTATGTTATTTATATAGTCTTGATATAGTTTGCATTATTAACATACAATACCATACCAAGGTGTAATGTGCACAATAAATCGCTAAGGATGAGGTGTTACGAAGCCTCCTATGGCACTCTAAATACTGTCAATAATCTTCATTAACCTCTTTACTACACAGGGTCTTGCCTTAGGTGCGAAGAAATGTCTGATCGGTAGCCATGATAAAAAAAAAAAAAAAAAAAAAAAAATCCCACAAAACAGGCTTCAAAAACTATAAGATGTCCCTCCCCCCCCAAAAAAAAAAAAAATCTAAGGGAAAAAAAGGTTTGTGTGAATACTTGTCGTGTGCAGTAGCGTGGGGTCTGGCTGTTGTCTGCTTGATTGAGACCTATACAGCTCAGTCCATCGATCTGCAGAATCCGATATACCTGTGCACTCGTAGCCGCTGCATCCAGGTAAGCACTCGAATACGCGCCGACCCAAACGATACCACCACTGGGCCGGAGCACAGCGTGAAAACGGCAGGAGGATGGTCTGAATGTACACCAAAGCTTGTGTCACCGAGTGGGAACAAAAGCGTGGAAATCTACGGTACTGGCCCTCCACTTTTCACCGTCGTCAATTGTCACAGTGTTGGGGTGAAAACAGTAAAAGGGACAGACTCTGGATAAGGCCTGTAATTCGATAGCAGTCTGTTTAAACTCGTGAAACCCGATGGGACCTGTGCCTCACTTTTCTCTTTGGTTGGTTTGTTTTCACCTGAGAGACTATGCTAACACCCACAGCCTAAACTGAATCGTGGGTGCATGAAATTTCATAAGCTTTAATTTGAAGTATTAATTAGTCTCACTGGTTACTAGTCAAATTTATTCTCCACCTGACCATCTACAAAGTTGAATGGAGTTAGGGATACTCGTTAGGTTAGAACATCGTCAACGGCACAAAGTACTGAGCCTACTGAACCTGTGCGGTGTCGGCCCTTTACATTTCACAATATAATTCATTAGCCACACAAGTGTAGGTACAAATAGGTAAAACAATCGAAGCTTCATATATCACTTAGTACTGAGATATACAGTAATACTGTACTCGCACTTTCGGCACAAACTCGAGGAACTCTACGGTGCCGACTCATCACATTTCACTAACTCCACACAATCACACTTTCCTCAGGATTATTCCGTAGTTTCCAAACAATCGTACAGGTAAATTTTGCGAATCCCTCTAAGGTAATCCAAACCGTTCAATGTACACTGTCTTCCCGGGTAAATACGCGATCACAATGTAAGCATTAGTTGATTTACATGCATACTAGCACAGGAATACACTGAGGTCCCCCCAAATTATTTCCTTAATAAATTAGACATAAACAGAACTTGATATCCAAGTAAATTTAAATCACAACGTATGCTCAGGTGGGCATATAAACAAGGTATCATTCGGCGACGCACCTAGGCCAGAAAATGCTCTCTCTCCCAGCCTGAACGCAAGAACTTGGTAGAGGGGAGGGCTCGAGAGGTATGTGACGAGGCGGCGTGAGACCCTACCGCGGCGATGGTCGAAGCCACACTGAAGCAGAGCCGCACCACGAAGCGCCCCGCTCCCTCTGCCGGCGGGTGCCCACCAACACCTATTATTTATAAATATATATATATTTTTTTCTTTCCAGTACACGGGGCTCCTTTCGCAAATTCTTTCACTATATCAACTTGAGTACCTTGTTTAATCTATTCTTGCTCCTACCAAACTACCGCCATCAATTAGAGCGTCCTTGCAGTGAAACAGGTAATGGAGACAAGACCTAATTTCTCCCGTGGGAAAAGCCTCTACTAAGCTGAACAAGTGCAGACACACTGGACAGATGCTGGACCTCATGGGGCTTCGCTAAAGTGGATCACCAAACAGGGCTTACGCTACGCTGAAGCACCTTGCGTGTGAAAATCTTGTACTACATGAGGATTCGCTAGTGTGGCACCTTGCTTGTGAAAGCTTTGTGGTGTCATTAAACTGTTAAGTGGAATGCAAACCTACCTATTTTTGACGATAATTTTCAATGCGTCAATTAGGATATGTTTCGCTTTCCTATATTGTCCCTGACTGCACTGTAATGTGGGATGCAGACTTAACATGCCTCATAACCACAGGCGTTCCAAAAATGACGGGGAAAAATATGAGTATGCATTCCACTTTGAGATTTAACCTTTATGCATATGACCTTTAGAGCTGAAATGAAGTGCCGTATCAGGCTTTCCTGCAATGGGGCACCTTGCGTACGTAAATCCTTAAGGTGTGACTGAATGACCGGGCCACTCCTACACATGTTCCGGCTTCTAATAAACACACTGAAGTAAAAGATGAATAATAAGGCACCGGATCCCTGAGACTAACCCCTTCACAACACTGATGTCTTATTATTTCACCTTTAACATAAACACCCTACGTTATTTTTTTCTGCACATCACTTCTTTGAATATATGATGACCTACACTGTATCTGATTTATAATTATTTACACCAAACATACATAAATATTCTATCGATACAGTGCTTTTTCTGAAATTCGCTAGCCCATTCACCACCACGACTCCTCCACACTGTACCTTCACACCGTCCAAAGAGATCACTTGGATTTGCAGTGACGTAGCGAAGATACTAGCAACAAATACCATTAACCCATTTTGCAGTGAGAAGTGTTCCCTTGACCGCAGAATATGATGGTAGCGAAAACATTTTATAAAACAGATTAGAAAAGACGCCATTTTTTTTTTAGCTCACTTCCTTTGAGACGATTTATCCAACTTGAGCAATTTGTCATGATGAATGGGTTTACTAAATCTATATCCAACTCCCTGTTTAAAAAAATATCCTAAGTAATAGTTATGAAATGGCAAAACAAAAACTATAAAGAAAAAAGGCCATCTCTGGAATCACTGGGTATTAGGGATACTATCTTCAAGAGGAGGACGTCAATATTGTAGCAAAATATAAATCATAATAAGATCTTCCATCCCCTTAACTAAATCAGAGGAAGTGATCTGACTACAACACTGGTCACCAATATTTCTTTTTTTTCTTTTTCTTTTTTTTCGCTTCATATACTAAAATAGGTGGACCTTATAGCACTTTTTACCCTGAATTCGAATCAGCTATTAGAATTTTACGGACAGGCATGGTTTTTAAGTGACAAAGCACTTAAATGTGAAAGAAAATGTATATTACTCATTCATAAATAAGGCTGGTATTACACTTAAGAAACTTACCTTGAAAATGTAGAAGTGTATGATTTTCGGCTATATTTGGCCTTAGGAATATCCCTCTTTTGTGTCCAGCAGTAATCTGCTGACATGAGGGGCTCCACTTTCCTTGGTACCGCTTTTCCATGTCCAAAATGTTCCGGTGAAATCTTTCGCCGTGCTCACTAATGACTGCCCCAAGATTTTTCCGGGAACAAGGCTAAAGCGAGACCAAAACGTGGATTTGTAGACTCGTATTGCATCCCAGAGCTTTATATGATGTCAACAGATCTATTACAAAGCCACAGTAGTTTTCCGATCTGTGATTTCTCAAAAAATCTTTGCAAACTCACTTAAATGACAGCCATGCAGTTTTCTCAACTTCATTTAGTTTCTTCATTGAACTTTTCATCTCGATGCAGTTCCCTGATCTGTGGTCCAACAAAAATACCCTCCTTGAATTTTGCATCACTGATTCTGGGGAATATATTTCTCAAATATGTGAATCCATAGCTAGTTTTATCCATACCTCTGACGAAGTTCTTCACCAACCCGAGCTTAATGTGCCAAGGAGGCTGATAAATTTTCTCAAGATCATCAAAAGGAGGACTGATGACATTCTTTCTCCATGGAGTCAGTGATGTTCGTTTTGGCCACACATTCTTCCCATAATGATTTTTCTTTTCCTGGCTGTCCCACTCACAGAGGAAACAACAGAACTTCGTGTAACCAAGCTGCATTCCGAGTAAAAGTGCCACAACTCATAGGTCACCACACAATCCGCCAAAAGCCCCCATACTTATTATTATTATTTTTTTTCGAACGAAGCTTCAAGTTATCCTACGATTCCTTAATGTCAGCTGCGTGAGCCAGAGGAACGGAGGGGAACTTATTTCCGCTGTGGAGCAGAACCGCTTTCAAGCTTGCTTTTGATGAGTCAATAAACAAGCGCCACTCATTTGTGTTATATTCGTGGCCAAGTGCCTCCATAGCAGCACGAACATCATTGCAAAACACCAGACCATCTTCAAGGGAGAAAAATTCTTTGAAAATGTCATAGCGATCACGATAAAAACAAACTTTAGTTTCCTTCTGGAGAAGATTCCAGCCCTTCATCCTGGAACCCAAAAGTTCGGCTTGCTTCTTAGACAAACTTAAATCGCGGACGAGATCATTAAGAACTTGATTCAGCAAATGTGGTTCACTTGAAGAACAGCTTGTTTCAAATGTTGGATCCATACTGTCCTCGACTATGTCTACTATCTCATCACCAGACTCATCGTCACTCAATGTCATGTTTCTTGGAGGTTCTGGCACAGGTAATTCCTGACTGTGAGGTACTGGCCTCAAAGCAGATGGTAAATTAGGATATTTAACAGTATGCTTGGATTCTGATCTTATACCATTCATATTTGTCTGACAGGAGTAGCAATCCGAAGCGTGATCTTTGGGTTCTCTCCAAATCTTACGAATGACAAAAGACATACAGCGTGAACCTTTTGCCCATGCTGTGAGAAGCTTGACACATGTGACACAATAAATATGCGAGGCCCAACTTTTATCCTGGTAGCCTACTACCAAAATAATGCTCATAGCATTATTTAAAGAGGTGTGAAAGAACGTGTTTGCGATATGAATGTCAATTCATCGCAGATGCAGCAGAAAGAATTCAGACTATTTACACAGTTTCTCGGCATTATAATGGTGGATGGGGTATCAACACAACACCTGCATACACAAGAGCACAATCTGTCAACAGAGTGGAAGAGACACTAGTCAAGGCTGGTGGGCTAGGGGTCCCAGATCCATTGCCTGGACCTGGGACTGTGCAGAGGGTGGGGCCTGCGGCATCTTTCTCCCCTTCATTATTTACTGATTATGACCAAGTAAATGAATGAAATTCAGTGCAACCCTGGGGACACTAAATCACCCAGGGGAATCTGAGTGGCGTCGTGGAATGTGGAAAGTTTGAGGGGTAGAGCGGAGGAAGTGGTTGAGGCACTGAGTAGGGGGTCGGTGGACGTGGGATGTATGCAGGAAGTCCGGCATAGGGGTGGATCAGCCAGAATTATTGCTGGGAAGGACTGTTAGTATAAGTTGTGTTGGCAGGGTAGGACAGATGGATACGAAGGTGTGGGTGTGTTGGCTGGGGAGAAATGGGTGGAATGTGTCATAAATGCTCCACAGGCTGGCTTTGATGAGGTAGAGAAGGATAGATTTTAGGATGACTTAATACGTGTAGTAAGTGGTTTGGGAGATGATGAGGTTATGGTTTTGGAAGTGGACTTAAATGGTCGTGTAGGTGAAGCAGCTCCAGGATATGAAGGAATACATGGGGGATGTGCATATGGTACAAGAAATGCGGAAGGGGAAAGGATACTCGAGTTTGGAGAGGCAATGAACATGACTGTGTGCAACACACACTAAGAAAAAAGAGAGAGTGAGTAGGTTGATTACATACAAGTCTGGGGGAAATACAGGTAGTAGCCAGATAGACTTTTTCCTGATCAGGAGAGCCGCTAGGAGGTTAGTGAGGGATGTTAAAGTTAAAGGGAGCGAGAAGTATGTGCAGCAGCACAAATTATTGATATGTGACATAGTGCTTAAGCAGCGAGTGATGAAAAAGCGCAGAGGAAAATATGGAAGCTGAAAAACTAAGCAGAAAGGGATGCCTCCTATAACGAGATGAGGAGAGTGGTGGCTGAACAAGGAGGCGTTGAGAGAGGTGTGAATGAACGGTACAGAGCCCTCAAGAGAAACCTCTTGAGAGTTACTGATGCAGTGTGTGGATGGACAAGGGGCCCCCCCCAAGATATAAAGTAACATGGTGGTGGGATGAGGGTGCTGAAGCTGCAGTTAAGAAGAAAAGAAGATTTTTCCGGGAATGAAAGAAGGGTGGTAACAAAGAAGATTCCTGGTTGCCAAGAGTAGGACTAGAAAAAAGGTTTACAGGGCGAAGTCTGAGTCACTGAGACTTATACTTGATAATCTAAATCGTGTGGAAAGGAAGAATATGATATTTAATGTGGCAAATCAGATGAAGAGGGAGAACAGGGACATCACAGGTGAGCACTGTTTGAAGAATGATGAAGGAAGGGTAGTGGTAAAGAGTGGGAATATTAAAGACGCGTGGAGACAGCATTACAGCCGGTTGTTGAATGAGGAGTTTGACTGGGACAGGCAAGGTTTGGAGCCAGCAGATCCAGAGTTTGGCCCTTGGCCTCTGATTGACGCTGCTACTGTGAGCGGACAATAGGCAGGATATAGGCGGGAAGGCAGCAGGTGTGTCTGGGATGACTGCTGAAATGTTGAAAGCCTCAGGAAATATAGGTAGACTGCAAGATAAAGCTTATTTCATGCACGCGATGTGTCGAGGAGAGCATGTGGATATTGCCAAGCGTGAAATCGCTTAGGAGGTGTTAGGGAGCTTCCTTAACCGATAAGAGTAAAGGCCTATATCTAACCCTTTTGTACGGAAACTCTAACCAGATGTGAATAAAATCATTTGGATGTATTAAAAACGAAATTAAAATTTATGGCATCAGACTGAAAAGGTTAATATCCTCTTCTTGTATGACACTTGTGTCGCTGATGATGATGATGATGATGATGATGATGGTGATGATGATGATGATAATGACGATGATGATGAATAATTGATGATGATGATGATGATGATGATGATGAATGATGGCTGATGATGATGATGACAATGATGATGATGATAATGATGATGATAATGAAAGTCTTCAACCTCGAGGTACGATTTATCATTATCATTACTTTTTAATCCTGAGTAGGGCCTGACGATTTTACCTGACACATTGAAATTCCAGGAGTTTGAGGGGACGAAAAAAAATAAAAATAAATAAAACATACAAAAGAATACTGACTCATGTATCTATAATTTACTCTCACCTGAAATTAATCTTCTGACGTTAGCGAGAGATATAAAGCTAGAGTTGTCCCAGTCATGAGGAGGGTGATTGTGACAGTATTAACACTCTCAGCCACTTAATTCTCAATGAACAAAATCGCCCTGCTATAACTGGACAACCATACTAAAACTGTTCCGACCATGTGACGAAGAGGTGGTACAAGATTATCTATGCCGTCGAGAATAAATCGTTGAGGGAGAGGCGCTAAGAGGCTCCCTATGTCAACAAGAACACGATCCCCTTGACAAGTGCACGATTTCCATTCAAGCGTTTCAATACATCCCTTAAAAAAAAAAAAAAAAAAAAAAAAAAAAAAAAATCCCGACCTGGCTTCTTTTCATAGTGGTGGACAAAAAGTGACTCAATCTCTATTTTCATATTTTATCTATACTTCCTCTAGACAGCTGTATATAATTTTGGATAGAACCTTTGCACTGAGGTATTCATGAAGACCCTGTGCAACATCCCCGGCTCAAAAATGATCTCTTAACCCCCTCAGTACCACGGTATATTTTTCGTTTCACTCTACCCTCAGACAATTTTATTCAGCTCGGGGGAGACTTTCCAAACTGTAGAGGTTGGGTATAACATTCACTTATCACATCACTGCAATTCATATCCCTTAAGCTGAAAAAATCGTCTGGTGTGGACTTCCTGGAAATGAAAAATAGGTACTAGGATTGAAGGGGTTAAGCTAGATTAAATCGTCAGGAAACAGCAAGAATTAATGTCACTGGAATGAAGGGATGAAATACTGAATACATGACAGGGTATCAGGGTAAAAAACCAAAAGTGTCAGTCAGGTGAGAAGGTGACAGGAAGATATTAGGGGGTGGCAGGTGAAAATGACCTCCTTTCAACCGCGACATGTGTGGTTTAATCTCGCTTCCGTCCACGTAACATTAATCAGTGTAAGTGATACTTCCTTGAGTTTGAAGGGTAAAAAAATAGAAAAAATATATATAAAACTGACCGGGTTAGGCATTGACTTCAGTAGCACCGTCACTAAAAAAAATCTCCCTTATGCTATGAAAAATCGTTCGGTGGTGGCAAGAGCTTGATAAACAAGACATATCACTGTAGTAGTTTTTGTTAAGCCCAGCGGACTTCAGGTTGAAGCTGTACCCCTGTAGTCCACCACAGCCCTTTTAAGGATAGGAAGAGAATTGAGAGACGTTTGTATTAGCAGGCAGTAAAACAAACCAACTTCATTTCTAAAAGTTGCTGGACTCGTATCTCTTCCGTAAGCCTGGGAGTTGACAGGTATCGCCTGATTTTTCATCCATTTAGTCGCAGTTTCATGACTGTCCGGCAGACACACGCACCGAAAGCACTAGTACTATGACCGTGAGGCCGTGTTAAGTGAAATTTATACTTTGTTCCAGTTGACGTCAAACGATTATTTTCAGTTCTAATTAAGCCAGTGCCACATAAATGTTGAAAACTTGCTTTAACTGACGTTGTTGCCTAGAATTGGAAACGTTGCTTTACATGGTGGTCTATATACTGCGCATCCCAATTCCCGTGTGGTGCAGGGAAAGCCCAGTCAATGTTATCAGTGTGTACCCAGCATCGTTTCTGCGTCCTATAACCTTTTTTTTTGCATGGTTTATTTGTCTACTTTTTTCTTTTTACATCCTTTGATTGGACGGTGATTGGCTGTTTCATGAAACATTCACTATCTGCACACCTCAGACATGCAGACTCAGATATCCCTGCAACACAGCAATAGGGATGTGCGGTATATGGACCAATCTAGTCGCGTAAAAAATATAAATAAGTGAATATTCCGATGGAGAAATTCCACATCCTTAATTCAAGCGGAATGATACGAGACAATATACAAAACAATGTTATAAAAACAAGGTAAGCCACAAAGAAAAAAAATTGCGAATTGAATTTCAGTAAATGAAGCAAAAGCAGAAAAGAAATGACGCGTTTCCGTTGCATTGGTCTGTAAATAACGTTCACTTTTTTATTCCTTGGTCTTCCTCCTCTTGCTCCTCCTCCTCCTCCTCCTCTTCTTCTTCATCCTCTTCCTCTGATTTTTAAAATGTTCTTCGTGCACAGTTCCTCGATGTAATTTAGGTGCAGTAGGGTAGCCAGACGACGGTGAAGGTAGGCCAAAGTGTCAGCAAATCAAGTCCTAAGCTTGAGTAATATTCCCTTATCTATTATGAAAAGCTTTATGACTCGTGATAAACACCACGTTTACGCTGATAACTAACGAGTGCAGTGCTTTCAAGAACGTATCACCAAACAAGGAACCGCTTTTCATTTCCTAAGTTCAGCTAAAGTTCTAAAGTAATGGATTAACCCTTTCGATTCCATGACGTACTTTTTACATTACATTCTAGCTACCATTAAAACTCAGGCGCCTATACATATTCTAAGCTCAATGAAAATGTTTAGCGTTGGATGGACTGGAACTCTTAAAACTTAGGCTTCTGTGTCCACTCTCATCTAAATATGATGTAAGGCGTTAGCTGGAGCAGAATGCTAGAGATGATCTTAGAGAGGTAAACCGGTTATACAACAAAGCAAAAAAAAAGTATATAAATAAAAATAATAAACCAAAATAAAAACCAAGCAATAATGATACGCAATAACACTAATAAAAAATAAACTGCCTAACCCTGCGATATATTGCGTTATTAGTTATAACTTTCACTCCGAATAGTTTTTGGTTAGTTCACATTAACCTCATTAGCCCAAGGCCTTTTTTCTATTTAATTTATGCAACCACCCGACAATTTTATTCATCAAAGTGTGGAACTCTTTTGGTGAAAAGGACGATGAAAGCCCTACTAAATTTGTGAAGTTCAAAAATTTTCTCCAAGGCTGTGTCGTCCGGCAGAAGCAGGACCTAGAAGGCGTTCTCGTAGTTAGTAGTAGTAGTAGTAGTAGTAGTAGTAGTAGTTGTTGTTGTTATTGTAGTAGTAGTAGTTGTTGTTATTGTAGTCGTAGTTGTAGTTGTTGTTGTTGTTGTTGCTGATGTGTCAACCCGGACAGTCCGGCCGAGCAGATAAGGTGACCGCAGGTAAGCCACAGTTCCTACGGAGTCGTCCCATAGGTTCAATAAACCACTGACGCTTTGCCTACGTTTTACTGTAGCATGTGTTTTGCAGTGCTCCGTTGTGGCTTATGCTGTGCGGGCCTATGCTACACGTAAGACACGTTCTGGCAGCATCGTAGGGAAGAGGCTAAGTGGAAGGAATTCATTTATTGCAAAAACTGTGAAAATCAACCGAAAACGCGACGCTTCACTGTGGAAGGAAGCAGAGGTAGAGTATAAGGAATCACATCAGTACTGTAGTAATCCCCCACATACAGTACGTCCCTTCACAGGTAAGCATAGGTTTTTCAGGAGTACAGGATTTACTAATAGTTCTGGAGGAGTGAGTTGCTACTATATTATAGTGATAACTATGAAATTACAGTAAGTTATGCTATATCTATCTATCTATCTATATAGATAGATAGATAGATAGATAGATATATATAGATAGATAGACAGACAGATAAATAGATAGACAGGTAGCTAGATGTAAAACATCTACTTTATCTATCTGTCTGTCCATAATATGTCTATTTCTATCTATCCGTCTATCAATGTCTATATCCTTCTATCTGTGTGTGTGTGTGTGTGTGTGTGTGTGTGTGTGTGTGTGTGTGTGAGTATTTATTTTTGTGTATATTTTTGTGTGCATAGTTTTGTGTATGTTTTTACGTGTGATTATTTTTGTATATATATTTTTGTGAGTGCGTGCTTTACTGTGTATGTGGTGGTGTGTGGGGGTGGGATAAGCCTGGACACACACCTGCCTGCGTACCTGCCCACACACGACCTCATTGTTAAAGTGTGGTGGTCCTTCCCTCTCCTCTCCACTCCTCTCTTCTCCTCTCCTCTCCTCTCCTTCATACTTTTTAGCCTTTTTTTCCATCTTTCTGTCATTACTATTTTTTAAATTCTCATTAATTTTTTAAACTGGCTTGTGTTGCACCTGATCTAAGCTTTAAAAAATTCTCATACTGATTTCCTGCTGTCTTTCCATCATTTCCCTCAGGATTCTTTTTTTGTTGCATCGCTCTGTCAAATATATTTTTCTTAAATATCTGTAAATCTCCCATGTACCTAATTCGTTGATGAAATTTTCTTTGTAATATTTTCTCTTGCCCATTTCTCTGCTTTACTTCCCCTGTGTCAAAGTCCTATGTTCTTGGAGGCCTTCCTGTCAGTTACAATAAGAGTAGTTATAATGTACACCTGGTTTGTCTATTTCTCTCTCTCTCTCCGTCCCTCATTCCCAGCCCATAAATTTTTCTGCTGTTGTTCCTCTTACTCACGCGTCTATTTTTCGTTCACTTCCACGTCGTTATTTGATCTTTTGACCCCGCTAGTGCGAGGAATGTTCCGTGGAAGGCAAAGACTCAACACTCCTAAACCGAAACTTCTTTTATCCTTCCTTCTTGCTATTCCCAAAGGATTCTAGTCAGCCTGACCGTGTTATTGCGCGGATACTTACATGTTAGTCAGGCAAAGCTACTGTATATTTAGTCTCACTAACTCGAAACATTTCTCTTGATGTCATGAATAGGTTACTGAAGGATCGATCTAACATCCCTAGTTACTAACATTCCTCTTAATCTCTTACAGTGAGGGGTATAAATAGGTTATATCTAATCTCTTGCTCCTAACACTCCTCTTCATCTCTTGAACTGAAGGGGTTACTGAAGGCTGTATCTAACATCACTAGTCCCTAACATTCCACTTGATATGAATATAATGACCTGAAGATGGCAAGAACACAGTAAAAATGTAAGTCATCCGTGAGAAAGAGTTTAGAGACTTCGTGGTGAAAGTTATTAAGTATCCTGTTCAACACCACCATTACCATCATTTCCTTTGTACAGCGTGAATCGTAAACAACGCGTCGCTCACCTGGTGGTATGTTATGTGTTCCTGGGACGGCTCAGTCTCCTGGGGTGGGCGTGGGTGTGGCAGTAGGACAAAGAAATGATAAATGATGGAGGATAGACACTGATTTCGCTGTCTGAGCCGTCCCCGCAATATACGAGAAATCGACCGTTGGAGTGTGAGAGAAGCGTTCAAAAGTCCACCTTTTATTAGGCTATTTGCTTAAAGGCCGTCTTTGGCGGCCTCCGCTCGATGTCAAAAGGCCACAAGTGAGTCATAACTCGGGAACCGCTGGCCCGATTGGACTGGATATTGTTTTATCCTTCAAGTTAAGAGCATTTTAACGGTACCTTGCCCTAAAAAAACTGCGCTACATTTCGCCGTTTTTGCTGCGTTATGGTAACAAACAAACCAAAAAACATACTGAAATCGAATTATTATAACATAGGTACTCTTGTTAACCCCAAACCATGTCATCTTGTTTAACTACATCAGTCCAATGGCGCATTTTATATTTTATTCTGGCTCTCTCAAAGACTTTCATTTAGCTTGGGAGAGACTTTGCAAACCTGGGAAGTTATTAATGGTCTTTAATATCCCTTCAATACAAGATGCCTTCCAGTACGAATTTTTTCCGAAGCCAAATAAAATCGTCAGGAAGGAGGAAGAATATACTAATAAAATTAATCACGGGAGCCAAAAAGCTGAGAGACACCACTGGCGTTAAATATGTTGAAATCTTGTCTGTTCTCCCTTTCTACTCTGTTCTTCCTTTACGATTAATTACTAGCCGCAATAGCAAAGCTGGTATTGTTTTCTATCTGTCTGTCTGCGTGTCTGTCTGTGTATGTGTCTGTTACCACAATAACTTTGCAACCGCTCAAGTTATCATTACAAAATTTTACAGGTGGGTACTAGGGGTGAAGATCTTCTACGAGTTCAAAATTGGTGAAAGTAGGTCAAGGTCAAGGTCACATCCCGAGCCCCGCTAGATATGTATCGGCTCGCGGCTGGTGTGATTCTCCCCTTGGGTATGCCTCTAGTTCATTTTATAAAGCATTTCTCAAAATGAAGAGGTTTACTTGAGTCCCCCGATGTGGCCTAGTTTAATGATTATTATTATTCTTTTATTAAAAATTCTGTGTGTGTGTGTGTGTGTGTGTGTGTGTGTGTGTGTGTGTGTGTGTGTGTGTGTGTTTCTCCCTTCCTCACTGTTCTACTTTTTCTTTCACTTTCCCCCCGTGTTTCACTTCTGTTATTTGCAATGTGTCGTCATTTCCTGCCCTTATGTGTAGTATTAAAAATATATATTTAAACAAGCCACACACTAAAGTTAACAAGCACATTTTTATTCGTGGGGAATATAGTATTACTACTACAAGCACTTCTACAACTACTACTACTACATCTACACAATAATTATAATAATAATAATAATAATAATAATAATAATAAAATAATGAAAATTAGTTAATCATAATAATAACAAATGATAAGTATCATTAAAAGAATACTAATGATAATGATTACAATGAAAAGTGCCGATAATGATGATAATTACGTAGCAGTCTAATGCACCTGTTTTCCATCTATTTTTGTGCTTAAACTTATAGTACTCTCATATTCCATGATTTGTTGACAAGAATATTGTATTAAATTTTTACATTTGTTGAACATCTAGTTTTTTTTTTTTTCTGCCTCTGCTCCCCTTCCTCAGAGTTCCATTTTTTATTTATATATATTTTTTTTTTACCCCTTTGCTCTCATCATTTCTAGTTTTTATTCGTATTCCTCCGACTCATGCTTTGCTGATGTACTTTTTTTGGACGAGCAGCATTCTCTCTTTTAGAAGGACTAAATTTCAGAGCTTTTCTTCCTGCAACCCCCTTTTCGCTCAGTTATTTTTCTTTCTCATTTTCTCTCTTTTGTTCCTTTGATACTTCTTTAATATGCTTTAGTATTGTATCTTGCCGTTGTCTTACTACCTTTGTCTGTTTCTTTCTTCATTATACAACATATTTTATTTCTCTCTGTCTCTGGTCTCATCTTCGTTTGTCCTTCGTTACTCCTTGAATATATTCCAATGTTTTTTCCTTCCATTACTTTTATCCCATTCTCTCTCTCTCTCTCTCTCTCTCTCTCTCTCTCTCTCTCTCTCTCTCTCCATGTGCCTGTTGTTACCTCTGCATCGCTTCACTGTCTGACAAAGGCTGTGTGTTATATGAGGCTCGAAATGAAGGTGAGAGAGCCCAGTGTTTTTTATCACTATCTTGACGCTTCCCCCCCTCTCTCTCCCTTATCTCTTTCATTAATTCCTTTCTTATTCTATCTTATATATTTTTCGCAATTCTTCGTTTCTGGCTATATAGATATTCGTTCTGCACTGCTCCCTTTTCTTTTAACGATTTTTTTTCCATATATTTTATCTGTTTTTTTCCTTCCTCCCATCCTCTTTTTCTTTCATTCATTCTTTCTTTCTTTCCTTCCTTCCTTCTTTACCAGTTCACATATGGACAGACGCTGACTACGACGGATGTGGCTAACAAGATAATGCTGATGTTACTGTGCACGTTGCTTTGTGTGTGTGTGTGTGTGTGTGTGTGTGTGTGTGTGTGTGTGTGTGTGTGTGTGTGTGTGTGTGTGTGTGTGTGTGTGTGTGTGTGTGCGCGCAATAAGGAAGCACTGTCGTAATATCCGTGGCTGTGGAGCTTAGGATACACTGCTCATCCGTGAAATTCATGATATGGAGAAAGTCATATCGTTAAGAATGTTGCTTTATAAGATGATGTGGGAGACGGAGTAATATAGTGAGCAATATAACCTTATGAGTGTACTGATAGATGGAGAGAGGGAGCAATACGATGATAAGCAGAGCTCTGGGTTTATGAGACAGGTGGAATGGTAGGTAGAGAGCAATATGATAAGCAACAGAGGGAGTAATATCTGAGGAAGTGATATTAACGTGATAGTTATAATACTACGGAGAGACTAAATGGTGAATAGTATGGTTTTATAAGACGTCCTACCGGAAAAAGAACTGAGTTGATTTTGATATATATTGAAATTTGACACACGTATTACCTAAGAAATTATTTATAACTAACTGTTTCTAAAGCATATATAGATTTTTGCTTTCACGTGGCACAGGTATATGAAAACGTTGGCTGTGTGTGAATGATAGAAAAATGAAGATAATGTTTTGTATAGTCGCAAGTTACAAAGAATGCCAGACTGTTTTATGAATATAGTCATGTACTTTAATTATAACACATACTCACGCACGAACACATATACAAATAAATACGGGGTAACTCACTACTCAGAAGTACCATAATAATTACAATATTTTCGTTACTAATAAACCGATTTAAGTGAAAGATGGCACTGTCGTCTTTCAGTTCACAACAGACTAATCGCAGTTACATTAAATTTTGAAAGCAGTTTCCTTCAGCGTTTAAACTTAAGGCAGCTGATCCTGACTACCGGATTATTTGTGCAGTTTGTCCACTGGCAAGGTTCCCCCCTCCCCCTCTTTCTCTCTCTCTCTCTTAGTCAAACCTGCGAGGCTTGTATCTTTAATCCTTTCATTTTACGATGGCCTCACAACCAAGGAAGACTTAAATCAGGAGCACTGAAATACGGAGTCAGTTATCAAGTACGGTATGATGACTGCATCAACGTTGCTAACCAACTGTTGGCCATTCAGCCACGTGCTGGTGGGAGAGAAGCATCTCATTTTACGGTATATGCCTCCTTAAGCTCAAAAGTTAGCGAGTATCTCAAAATCAGCATAAGACTGACGTAAGCTGATGCTTGTACGTAAAACGTTTAATTTAAATCCGTTTATTAACAGCGGATATATTGCCGTTATTCTGGGGCATTAAAGTAATGATTCACCTTATCTATCTAGCGTATATATATATATATATATATATATATATATATATATATATATATACACACACACCAAGTAATACATCTACAGGTGATCATGGACATCGCAACTTCCAAAGAAGTAATAAAAAGAATGTGGTAATACTCTGCCAACCATAGTTAGTCACGAATTTTCGTCCCTCCTCAGGGCATCAGATGCCAAAGTTGTCCTATATTGTCAGCGGCGACATGATAAACAGCCCGAGGAGTGCCAAAAATTCGTGATTGATTTTGTTTGGGAGAGTGTTTACAACATTCTTATTATTACTTCTTATATACTGTATCTATCTATCTATGTATCTATCTATCTATCTATATACACACACTCACACTATATATATATATATATATATATATATATATATATATATATATATATATATATATCCAAAAACATAATTATCTGATCTGTACGATGAAAATTTTCTCCTTCTATCCGACGATGCTTCCATGGTTACATGCCAGCGTTTATAAAAGTGCAGGGATGTACCCACTCATTTCTCGTCCTCCGTCACTGACAACTATTCTTACCACTATCACAGTGAGTACGACTACCACTGAGTCAGTGCTTTTTAATAGGTTGTTCCCATTTTCACCATCATTATCAGTGCATACCTTTCCTTATGTTTTTATCACCAATACACAATCACACTTTTAGGAGGTGGTCATCACCATTCTTCTCCCCCCATGCTATTACCACTAACACGTGATCACCATCTTCACCGTCATTATCACAGACTTATTACAAATGACACCAGAAAAACAATACATCTAGTTGAAGCGTATGATCATTCACTACTAGACGTAATTGTTATCCAGTTACTGTTATCTCCAGACATTTAACTTCATCTTAAGGGAAAATTTGCAAAGTAGCGGGATTTAATATAGCTTTGTTTACCTGCTTAAATTGTACAGTGTTAATCTTTTTTTTTCTTAATCCAGGAGCTTTTCTTCACCTTAATGTAGACTCCATGAACTGAAGGGGGAACCTAATGGAAATTCGTTCAATATTGGAGATCCTTTTCACGATGGGAAAAATCATCTGGAGTAACGAAAAACATGAAAAACAGAAAAAAAAAAATAGAAAGAGAAAGAATAAACTCTCACGGATTGAAGGGGCTGATCGCTTCACGGCAATACGACAATCATTTAGCTGAACGTAACTATCAAGTGACAGCTTAAGTAAAAACGAAAGTTACCATGTTGAATGGGTTTGCCCACCATCTGATGAGTATATTACCATCTAGTGAAGAAACTGATTCTCTGAAGAAAAAAAAAAAAAAAAAAGGGCTCCGGTGCAGTCACAGAATTTTAATAGATGTTGGGCGTCCCGTCTCCCCTTTCTCTTCCGAAAAAAAATTATATATATATATATTATATATATATACACACACGAACAAGAAACGAGAATATACTTTTGTTTAGTAAATGCGTACCGTATATCAGGGAATGTATTCCTGAGACACAATCGAATGTAAATTACCGAATGACCGTACTGCCAAAGCTCAGTAGTTTAGGAGTTACAGCACTTCACTGGTCTGTTAGGGATGTGTTGGATTCAGGGGATTGTAAATGAAACGTCCGCCATTAACAGTGAGATTTATTGACAAAATGCAACATGTAATCCATTTATGGGCAGGCATCATTGGTGCCTATGTCATTGGCCCATACCTACTAACCCTGCGGCTGACAGTTCAAACATACCGACGTTTCGTTGAGGACACACTACCACTGCTGCTGGAGGATGCGCCCATTGGAATACGGCGGAGCAGGTGGTTTCAGCATGATGGTGCTTGATCCTATTAACCTAGATTAACAAGGGATTACTTAAATGTTACGTTTCCTGGACGATGGGTTGGGAAGGGCGGCCTAGTGTCATGGCCACCTCAGTCACAAGACATCACTCCTCTTTACTACCCATGGGGACACATTAAAAGCAATGTGTATGCTACAGAGGTCCCAAACTGTGAGGAACTGTGGCGTCGTGTGCAGGACAGTGTGACACGTGTTGGCAACACTCCCGGGGTTTTGGAACGTGTGAAACAGCCACTTCTGCCATGGGCTGCAGCATGCACTGAGCAAGGAGGCCAGAATTTCGAAAATTTGCTGTAAATGTTAATGTCATGCCAGTTAAAAGCAAGTTAATGGCGGACGTTTCATTTACAATCCCCTGCATCCAACACACTCCTAACAGACCTCTGAAGTGCTGTAACTCTTTAAGTACTGAGCTTTGGTAATATTGTCATTTAGTAATATGCATTCAGTTGTGTCTCAAGAATACACTCCCTGATTTACGGTACGCATTTACTGAACACCTTGTATATATATATATATATATATATATATATATATATATATATATATATATACGAACATGAAACGAGAATATATATGATTCATGCCTATCTTGTCAATAAAAAAGCGAAGAACAGGTACGCAGTATGAATATATATATATATATATATATATATATATATATATATAAGCCTATTCCCAAGGCCCAGCAATCTTTCTGCCTACCAAACACCTCCACATGTCACCACTTCGGCGCTAACATGCACCGTCCATACGGCTATCTCATACAGGGCTGGTGTACTGGTATTGACGGGACTATTTTTTCGAAATATAGGCGGGTCTTCTGGCAGATCAGTTATGTCTGCTTTGAACGAAATCTACATCCTAAAACTTGCCTGCTACAGTCGGAATTCGAACATGGGACTGTAGGCCATCTCTCTACCGATTTGGCCACCGCCTCCCCCAACTACTACTTTTACTACTAATAAAAGTTCTACTACTACTATTACTACTAGCCATAAAAGTAAAAATTAACCGTTATATCGCCAGCACAACCACCACTACCTTCATTATGTACACAACAGAATCCCATATACCAGCAGCGAAAAGCACTACATACAACATTATAATATACTGATGCAGATAATTACATAGATCAAATAATAATAATAATAATAATAATAATAATAATAATAATAATAATATGAAAACAAGATCGGCAGTTACATCACCACACAGGAACTTCATTAACAACAACAGAGAGGCCAGTAACAGCTCTCTGGAGACATGCTATCATTTTAAGCACCTTAATTACTAAAATACTTTAAATGCATAAAATGAGAAGGAAAATTTAAATATTACCCCCTCCAAAAAAAAATAAATAAATAAATAAATAAAGCGTGAACTAATAGATCATCATCATCATCAGCCGTTGAGGTCCACTGCAGGACCGGCCTATCCCTACCGAAGCAGGGACGATACAGCCAATGTATCTCTACCCAGTGACTTAGGCTGTCTGGTAGAGACTGTACAGTATGTAGGGTGAGAAGTGCTTGTGAGTGTGATTGTAGTGTTGTAGTGGCTTTGGATGTGTGTAGTCTGTGAACCAAGTGTAATCGGCCCACCTTAAGCCGATTGGGTGCAAGCATACTAGTATGCGACACTGGTTCAACCACAGCACCTCTTGTGTCCGCCAAAGTAGCAAGTGGCTTGGTGAACGCTTCCCAAAGTTTTTACAACTCTGGCGGGAGGCGAACCTGGGCTCACCAGCGTGCAAAACGCACACTCTACCACTGTACCACAGAGTTATATGGTACAGTAAATACTTCATTATCAACCAGGCAAGTGCATGTACCTTATAAGAAAAAAACACAAAACATAAATCTCACACACACACACACACACACACACACACACACACACACACACACACGCAACTTCATTAGCGCCAACAGTGATGCTCCAAACAGCCCCCAAGAGACGCCCTGTGATTATGTGCAGCTGTAATTAAAATGGATGGGGCAGGAGGCTACGATGACCCCCAATTAACCCGCGATTTATAACCACCGAACTAATTAACCATTTGTATGTGGGAGCCTCAACCTGTCAACACCTGGGAGATGGGGGAAATTAACCAAACCAATGTCAACGTACAGAAGAGATCTATAATGAGGAAGCAAAAGCATTTTTATCTTACGTGGAACTCGATGTATTATAAGCCTGGATTCTAAATGATCCAGGACACTTTGTAATACCTCGTGCTTGAGATATATATATATTCCTTCACTATATGTTTCTTCGGTATAGACACAGAAATATACAAGATGATACTGAGGTACTGCACTTATCCGCAGAGTAAACCGCAAAGAAGGATGTGTTAAGAATGAGAATATCCTAAGACAACAGAATATGACCCACATGAGTTACAAAGTAAAAAAAAGTTATTTCACACTCATTTTTTCTTGATAACGATTTGACATAGATGGCAAATGTATTATGACTACTGGGTTAACTTTGAGAGGAATATAAAATTACTGAACAAATAAGTTAATGGTTAGGTAACTAAGATGACAGTATGGCTGCCCAGAGATGGAGCAAGAGGAAGAGATGGGCAGATGAGGAGTTGGAGGGATCTAATTGTAAAGAAGAAGCGGTGCCAAGACACAGCAAACCCGTCCCCGGCAATCATTTTAGTGCTGACGTATAAACACAACAGGATATCTAGTAAAAAATGCCACATATCGAATTTGGAGTAAATCGGGTGAAAACTGACGATTCTATGCCCATCTGAAATTTTAGGCCCGACCCACCTGACATTCACCCCCCACCGCTAACTGGGGGGTGACCCCTCTGATGTAACGGGGCATGTTATAGGATGCAGATTTGAAAGATGCACCTTTAGGTTTTGGTTTCATGTTGATATGATGAATTTGAAAGGAGTTATGGCGAAAAATGGATTTTTACCCGTCCCCGTTTTTTTTTTTTTTACATTTTGGGGGACCTACAGCCTAGGCTTCGGCCCAATTTGGCCCAGAATTTAATCAAGTGATCAGAAGGTCATAGCCCATCTTCCCTGTAATTTTCGTCAAAATCGCACCAGTACTTTTCGCGTAAAGTTGTTAACAGACAGACAGACAGACAGACAGATAGACAGACAAACAGACAAACCGAGTGAAAACAATACCCGTCCCCGTGCCCCTCCTGGGCGGGGGCAGGTAATAAGACGATGACAATGATGACTGATAATGATAATGATAATGATGATTACTGTATAAAGTATTAGCATCCCTTCTGAAGCAAGCAGGGAAAAAAAAAAAAAAAAAAAAAAAAAAAAATGGTGGTGGTGGTGACATGTTTGGGCAGAAAAACAAATAGCAATTATCCATCCATCCATCCATCTGTCATCCAGTCTTCTGCATCCTTATTACTACCTTACAGACCGGAGCATATATTACACAGACACTTAAGGTGAAAATGACAAGTTACGATCCCTGAGCAGCTTTTTGTGAGCATTTCTTGGCCTTTGGTTCCTTCTTCCTTGCATTAAAAAAATAAATAAATAAATAAATCCCACTCACCCCTCAGATGCAGATCTTCAGAGGTTACATTCAGTTGGATCGCTGTAACACAAAAGACTACAAGGTGTCTGTATGCTTACCACCCAATGTATTATATGGTTTTTCTGGAATGCATGAAACAGTTTACCTTGTCACACAGTTTAGCGTAACCTGAAAGTAGCACCGCATCGAGTGAGAGGATGGTCAGGGAGTTTAGAGTAACCTGAAAGTAGCACTGCATCGGGTGAGTGGATGGCGAACGCCCGCGCATAACATAAACTGCGAAAATAGCACAGCATGGAGTGAGAGGATGGCGAACACCCGCACTTAACTCAAACTGCAATCAGCGGGTGATAACTGAACACTTTTGCCGCCGCCATTCTAATTACATCCTAATTGTATATGCCATTAGGAACCGTATAATTGTTATAAATTACAGTTCGCAATAACTCGTAAGTACATACTGTGATGCAGTTTCTGATATAAGCTGCAATGAATAAAGGGATTCCAGTGTGATAATTGTCCTTTGAGCCGGATGTGCTTCCTTTTATTCTGTGTGTGTGTGTGTGTGTGTGTGTGTGTGTGTGTGTGTGTGTGTGTGTGTGTGTGTGTGTGTGTGTGTGTGTGTGTGTGTGTGTGTGTGTGTGTGTGTGTGTGTGTGTGTGTGTGTAAATGAGGTCACACACCTGCCAGCCTACCTGCCCACATGCACCTGCCCACATGCAAACTCATAGTTAAAGTGCTGTTGTCCTTCCCTCTCCTCTGCTTCACACTTCCAGTCGCCACGTCCTTGTTTCGCTCAACTTTCGATTATTTTTATCATAATTATGTATTTCTTTTTGTTGTACTTGAGGTGTCCACAATAATAATAATAATAATAATAATAATAATAATAATAATAATCATAAAAATAATAATAATAATAATAATAATAATAGTAGTAGTAGTAGTAACAACAATAATACTAAGCTAAAAAAAATCCTCTTCCTCCTCCACCTCCTCCTTCTCCTTCTTATTATCATCATCATCATCATTATCCTTTATTATTGTTAATTATATTCCTTTACTGTTGCCCTTCATTCCTCAGTATTTTTTGTTATATCTTTTTGTCGGATTTCTTCTTCTTAAAATACCTGTGAATTTTTCATGTACCTGACAAGCATATATATTTTTTTTTCACATTTTCTCGTGTGTTATTCCGCCGTAGTTGCCTTTGCTCACGATTCCAATCATTAAATACGTTTCTGGTCTTTGTTTTTTTTATAGTAGCATGTTATTTTTCACGCACCCGGTTTGTTCATACAGCTTTTCTGGTGACACTTTTTAAACAAAGTTCTTTGCGCAAAATAATAATAATAATAATAATAATATTATTATTATTATTATTATTATTATTATTATTAAATTAATAATAATAACTACAGCATTGTAAAACTATCCAAGGGCAGTTTTGAAAAAGAAAAACTTCACACAGCTAATGCCCACTAAAAGCCGTGCTATAAAGGGATCTTGAGGTCAAGGTCACCTTTGGTCATCACATGTCACCTTAGGTTATCACGTCACTTTAGGTCATCACAGTCTATAAGTCCACCAAGTTTGGTGGCCCTAGATTTAATCCTTCACGGAAAATTTGGTGACGTCCAGATTATCCAGAAAAGTCATAAATTTTGACCCCAGGCGATCTCAGAGAATAATCAACCGGCTGAAACCACACTCCTTTCCGCAATGCGAAGTCTTAAAGCTATATTGCAGTAAAATTTCAGCTTGCTAGCTGAAGTCGTGTCTGAGACAGCGTCCCAAAATCCGTCTTTTACATTCTGAATAATATCCGGTAATGCGGTTGATGGATTGCTATCATATTTCGCCAGAAGCCGCCGCCAGCTGGGAGATTAACCCGGTTAAATTTGAAGGCTCAAGGCCAAAGAACCTCCGAGTAACGACCATTTACTTTTTAAGCGGAAAGAATAATCAGAAGCCGATAAAAACAAGAAAACTTCTCACAGGGATGTGGGAAGTTTTAATAATAATAATAATAATAATAATAATAATAATAATAATAAATAATAATAATAATAATAATAATAATAATAATAATAAATAATAATAGTAACTAGAACACCAGAGAACTGTCCAAGGACAATTTTGATAAAGAAAAACTTCTCACAACCACTGCCTACTAGAAGCTGATGTATAAAAGGACCTTGAGATCAAGGTCACTGATCTTGTGCATGTCACGTCAGGTGACTCCATCTTTAATCTATCGTGCATAATTGTGACATCCGGAATATCCGGAGAAGTCCCAGTTTTTGAACCATGACGATCTCAGAGAATAACCAACCAAATGGAATCATACTCCTTTCCTCACTGCGTCCGCGTTAAGGCTACATTGTACTAAAACTTCAGCTTCCTAGCTTACGAGTTTCTTCACACAGCGACTCACTCTTCTGTGTTCTGGATAATATTAGGAGATCCGGTTGACGGATTGCCACCATATTTGTGCCCCCCCCCAAAAAAAAAAAAAAAAAAAAAAAAAATGGATGGCTGTTCAACCAAGCTGGCCAAGTCTGAAGGCTATAGGCCCAATAGCCTTTGCAATATCTCATTTTTAAAATGATAATAATATTGACAAGAAAAATAAAACTTCCCACAGGGATGTGGGAAGCTTCAATAAATAAATAAAAAAATAATAATGATAATAATAATAATAATAAAATTTACTGGAGTTCGCCTTCCTCAGAACTTTATTTTTCGTCCTCCTTCTTGTCGCTGTTTTCTCTCTTAATCTTTTGAGTGAGAGATCGCCATTGCCCATTGCAGTAGTGAGAACTTTATTTAGCTCTCCAGCGTTCGTCCTCAGCTAAAGCCTTCCATT
The DNA here is from genome assembly GCF_032717465.1 of Coenobita brevimanus. NCBI lineage: Eukaryota > Metazoa > Arthropoda > Malacostraca > Decapoda > Coenobitidae > Coenobita > Coenobita brevimanus. The sequence goes on along the minus strand of NC_136960.1, from coordinate 2,430,788 downwards.
GAGAGAATGTATAGTTTTATTTGTACTCAGACCACCAACAGATGATTTACTGAATTTTAAGAGATATCTGTTAAAAATAAAAAAAAAGCCAAAGGAAGCAGGAAGTTAAGGGAGAAAAAAGAAAATGGATAAAAAATATAAATAAAACTGTTCCCCCTCTTTACATTATTCTCGTTATCGCCTGTCGATTTTTTGCACTTTATTTAAAGGCGTTTCGTATGGAAGGGATTTATTGGATTCCACTGAGGCACCTGCTTCTCTCACATTTTTTCTTCCTACTAACACGTTTTCTTTTTACTCGTGCGCTTATTTTATTTTACTTATAGTCCTCGCTCCTCAGGATTCCCCCCCTTCCTCCTTCCAATTGGTCATGATTTTTTTTTTCTTCCAACTTCTTCTCGCCTGTCTTTTCAGTTAGTTGTTTTCTGTTCTCATTTTCTGTTTCTACTTATAGTAATGATGTGGCATGAAAACCGAGCTAACATATTACTTACCCCCTTTCCTTTTTTTTTTTTTTTTTTTTTTTTTTTTTTGACGAATTTTTAACAGTTTGTTATGCACTTCACTCGGTAGATTTTGATTTCTTCACAATATTCTTATTTGTTGTGTTTCCAGAGCAATTCTTTTTCTGCTGCTGTCCCCCGTCCACACTCTTACATTTTTTCTTCCACCTTCCTGTCATCATTTTCTGTTTTTATTCGTATTGCTCTGATCCACGTGATTTGTTGTATTTTGCACAGCATCAACTTTCCCTCTTTTTGCAGGGGTGGATATGTTTTTTCTGCAACTTTTTCTTACAGCTTCATTGCTTTAACTTTTCACTCGTACCCGCCACGGAGGGGCTCGGGGACGGGTATTGTTTTCACTCGGTTTGTCTGTCTGTCTGTCTGTCTGTTAACAACTTCACGCGAAAACTACTGGTGCGATTATGACTAAAATTACAGGGAGGATGGGCTATGACCTTCTGATCACCTGAATAAATTTTGCGCCATACTGGGACAAGGCCCAGGCTGTAGGCGTAAAAAATGTTTTTAAAAGGGTTTTTTAAAATCTTTTTTTGCCATAACTCCTTTCAACTTCGTCATATCGACATGAAACCAAAACCTAAAGGTGCATCTTTCAAATCTGCATCCTATAACATGCCTCATTACATCCGGGAGGTCATCCCTCAGTTAGCGGTAGGGGGGTGAATGTCAGGTGAGTTGGGGCTAAAATTTCAAATGGGCATAAAATCGTAAATTTTCACCCGATTTACTCCAAAATTGATATGTGACATCTTTGACTACATAACAGTGCTACTTTGTCCCTAAACCCTACTGCTGTTGTTTTACATTTGCTCTTTCTTCCCGTCTCCATACAGTGTGCGACCAGTGGAACAATTCGCTCTGTTTCCACGAGGACTGAGGATGCTTAGAGAGACCGCTGGGTACAGAAAATAGTTTTATGGTAAAGAAAATGGTTTTATGGTAAACTATGATACTAGTACGATCTCTCACTCGGCCTCAAGAGTTTCATACAGTCTTCAGTCGTGGTTATGGAAGCACCGTTTACCTGTACTAATTTCATCTGACCTTCGTTTCATTATATAAATTTTCTTCAAACTGCATCCTTCCCATTGTTTGTTTGCCTTGTCTGTATTTTTCTTTTTGTCTTAACCAGTTTCTTTCTCGCCTTTGTTGTCATATCTCGTTTCACATATCTTCATACTGCATCCATCCCTTGCTTTCATTTATATACCTTTCTGTTTTACTGTTTCCTTTCTTCTTTTATTTTCTTTTTCTTTATTCTCCCTTTCGTTCCGTCATTCTGTTTTCTTTTTGTTTCACTTTTCATTTTCCTCTGACTTTTTGCTACATTCTCTCTCTCTCTCTCTCTCTCTCTCTCTCTCTCTCTCTCTCTCTCTCTCTCCACGTGCCTCCTGTTACATCTGCATCGCCTCACACACTGGCTGAAAAAGGTGGGAGAGGCCAGTGTCTCTCTACATCATTATCTTCCTCTCTTTCCTCTTTTCTTCTCTTATCTCTCTCTTATCTTTTCTCTTTCTTTTTCCTTCCTCTTCTTCTTTCGCCTCTTTCGTTGTTCTTCGTTTCTCTCTTTGCATACCTTCGTGTGGCATCGTATCTCTGTTCTTTTACCTCTTGTCGTTCCTACTTTCACTTTATTTTCTCCTTCTTTCTTTGTTTTCACTTTCTTTCTTGTGCAACAGTTCACAAATAGAGAGGCTGTTCATCTTCTCTGCAGACAGAAGAAGACGAGAAGATGCCAGTGCCATCGGATGAAAGCGGATAACAGGATAATTCTGGGTTGCCGTGAACACTGTCATAGAAGTTGGTTGTGTGTGTGTGTGTGTGTGTGTGTGTGTGTGTGTGTGTGTGTGTGTGTGTGTGTGTGTGTGTGTGTGTGTGTGTGTGTGTGTGTGTGTGTGTGTGTGTGTGTGATATAAAAAGCAGAGCCACGATGATGGAAAACCTGATTAGGCTTATATCAGAAGGTCTCTGAGATGGAAACTTTCTTTTTCACCCCGATGATGCTTCCATGGCTGCATCCCACAACAGGCCCATAATAAAAGTACCGTCGTAAACCTTCTCATACCTCCTTCTCCGTCGCTGACTACCATTCTTATTACTATCCCTCTTTACGAGTACGACTATCCCTGTGCTCACAACCATTACGTCGGCAAGGGCGTCATCATTAACACGCGATGGAAGTCACACGAATTCTTTAACACAGTTCTCTTCCGTCTATGCTGCTACCATTAACACTCAATCAACAGCCTCACCGTCATTTTCTTACTGTTCCAGTATTATCCACTTTAGAGTAACTTCTCGAATAGGCCTGAGTTTCAGAAAGTTTTTAGTAGCCCCTCCACTGTTACAGATGATTTTCAGGATGAATAACATCGCCCGGAGGAAGCAATAAATAACTAAATAAACATAAATAAATAAATAATAATATAAAAACTCCGTAACCGGATTCAAGCTGTTAAGATTGATTTTTTAACCGAATTATTGTTTAGTGACAGCTTAAATAAAAAAGTTATGCTGAAGGGGTTAACCTATTGTTTGATGAATATATGAATGTCACCTAAAGAAGACAATGGTTTTCTGTACTGCAGACACATATTGATGCCACTCAGTGTAGAATCAGATTTAGGCTGGTGGATGGTGATCTCCATCACCATCATTATCATCATCATTATTATCATCATGACAAGTAATAATAACAACAAAAATACTACTACTACTACTAATGGATAACAGAAGTGCAATCAAACATGGGAAACCAGTGATGAACAGATACATACTTCAAAATGAATAAGAAATTAGAGGGTCCTTCAAGGGGGGAATCACACCAGCCGCGACTCGACACATATCTAGCGCGGCTCGGAATATGACCTTGACTTCGACCTACTTTCACCAATTTCGACTTCGTCCGAGATTTCATCCCTACTACATATCTGTAAAATTTCGTGATGATATCCTGAGCGGTTGCGAAGTTATCGTGATAACAGACACACAGACAGACAGACAGTGACAGCAATACCAGCTTCGTTATCGCGGCTGGTAACAAATGAACGCTAAGAGAATAACTAGATGAATAACACAAACACGCACAATAAAAAACACATGCTGAAATCAACCGTTGCATTACTACCATCCACATCACCACCACCACCACCACCAACATATAGTCGCTAGTTTATGAACATAGTAAAAGCAGAAACACGAACAAGGAAAGGCATTACAAAACACAATATGACTTATAGGAATGGACAAATATATTCAGGAGAAAATAAACTCGATAAAATCATACTGCCACCCACGCAAAAAATTAAATAAATAAATAAACATTCACCGCCATCCACTTCATTACCTCCAACAGTGATGCCCCAAACAGCCCCCAAGAGACGCCCTGTGATTATGTGCAGCTGTAATTAAAATGGATGGGGCAGCAGGCTACGATGACCCCATTAACCCGCGATTTATAACCACCGAACTAATTAACCATATATATGTGCGACGCCTAACCTGTCAACACCTGGGAGAAGGGGGGAAATTAACCGAAAAAAAAAATCACCTTATCGAAATGGCTAACAGATCTAACACGAAGTATTTAAATTTCTGTTAATAAGTGGAACTGGATGCACTTTACGCCTAAATTCCAAGTGACAGAGGACATTTCATATCATTACCTTAATAACATTTTACATATTATACTTAAACATCCACTTGTATGCTATTTAGGTCGTTTTAGTATCGATACGGTTTGCATTAATAACATTTAAAAAGGAAATTGAGGTTAAATGTGCAGAGGAAATCGCAAACAAAAAAAATAAATAAATAACGGGTTTTAGGAAAATAATTAAATCCACCTGGAACACGACACATGAAGGTAAAAATAAAAAGCAGGAAAAAATGTTACGATGCCACACAGACTTTGCATTAATGACGATTTGAAAATGATAAAGATATATATTAGAATCTGCTAATGAATCAACTCTAACGGAAAAGCATATTCCATCACTGAACAATTTCATCTGGTGTCAGGTAATCGGGGACACAGTGTGGAGGCCCGAGGGAATAAGAGGAAGGCCTGGGGAGAGAACGGAGATATGAAAATCGTTTTTTTTTTTTTTTTTTTTTTTTTTTTGCGAGGAAGAAGGAACCAAAGGCCATGAGCCCGCAGTAATAGTTCCCTCCAAGAGAAAAACAAAATACAATAGAGAACCAAATTCAAGATCCGATCATTTTGAGATGCCTGGACACACTGCGTTTGAAAGACTGGAGATCATAGGCAGCAGGAAATACAGACAGAGGGAGACAGTTCCAGAGCTGACCTGTTGCATAAATGAAAGACTAACGATGACAACGACGGTTGATGATGATTATGATGATGATGAATTATTTATTGGTATCTCTGCTCAACCTAGCCAATGAAACAGGAAATCATAATGGAGGGTTGATGATGGAGAACTGATGATGATTAATGAAGGGTAATTAATGATGGGTGATTGATGATGGGTAAATGATGCCTGATGGTTCATGTATGGTTGATGATGATGATGATGATGATGATGATGATGATTATAAATTTATGTTTTCACAGTTCGAAGTAGCACGGCATATCGCGAACATTGACACTGATAACGATCGATTTCCAAACTCGTGGTAACAAGACAAATCGCCATCCATCCATCCACCCATCAATCCCGTAATGTCCCATCTGAAAAGTAGGGGTACTGGGCTAGATTGCATAGTCCAGATTATACCCTTTCAGTCCTGTGACACTTTTTTTTTTTTTCATTCATTCCTTTTCCTTTTATATCCATTTAATATTTTTCACCTTAGGCTTGGCTTCTTAAACTGGAGGGGTTAGATAAACGCTCTAATGTAATTCTTGGCGGTAAGGAAGCTCCCTAACACCTCTTCCTCACCGATTTATTTTTCGATACGGCTATTGTATAAAACGTTATTTACCCTGAGTATGGTGATATTAGAATTATTTAAGTACCACAGAAGATGACGGCAAAATGTAATAGGCAAAATAGATCGCTTAGGAAAAGGCGTTAGGGAGCTTCCTTAACCGATGAGAATAATGACCGTAGCCTTCATTAGCCCTTGCACTACTCGAGATCTATCGTAAGCTGAAGGAAATCGTCTGGAGAGAGGAGAATTATACCAACAATGTACGGAATAGGTTTGAAGGTTTACGGGTTTTCTTAAATACATGGAACCACTTGGCTTATCAGTCAGCATAAAACCGTCTGAAGGTAACAATACGGAATCTCCTTAACACTTCTCCCAGTGCGATTTATTGTGCTTTTTATACCATACCACCCGCTTTTGTGCCAAGTCACTCTAATAGCGCCATATCCCCCATAAACACCGCACGAAACAATGCTAGCCAACTATATGAAGAGATAAAGTGGTCAGAAAGAGGTGTTAGGGAGCCAGCTTAATATTGACGGGAATATGGGCCTAGGGTGGGTTTGTGAAGGGCGAGTTCCCCGGCCTCCCACAAACAGCAATCAGCGAGTGATAAATGAATGCTTTTGCCACTGCCATTCTAATTACACCCTAATTAGGTACATCATTAGCACCTCTACGAATAATATGAATCGCATTTTCATTTCGCAGATTTCTAAGCACATGAGTATTGCCACTTCTGATAATTGCTGCAATGAGGAAAGCGGCCCCGGTGAGTCAGTTTTCCCTTTAAGCTGGATAAGGTTTTAATTTCTTTATGGGTATCCTCAAACTACTTTATCCTCCTTATGAAAAAATTCTGGAGGTGAAGGTGTTACAAATAATCTTAGGTATTTCTTAGGTTCAATGACTTCATAAATCACCATAAGCGCCTTCTTTCTGAGGACACATATCTTTTATAGTTCTGGTTACAATTAGTTACAATTAGACGATTTTATGTACCGCGAGGGAGATGTGTTGCAGGGCTGAATTAACGATGGTTGTATCAAACGTCTGTGATAAAAAAAAAATTAATATAATCGCATGAACGTAGAATGAGAGAGAGAGAGAGAGAGAGAGAGAGAGAGTCACCGGATGGCAGGTGCTAGAGAAATCTCTGGTAACTATTTCCGTCTCAGGTAACTCTTTCCATTCGTGGTAAGGTGAGATGATTGGATTCAAATTAAAGGAATCGTGTCGTATAGAAGTGATTGTGATACAGAAAGACATTCACTCCCTTTATTCTGATGATAAACTTTCCCTTTTTTTTTTTTTTTTTTTTCGTAATTCTTTAAACGATTTTTTCTTTCTGTTCGAAGTCTCTCTCTCTCTCTTTCTAACTTCATGGGTTAAATACAACTTTCACTGAACTGAACTAAAATAATTGTGGATTCCTAGCACCAGGCACTATTAACAAAATAATAGACGACTAGCAATGGAACAGAAACGGGAAAGGAGACGGAGAAATTGTTTTGGCTTAGAAGTGGTCTTGGAGTTGAAGTGGTCTTTGTCTTGGCGTTGTAGTGGTCTCTGGTCTTGGCGTTGAAGTGGTCTCTGGTCTTGGCGTTGAAGTGGTCTCTGGTCTTGGCGTTGAAGTGGTCTTTGTCTTGGCGTTGAATTGGTCTTAGGTCTTGGCGTTGAAGTGGTCTCTGGTCTTGGCGTTGAAGTTGTCTCTGGTCTTGGTGATGAAATGGTCTTTGGTCTTGGCGTTGAAGTGGTCTCTGGTCTTGGCGTTGAAGTGGTCTTAGGTCTTGGAGTTGAAGTGGTCTTTGATCTTGGCCTTGGGTCGTCATGGCGGTGAACAGGTTTCCAGGTTTCAATAATCGGATCAGAGTGAGGTATCTTTTTTAAGGTGAAAACAATTGATGGCGGTGGTAAAAATAAGCCAATAAAAGACGCTCCCGGATTCAAGGGGTTAAAATGAAATGTCAAGCGTCTAAGTTATAAAAAAAAAAAAAAAAATCCCAGCATCACTGAAATCGACGTCCTTGGTAATTTAAATAATGTAATAGCTTGGAGATTCTGAATTCTAATCTCCGCAGCTCAGGTAAAACAGAGACAAAGAAGCAAATGAACAAATACGAATCAAATAAATAAATATATAAATAAAATTAAAGCGAGTGGAGGCAGCAGGAATACAAAAAAAAAAAAAAGTCATTGATGTCAGGGGTTTATGAGGAAATTACGATATTTTACCTTCGCCTCTTCAGCTTAGGAAATTACCTGGAAGAAAAAAGAAAAAGGAACACAAAAGACATCATACTGAAAATCTTAGTCTGTATATACGTTTTAACCTCGCTTGTCCATACGTTAAAATTCATCTACAGCCTCCAATAATCAATAAATATAAATCATCAAGGTAATGAAAGATTTGGAGATAAACTGTGATACTCTAAGCTTGGGTGTTCATCTGGCAATAATAAATATTCCATCATCCGTGAAATCGTCATCTGCCATCAAACGCTTACCTCCTAATTTGTGTGTGTGTGTGTGTGTGTGTGTGTGTGTGTGTGTGTGTGTGTGTGTGTGTGTGTGTGCGCGCGCGCGTCATTCAGGTTTCCATGCAAAAAAGGATGTGAAGTATTGGGATAAATTTAAAGTTGCATGTGTGGAGTTTTTTTTGGGGGGTGGTGGTAGTGGTTTCATTTTATAAGGTGATGATGATGGCAATGATGATAATGATAATGATGATTTTCCTGCTATTACTTCATACGCGGCAAGATAGTACGGCTGGTGTAGCTTTGCACTGTGTGTGTGTGTGTGTGTGTGTGTGTGTGTGTGTGTGTGTGTGTGTGTGTGTGTGTGTGTGTGTGTGTGTGTGTGTGTGTGTGTGTGTGTGTGTGTGTGTGTGTCACTGTATGTCTGTCTGCCAACGTGAACATAAGTTTTTATTCTTTTATAGCCAAAATTGGTGGAGAGTTGAAGGTCGGCCAACGGGTTGTCCTGTTTTTGAGAACGACAGGTCAATGGTCAAAATCAATTGGCAAGATCAACTTAAACCTCTGATCGTATTTAAGTCATGCTTGATGGAAGGGCTATGCTTATGGCAAGAACAATGGGAGGTATTTTTACAGCAATCAATAAAAGGTCGAGGACTGAGCGCAAGAACAAATTTCGACTCATGTGTGCGTCTATTTATGTGAATAAAACAATTATAACAGTTTTGATCTTATCTGCACCGAATTCCATGGAAGGATTAAGGATCAGCCAAAGGGCTGACTTTGTTTACGAGAATGACAGGTCAATGGTCTTGGTCCCGTTGCAAAGTCAAATTAGGCAGATATTAAATCGCTTCAGCCAATCTTTGAGGATGAGTGCAGGGTGAGCCAGGGAAGAATGGACTTAATTGTGAGAACAATCAAAGACCAAGAGCACAGGTAAATGTCTTTAATCAAAGTCATATGGCAACGCCAACTTAAACAGATATGATTCGATTTACACCACTCTTAATGGTACGGGCTGATAACAGTAAGGACGAAGGAATCTGTGTATCATATCTGTGTATGAACAAAATAGCCAAAACAGTTTAATCTTATTATAACCAACAATGTACCCATATCACACTATTGCTTCAACTTAGCTTAGATCCGATTCACACCAAACACCTGAAGATTGAAGAGACTGAGTTCTGAAAAAATCTTTCAGAGATCATGGTCACAAGCATGATCAAGCTTTCGACCCTATAACTTATACAGTTTTGATTCGATCTGGATCTAACTTGGGGAAAGGAATGACGGTCAACCAAGGATGAAGGGATCCAATTTTGATTCACAGGGCAAGGGTAGCTGAAACAGATTTGATGTGAACTGGGCCGAACCTGTGGAAGGTTAAGTAATTCGATTTGGGAAGTATTCGGCTGAAGGTTAAGATAACAGGGCAAAATCAAATACTCGATCCTAGAACCACTTGTTGCCTGCGGCTGTAGGACTCAAGTGTACCTACTTGATATGGACCGATTCTTCATTAAGCACCGTTAAAATTTGTCTTTTTTATATGTTTTCTTTGTTTATAGTCTATTTCTTTCATTTCGTATTTTCCTGCAATTATTCCATCAACATTATGTTATTCATAGTTTCTTCCAAATATGCTATTATTCTATTTCGTATTTCTCTTGATATCGCTCTATTAATTATGCTTCATTGCTTCATAACTTGCTACATTTTATACAGTGGGGTTGGTGAAGGATTAGTGCCCCTCCCTGTAAAACAATTAACTCTAAGCCCTTGGCCACCCCGTTTGGGATGCATGGCGTCTGGCAATGAATGAAAATATGTCAATAGTTTCGTCTTCTATCTATCACCCAAGCCTTTACTTCCCCAACAAGAATGAAAGGGTCAAGGGTAAGGCTAAGTCAAGCAATTTCAGCCAGGTGACCAGTAGCTCGACCCTGAGTTGTACCATATTAGTAGTGAACACCACTGATTTAAGTCCATTGAGGCACATTCGAAACCTATTAACCAACATGTGGTTATAAGCCTACCACTCGGCGAAGTAAATGGCTCCCTTGACTCTAGGGCAAGTATATGGCTTATCACTTAGGCCACCGTCACGTGGAGGTGGCACTGCATGAGGCGTGATCGTGTCCTGTCTCGTAATATCATCAACTTTATTTTGGCTTTTTCACACCGTTCAGCCAAGTCCACCCACGCCCTCTAGTGTAGGCTGGCTCGTCCCTGAAACTCTGTGTCGAGGTTAAATGAAATCGGAGGCACAAGGAGAAAATGGAGATTGGATGTACTGCTGGATGGGCCTGGCGGAGTTCACAAGAAAAATCACAAAAGTTCGGCCAAAAAATACGTGGTGCCTGATACAAGGTAGGTAGGTAGGCAGAGAGAGAGAGAGAGAGAGAGAGAGAGAGAGAGAGAGTTTTATTCTTGTGATGGGTTTCATGAATAACTAAAAATCAAGTTTTACATAATTATACATCTTCGCGAATATTTTTTTTTTCTCATAAGTAGCCGAATAGGATGTCCTGATTATTTTAAATCCTCTTTTACCTCGGAGTGTCTTAACTGTGCTCAAGAAAGACCTCTGACAGCCTGGGATAGAAAAAGCTTCTATTAAAACCATAATAATAATAATAATAATAATTATTATTATTATTATTATCATTATTATTATTATTATTATTTACTGCCATATACTTTTTTTTATTTTTTACTATTTGAGAAAAGATATTATAGTAGTAAGGTAAATAAAAATACGACAGTAGATCTAACAAATCCAACCCCTTCGGCTCCTTGGCATTCTGTTGTTGATTTACTTCTATTGTTGCCTCTAGCGTCAGAAGATTTGATTCACCCTATGATAAACCAGTATCTGTTTAGAGCGATGACTTCATGTTATTCTTTAGTTTTCCTTCCCGAATTTGTGATTACATGAAAGCACTCGGGACATTTTCGTCTCCCTTTGTTTCTTGGTGATACAAGTATGCATACATTAATATATATATATATATATATATATATATATATATATATATATATATATATATATATATATATATATATATATATATAAAGATGTCTTGCATGAGTAGCAATATTTATCTGATGGAAGACCTCCAGGGCTGAAAGGGGTCAGAAGCAATCTCCCATAAACCTTTCATAACGATGATATTTTATATCTTACTTTTGCCATTGCCTCGCTGCTTCAATCAACTTTTGACTCTGGGGCGGATGGGGTGAAAACAAAAGGTTGTCGATGTAATCGACGTAAAGGCTATGACGATTTTTCTTTTTACCTATCCTGTCCAAAAACCAACCCTTCCTTTTCAGTTGATGGGCTATTGTACTGTAGGTAAATTGTCGGGTCAGTCTGAGTAGCAGTCAAAGGGATTCAATTCTGCCTGATAACCACAAGTTACAGAAATATACCGGTACCATTAAAACACATTTATTATTGGCAAAGCGTAGTCAGGCTGGAAGGTGTATGAAAACCAAATTTACAGTGCGAATGGCAGTAATGAAAACAAATTTCCTTGACTCAATAGCAGATTATTCGAATTACTAATCACAGATCATCATCTTAACCTTGTACAGTGCATTAGTGCGGCCACATATAGAGTACTGCTTTCAGTTTTGATTACCATATCACAAGAAAGATACGGAGAAATTAGGAGCAATCGCAGCGAACAATGGCAAAACTGATACTACAAGGGCAAAATCATATGATAATCGTTTCGAAAAGCTACATCTCTTATCAGCTGTTGCAGCGCAGACCACGAAGTGATATAATCATAGTATACAAGATATGTTTAAGGCAGTCATTAATTAATTCACGATACAAGAGATGAAATACACCACAGGCAATGATACAAAATTGCATTTTTTCCTTTTACATTTACAAGCGTATGGTACAAACTGCTTGAATTTAATGATAATGTGATTAACAACATTTAAAATCTCTCGGAATCCTCAGCTACCCACGTTCATAAATGAATTTTAAAATATGACTCTTATTTTTCAATTATCCCGATCACGGAGAACACGGCAATGACGCAACATCGACAAACTGTTAATTGCACTTTCCCATTACATATTAAGTTAGTGATGAATACAGTTTTCGATTCTTCCTTTCCTACAAAATTTCTATGAGTTTATCATACAACATGGAAGTCCTTTTAATTTCTTTTTTTTCCTTCCTGCTTCGGCTGGAGGGATAAGTGGGTGTGGGAGCCTTCATGCATTACCATCTTTACCTTCAGCTCACAAAAATGAAAATGCGGTAGTTAAGATATTCTCTGCAACAATCAGGCCCAAGAGGACATTATGCCTGTAGGTGGTTGCAACCTCGGGAAAAGTGACAGAAATCCAAACTAACACCTTACCTTATAGCAGCAGCATCCAGCCTGTCACTCTTCAGCCCAGCAGTCCTCTGTTGACTTTCTGTGGGATGGATAAGAACTAAATTACCTCATAAATTCTTAAACCCGGAAGATAGGAAGCGCAAAAGCAGCAGAGGACTCCTGCAGCAACTTAACGCTTAGAGACGAAGTGAATATACTAACGAATTTAAGCACAGTACTGTGGAGAGAAGTAAGATTTCTAGGAAGGAACAACACAAAGCTAAAGAAGAAAATGTAAATAAGAATTAATGAACTCCACTGCAGATTCACTTAAATATGAACCGGCATCCTATAGCCTTATCCACAGCTGGACGTATAATAAAATTGTGTGTGTGTGTGTGTGTGTGTGTGTGTGTGTGTGAGAGAGAGAGAGAGAGAGAGAGAGAGAGAGAGAGAGAGAGAGAGAGAGAGAGAGAATCAATGAGTACACGGGTTTTTGGTTTCCTAAATGGTTAACCGCATCCAGTTCAGACAGCACTGCCAGTAATTACAGACGAAACTTTTATTCCGAAATTTTTAAGGGCAAGTTTATTTTTTTTCCCCCTGATATCCAACTGTTCTGATGAGGTTTCACTAAAATGGTAAAAATTACTTGTTACAGCTGTTTTATTGGAAGGCACGGTATCAAAATGTTTTCATATAAAGCACAGTAAGGAATGGTTACAGTTCCTATTTGTTTTTCCTTCCTTGTTTTTCCTGTAAGATGATAATTAGCTAGTATCAAATTAAGTAGAACCAAGAGGTATCTGGAACCATCTTTAGTTAATTTTTTTTTTTACTTAACATGCCTTTTTTTTCTTTTTTTATCTTGTGCTCAATCAAACAGTCTTTTAGGCAGAAACTCAAGATGAATTCATGGTAGTCATGTGGGTGAACAACCATCACAGGCTCAAAGGCCTAAGTTAGGGAGATGAGCACCACGGATTAGGGCCTCATGGCGTGTTTCCCCTTTACCTTAGTGTCCCTTAATGACTTCAGTATCAATTTTGCTTTGAAAATGCATTGAACATACGTAACTCCAGGTCAGTATCAGTGAAATAATACCGACACCGCAGCATATAACACAGTAGACTAATCATGACACAAAGCTGACTTTTCCATTGCTTTCATTACTGGTGATAATAATTCTTGTCTATCTATCTATCTATTGCCAGACGCCTCAATCCCGTTTGGGGTGGCCACAAACAAATCGCCTCCAAGTCGCCCTGTCCCCCGCCATTTCACTGCCCTGCTCCCAACTCACACCCCTCTCTCTCATATACCTCTCCACTTACCTGAAATGAAAACAAGGCTTGATAACTGCATACAACTGGGCAAAATACGATGGCAAATGAGAAGAAAAGGAGAAAAAAGAGGAAAAGACAAGAAACAAGAGGAGATTCATAGGGAAGTGCAAGAGAAAAGGATCAATGAGTATGGGATGTGTAAAAGGGAAGAGGAAACGATGAGAGAGAGAGAGAGAGAGAGAGAGAGGGGGGGGGGGAATGATGATAAAGACTGACACTGAGCAAAACAAGAGCGAAAAAACTGTGTTGCGTGATCCCCCTGTTGGCAGGTGCCTCCATGGAGCACTAGAACACCAGCCTCACTTTTTACTTTCATTATATCAACAACAGCTGTGCACTCCAGAAAACACCACCAGTTCTCCTAGTTACTACCCCATCAGCACCGGCACGTCTTTCGTTCCTTCGTTCTTGCTACCTCCGTACAATCTTATCCAGTTTCGGGGAGACTTTTCGTACTGGAGTAGTGAAATTCAGCCTTCGCTATGCAGTACAGTCTTCACTAAAAGCACTATATTCTTCAATGATAAAGGCCAGAGGATGAATAAAATCGTCTGGAGGTAGCAAGAATAAAGCACAGAATCTCAGTGTTAAGTAATGGTGATGCCCTTCTCCATGATGTGAATATAATTATCTTTTATTACATTCACGAGGCCGACGGTCCACCGAGTGCAGTGTTTTACAAAGCGTGTGTGTGTGTGTGTGTGTGTGTGTGTGTGTGTGTGTGTGTGTGTGTGTGTGTGTGTGTGTGTGTGTGTGTGTGTGTGTGTGTGTGTGTGTGTGTGTGTGTGTGTGTGTGTGAAAACAAAAAATCTAAAACAGTTTTGATGTTTTAATTTGGTTTGCATAAAAACTTGGTGTAAGAGTGATGGTCAGCCAAGTGGCCGACCTCATTTCTAAGAACATTAATGGTCAAAGGTCAAGGTGCATGGGTTTAGAGGGAAACAAGGATTAACATAATCGGTTCTGTAAAGAAAAAAATTCAAACGTCAGGATCATTAGAGAGGCCAAATCATCGACCTTACAACTCAGTACTGATTCGATCTGGACCACACTTGGTGGAACTACTGAGGGCTAGCCAAAGGTAGAGACTCGATTTTGAGGAAAGTAGGTTAAAGGACAAGGTCACACTGCAAGGTTAACTCAAATTTTGATCTGATCTGGGTCAAGCTTAAATGGAATGGCTAACGGGACTGGCAAAAATGAAATAATTCGACTCTGAGAACAATCGGTTTAATATTAAGGTCACAGAACAAAGTCAAATAATCGGCCATTAGACCATTTTGCAGAGCTGAGTGACGTACTTTCTGGAAGCTCCTTATTCTCTTCTTATTACCGCCTGGTGATTTTATTAAGTTATAGAGCTCGCTTACACGATCAGTAGGCATAAATGGTGCTGGGGTATAGTAAAGGAAAATGATCATGTCAATGTGATGAACTGAAGCACCATCCCTGCCGCTTTTCTACCACTGTCTATAGCGTTCTTCGTCACGAAACCTCGAAACTGATCAGGAACTATAAGAAATAAC
This sequence comes from Coenobita brevimanus, assembly GCF_032717465.1. Lineage (NCBI taxonomy): Eukaryota > Metazoa > Arthropoda > Malacostraca > Decapoda > Coenobitidae > Coenobita > Coenobita brevimanus. The sequence goes on along the minus strand of NC_136960.1, from coordinate 2,415,664 downwards.
GAGAATAGAAGAAATGAAGTTGTTAATGAATGCATAGGGGTTGTAGGCGACGGAAAGGCTGAGAAATACAGATTGCAATAACCTAACAGTGCAGCAACAGCAGCGGTGAACTTCCTCCAATATGACCACTCATAGTAACTAACCTCTTCACTACAAGAAAACTCCCCCTGGTTGAATGCAGTCGTATGTCGCCAGCAAGAATTAAATAGACACGCCAATATAATGAAGGGATAAGGGGAAGTTTCCAACTCTTTCATTACTAGGACCTGTCCGTCTGACAGTCACTCAGACACTCAGTCACTCACACATCCATTCCCTCAGTCAGTCAGTCAGTCACTCAGTCGCTCTCATTCAGTCACTCATTCACCCACTCAGTCACTCTCACTCACCCACTCAGTCACTCATTCATCCACTCAGTCAGTCAGTCACTCTCTCACTCTCTAGGTAAATAACAGTGGCAGCAACAAGATCAAAAACAATAGAGCCAGCGGCATTATCTACTGCCTTTCATGGTAATAACAATACAGTTGCTCTGCAGGGAATACTATCAGCCTAATTAATTCACCTAAACACCTTTTTTACATTCTACCTTATGTTAGACTATTTTAGTTTGCTAAAGGAAGACATCATGTAGTTTAAGTAACAGATAACTAATTAATACATCTTCCTTTATAAATATTCCTGCCATAACAGTAACACTCCAGGAAATATTTCCACGCCTAAGATTTACCTAGTCACTGTGAGAGGCCTTCGATAAATAAGAAAGCCTGGCCGTAAAATGAATAAAACAAACAAGAGCGCTCTCGTAGACAACCTGACCTCCACTTCTCTATGAAAATGTCAAAGAAAGCATAAGGAAATGAGCGTAGCGAGCAAGGGAACCAGTAGGAAGGGCTGGGGTGTAGGTGAGTGGTGGGGCGGGGGCTGGAAAGTATAGCCAGTAAAAATAGGTGTTGTAGGATCAGTAGTTTGAGTGTTGCGAAGGTGTATTACAATATCCTCCAAAACCACGGGCCGTATTTTCGTCGTGTAAGAAAGCTCCCTAACACCTTTTCCTGAGCGATTTATTTTTGGATAAGGGTGGTTAGCATCCTTTTATACGTTAATTATGCAAAGTATGGTGATACTGAAAGAATTTTTGTAACAGAAGAGGAAAGTATGTTGTAATAAACTAAATCGCTTTGGAATGGGTGTTAGGAAGCCTCTTTACCAGACTTGAATATGAACTTAAGTGTCAAGGGAGGAGGGGATGGGGGGGGGAGAAATAAGCATAAGGGACCAAAGTAAGGTTTCAAGAACTGTAATTGGTGATGGGAAAGGGGGATTAAATTATGCCCTGAAATAATTGGTGTTGTGGGATTAATGCTTTGAGTAAAATGAAGGTAAATTTTAAAGTTTCCTTTAAAAAGAACACGTTAAGCTCGCGCTGCTCTCATAAACCTAGAGCTTCAGACACGGGTAAAATAAAGACGTCATTGTAATACAGAAAATATAAACTTTCTAAACCCCTTTACTACCGTGTGTGTGTGTGTGTGTGTGTGTGTGTGTGTGTGTGTGTCAGAGAAAGAGAGAGAGACAGAGAGAAACTGAATAAAGCTATGAATCTCTCTCTCTCTCTCTCTTTTCTTCAGAGGTCTTCAATTATCGGAAACCCCACTGGACAATACCCACTCGGATGATAAAAAAAATGTTAATACGGTAATTCATTTGGAAGGTTCGTCACGCTCCTGTGCACCTGTCCTCCACTGGCGATTATTAATTCACCGGGTCTATCAAGAACAACTCTGCCATTAGCATAGATTAGTATTTTTAATTAACTTATTCAGGGCGAGTGGGTCTGTCTCTGGACTTGTTTCGGTCTGTCTCTGTTGGTCTGTCCCTGCGTCTGGTTCGGTCTGTCTCTGCTGGACTGTTTCTGTGTCTGGTTCGGTCTGCCTCTGTTGGTCTGTCTCTGCGTGTGGTTCGGTCTGTCTCTGTTGGTCTGTCTCTGCGTCTGGTTCGGTCTGTCTCTGCGTCTGGTTCGGTTTGTCTCTGCTGGTCCGTCTCTGCGTCTGGTTCGGTCTGTCTCTGCGTCTTCGGTCTGTCTCTGCGTCTGGTTCGGTCTGTCTCTGGTTGTCTGTCTGTCTGTCTCTGTTTTATTTGTGTGTCTGTCTCTGTCTCTTTACCCACCTACCTACATACCTACCAACCTAATTATATGGATCCTTTTGTTTACCAATCTCTTTATCTATACCTGTCTACACTGATCCATCCTTTCACCTGCCTATCTATCTATTTGCATGTATGTCATAATGGCTAACTCCTATTTGTTTATCTATCTATCTGTCTATCTCTCCACCTATTCGTCTATCTATCGGTTTCCCACTTTTAATCAATCTTCAGGTACCGAACTCCTCACTGAATAATATCTACTGTGATAATTAAAAGAATATTAATAAGGTAATCCATTTGCAAGATTCGTCGGTGTGCGTGTCCTTCAGTGACGATAACAATATTAATTAAAAAGTCTGTATAGAGGAGCAAGTTCATTAGTATATATATATATATATATATATATATATATATATATATATATATATATATATATATATATATATATATATATAAAATACTACACTTCTGCAATGGAAATCTGCCAGAAAAATAGTCTGCCGGTATCGAGAAGAAAATAAATTGCTTCGCCATCAAACAAAAACGGTTACGTCATCATCTTATTGCAAGGACGTGTTTGGAAGTAACCTTTAAAAACCACATTAAATAAATAAATGAATAAATAAATACATGAAGATACATAAAATAAAATCTGTCAAATAATGTAAAAATTATTTCACTATTGCCAAACCCCCGAAAGAAAAGTTATAAATATATCAAAAAAAGGGGGCAACTTCAGCCTGCAGTTCACCGGGTTAACGATTCGGCAGCACCCCGAGGCTACAATACAAATAAACGCCAAAGCATTCACCCACGAATGCGTATCGCTCGCCATCACTAAAAAAACTTGATTAGTAATTCTCTGGCAATCGGAGGCATATCATCGCAGCCTTGCCAAAATCGAAAGGAGATTTAGGATTTCGCCGTTTACCCTTGATAAGTTAAATATAACGCTAGTATTCAGAAGCCTGAAGTTAGAGGTACTACGTTGGTGAAGGTTACTGAGTATAACAGGCCTTAAAGAATTACCAGGTTACCATTCAAATAGCCGTTCTTCATCGAAGGTACGACAGAAAATGGTAAATAACGGCAAGCTAAAAGAAAAAGTTGGAGGGTATTTTTTCTTCCAAAATCCTCTGGCAATAAGAGGTATATCATAGCAGCTTCGCCAAAATTATTAACTGACATGCTATAGGCTATATCCCAGGATACTGCCTACAAAGTTTAGATACATTTTGCCTGCATGACTGTGAGATACAGACGCAGACGATTACATTACCGTCTCGCTAGGTGGCCGATAGTTACTACAATTACTAACAATGACTCCTGCCATTTCCAGACAATTTTATTTATATTAGGAAAGGCTTTTTCGGGATTTTAATATATACCTAAGTCTGCTCGCAACTAAAAATGATTCTAGAGTTTTTCATTCATTCATTCAATGCCAGACGCCATGTATCCCAAACGGGGTGGCCAACGGCTTAGAGTTAATTGTTTTACAGGGAGGGGCACTAATCCTCCACCAACCCCACTTGACACGTAGGGATGCCAACAGCATCTGGTGTTCCCAGTTGGTCACCATTCTAGAGTTTATTGTAATAATTCAGAGATGGAGAGAATATAATTTTTAAAAATTCAGCAGAATATAGTGGTTATCTACAAGTGATCCGCCCTTATCTGGTCGCAACTGCGAGGAAGTATGAGGAACAAACTGAGTGCAGAGTCATTGTAACGCAACGATTAATTCAGCAATTTACTAGAAACAGCAGTGGCTTCAGGGCGGATTTATATTTAGCCTCTTCAGAGCCTTTTTTTTTTGTGTGTGTGTTCCCTCTACCTTCAGGCTATGTTATTCAGCTTTGGAAATATCTCTTTTAGTGAACAGGTGATGAAGGCTGCATTCAACCTCTCCAGGTGGAAAAGTAACTCGAGCTGAATAAAACTGCCTGGGAGCAGAAGGATTAACCTAAGTAGGCAAGCACGTGCACTCACGCGGCCACAGGCGCGCGCGCGCGAGCGCACGCGCACACGCACGCACACACACACACACACACACACACACACACACACACACACACACACACACACTGAAGCATATAATTTACCCCTCACACCAAGATTTTACACTTATTTTTCTAGCTATCTCCCGAGGATTTGCTCACCTTTGTATTAATTTACTACTGTATGAATAACAACAGCATTATTGTAGATTAGCTTTAATTAATTCGCCTATAAAACTTTAGTCTTGCTTTGCGTTCTTGTCCCTATCAAACAGTTTTATTTTGTCTGAAAAGAACTAGCGAGCGTATATGCATAAAAATCGTTTCAGTGACACAGATCAATACCGTGTTAACCTCCAATCAGGATGAGTCGCTCTCTCTTCAAGTCAATATCAATCAGCTGAGCAAAACCGTCTGGTGCCGGATAGAGCAAATCACTTGAGATGACGCTACCGTGTGAATGCTAAGAAGAAAGAATTGGTATCCGCTGAGTTATAAATAGCTCTCTTATGCTTAAATAAATAAATAAATAAATCGTCTGGAGGTAGGAAGGATAAATTACAAAACACTGACGTGTACCTTAAGGGATTAATCTCTTCAGTAAGATGATGTAATTACTTTTATATTCTTGCTAACGTAAGACGATTTCCTCAGCTTCCGGAAAGACTGAACTCGAGCGGTTAGGTACAGCCTTCATTAATCCCTTCACTGCCAGGGTGCTCTCCTATGCTGAATAAAATCGTCTGGTGCCAGCGAAAACAGAACAAGAAATATCACCGTACTAAAGAGATTAACGTAAACCCCTAATTCTTCAGGCCATGGACTCTTCTAAATAATAAAATCGAGGTAAGGTAGCGAGAATAATCTATGAGACTGAAAGGGTTAAGGAAAAATATCTCTAACCTCCTCAATTCTAGTTGGTCTCCCTTAAGCTGAATAAAATCGTCTGCTGGAACCGTGAATTAAGATATATAATTAAAACGTTAATATTAATGGCTAGTTTTTAATACCTTACCTACCTAAGATTTTCCTTAATAAAAAAGTGACGGTGGCAATACGAATCTAAAATTAAACACTGCCAACTAGCCCATGGGAATGCAAAATGGTCTACACACATCTACAGTAAATTGACTTTCTGTGCAAATTACCATGATGATTACTAAACACACAGGAACATAGGATTCGGTAATTTGTGCTTGTGCGGAGTGACATCTGACCCCCATCAATCCCTTTCAAAGACCTAAATAAAAACACAAATTAATAAATATATAAAGGTGTCTGCGTGTATTTACCCAAGGAACCGTTGTAAAAATACTGAAAAGAACAGGTGAAAAAACGAAGGAATCAATGAAAATGAAAAGTGCTAAAAAAATGAAAAGACAAAAAAAGAATGAAAGGAAAAAAGAAAAAGCAGGAAAAAAAGTAAGGAAAAAAGATACCGAGCAAAAACAATAGATCATAACATTTTGACGAACTAAAAAAAAAAAAAAAAAAAAACTATTGTACTGAAAAGATTAATTAATGAACGTAATTGTATTCCTGGGAGTGCATCGCTATTGTTTTTCCACTGAAAGGGGGTCAGGCAAGTGATTTGTATATTTTATTCTTATTGCTGCCAGAGAGAGAGAGAGAGAGAGAGAGAGAGAGAAATGAAGACATTGGTACACTTCCTTACTAACTCCTCCAGCGGTATGACATTTTCCTTCTTATTTTATTGCTGCGACGAGACAAATTTATGAAGCTTGTGGAAGACCTATTCTAACTTAGTGGAGAAATTTATGTCTTTTCTGAGCAGCCTAGCCCGTACGCTCCAGAAGGGGCATTACAGGACTATGGTGGTGGTGGTGGTGGTGATGGAAGGTAACATTTGTGGATTTTCTTTACTCTTTTATGAGGCCAACAGATAACTTCTAAAATCACCCATTCTCCTCTGTCCTTATCATCGTACCTAATCCATACCTTTAGACAGGAACTACCCTGTACGGGAATGTTAACATACTGCTGTTATCTTCTTTTCTAATGTTCTTAGGAATGATATATATTAAACACAGCACGGCAGAAAATGTGGCTGTTATAGTTGATTTATTCTCATCTATAGTAATCGGATCACTCCCCCATCTTGAATTTGAAAGTCTTGGTTGTATAAATTCCATTACTCTAAGAAATGAATTAGTACAAGACTCTCTGAATGCTAGTAAGATCGACTCTTCACTCGGACTTCACCTGGCGAGTAGCTGACCTGGGAGGGGTCAAGATTTTCGTCTGGTTGGCAAGCAAAGACGTGTAATAGTGCAAAAGTACTGCCATCAGAAAGCCCTTAAATAGGCATTCATGGATTCGGTGTTTATGTGTGAATTACTGGAACTCACGAGAGGAAATTCTTGCCTCCGTCAAAAGGAGGCGATAAAAAAGTAAAAAAAAAAAAAAAAAAAAAAATCTTCGAGGAGATAAACATTAAAACACGGGTATTTTTTCCATGACGTATAAGGCTACTGAATAATACAAGACCAGCAGCATCAAAATAATTCATCCTTACTTATACCGGCGCATGCATGGAGCGATCTCACCTGTCGTAACTAGTGGTGTTGTGACCGCTGCCTTACAGTCTAAGCAAGAGAAATAAACTGCACTGCTCTGGTTACCCCACGTCATGTGAACACGAAAAGCAGAAGCGAGATGGGTGAATTTCTTATTAACATACGTCGAGCGACTTAAGAATAAGAAGGTCTATATATGCGAATATCATACCCATTTCCCAACATTACCCTATCTTCACCGCCTTTACGCCCTCGGAGGCTAAAGGGCAGCAGGGCCAGGGAAGAGGATTGGTGGAGGCACAACTGTTAGATCATTTAGTGTGGTGCTGTGCTGTGCTGTTGCTCACGTGCCGCTTCATGGCTACAGCACCAAATATAATATATGCATTATAAAGGTCGCCACTTGGTATTCACATTCTGAAAGGTTATACTGAATATTAATGCACTACAAGGGTTACCACATGGCATCAACACGAAGAAGATTTTGCTTGATGTCAAGTAGGTTTATTATGTTATAAGAACACGACACCCCGATGGTATTTCCCAGAAGAAAAATTCTCTCTCTCTTTTGGTATTGTTCTATTTTTTTTTCTTTTTTATCAGAACAGTGGAAGGAAAAACAAATGAATTATAAAAAATAATCTATACACCAGATTACAGGCGTCCTGCATTCATAAAAATCTAATACTTGGACTTGAATATCCATAGGTTGAGGTCAGGGGGAAACCGCTTTGGGAAGAGAGTTCCAGAGAGATTTCGTTCGAGGAATAAAAGAATTCTGACATGCTGAAGTTCTGCAATATGGCAGTGTGACAGTCCACTCGTCAGCGATACCAGATACACGTGTAGCGTGGGGGAAGACATGGAAAGGTGGCACAATGGATGCAACTTCTGAGCATTTGCCATAAAAGTATCTGTAAAATAATGCAAGGGAAGTAACATTCCTTCGTACTTGTAGGGGAGGTAGTTCATTTGTAATAGTTAGGTTATTAAAAATTCTTAGTTTTGTTCTGAATTTTGTCACGTTGTTTTAGTGCAACCTCTCCACATCCATTCCACAAGAGAGCAATATTCCAGTTGTGAGCGAACATGACTCTTATAAATTAGAGCTAGCTGCTCGTCAGTGAAGAAGTTCCGGAATTCATACAATAATCCAAGCATCTCTGAAGCGGTTTTAGCAAGTGACCTAATATGAGAGGTCTGGCTGAGGGCACTGTTCAATGAAACACCGAGAATTTCAATACTTTTTGAGACAGGAATAATAGTAGTACTGAAGATAATATCGGACTCAGGCAATATCTGTTTATCAGTAAACTGTATATATTTGGTTATACTAGCAATAAATGAGACAAAACTATTTTGTCCCCATTCAGCGATCTCTGATAAGTCTTGACTTAAAGAGATGGCTGCACTGAGTTGTTCATTAGAGATACTGAACATTGTGAATGGGTTTAAGTGTGAATGAACTGTGAGATAATTGGTCATCGGCATATGAATGGGTGGGATTATGATGACGGATAAGAGATCATCAGTATGAATTAGGAATAGGGTTGGAGCCAGAACTGATGCTTGTGGCACGCCGGCATTAATCGAGTGGAAATTGGAATAGCCTATACTTAATCCACTTTAACTCTTATCTTTCTGTTGCAGAGATATGAAGAAATCATGTGTACAGCGGCCCGATATCTCGAGGTCTTTCTCAAATTTTTCATTTCATCGTTCAGAAAGTGTAAAAAGACAGGCGCAGAGACAAGAAACGCCAAACCATTAAAAAAAAAAAAATTGTTCAACTTCTAATGCGGTTACAGAACGGGGCAAGTTTAGCTCCGACATGACCTATCGCCTGTTTGTTATGTGGTTCTAGCCACAGGAACTACAAAATATCGGTAAATACATGTACTTTGTATCTATGTATAAGAAGGACACTTTAGAAATAGTAATGCCTTTGGTCGTAGATAACCACGCCTCTGTAAATTACATGCTTTCATTACTACCACTACAAGATTTTAATTGTGGTCGTTCGGTAGTTAGCGTAGTCATCCCTCTTGCTTGAGCCATGAGTCTAGGGTTTGAGCCCCCACCGTGGCTGGCATTTAACCCATTCAGTCCGATGACGTACAGTTGACAAAGAAAGAGTACTGTGCAGGAGAGTCAGATGATAGCCTATTTTTTTTTTTTTTTTTCTGTGTCCGACTCATACCATACATACCATACACCTCTTCTGCATGTCACCACTTCGGCGCTAACACTCACCGTCCATACTGAATACATGCTAGGGCTGTCTCATACAGGACTGGTGTATTGGTATTAGCGGGGGTATTTTTACAACATGTCGGCGGGTCTTCTGGTAGATCAGTAAAGTCTGCTTTGATAAAATTCAAATCCTTAAACTGTTCCCTGCCCCAGCGGGGATTTGAACCTGGGTCAGGTAGGACTGCAGGCCACCTCTCTACCGAATGAGCCACCGCCTCCCCGAAATGACCAATATAACTTGCGAATTCCCAAGAGAATTAATCTATTGTCATTTTCATATGCTTATAATAACACTACCGACTAGGAAATGCCACAAATCTAGAACAACCCCCAATAACAAAACCTGATAATTTTATGACGAGGATATGGACTAATAATTATGTAATTTATTTAAGACGCCCAAATGGCACGAATATAATTTACATGATACTAAGGGTAGTAGGATAATATTAGGTTATTTACACAGGCGGTGACGTTCTGCAGGGGTGAACAGATCGATTCGGGAAATATTTACAAAGCTATAACGCCGAATTCCCACGAAATAATAACGGGAATCAATACGCTGCACCGTTCTAAGTCAACGTCTATATGAGATGTTTCTTCCGCAACTCAATAATAAGCGAGATGTAATGAGGTGTTTAATGTTGTTATACAGCTTTGTAAACATTTTTCCCAACCTACCTTTTATTTTGTTAATGGAGAAAATAGTCAAAAGAATAAAATTCAATCTATTTCCGGCATTAACAGATCCAAACGCCACATAACCCAGATCCGTGTCATCTGAGCCTAACCGCGACCAGTTTCTAATCTAACCCTCAGTCGTCGATGCAGTCCTCCTTGACCGATTTCAGATGACGTGAGACAGGCCCACTTCCACCCTCTGACTGGCTGACTAAGAACCATAATGCATCGGGGAAAACACAAGCATATCGCCTATGGCCATAATGCAACACCAAGAAACAAAAACGCATCGCTTTTGATAGACGAAAAATAACCCCCAGTAGAGGCACACAGTAACGATCCCACAATATCTCGCTTATTTATATTTTGCGAAAGAAACGTCACAGCAAAAAGTGATTTAAAGTGTGCAACGCAGTGATTCCAGTTATTATTTCTCAGGAATCTTGTCATGATTCTGTAAACATTATCTGTCGACATGGTCCTAAAACTCATTCGTCACGAAATCGTTCTGGTTAGGCTAGAATTGAATGGTTGGGTTAAAAGGTTAAGTTAGGTTAGGACAGTGTAACTGGGGCTTAACTACTAGTGGCGGACTGACCCTGGTGCCGAATCGACCTGAAAGTGCGAGCGATCAGGGCTGCGTTGCACCAGTTGTCTCGCCAAGGAGCGAGTCGAAACTTCCGAAAGTGTGGGGGGTGAAGAGGGGATCGTCGCTGCCTCCGTCGCGGTTGGAACTATTTGGAGAGGTAAGTCTGGCGACATCCGACAAATATGAATGGTGTATATCCTGCTCTTGTACAGGATAAAACAACTTTTCTTACAAGTATATTTTTCACTGCATTTCGAGACGGTAAACGTCGTTTGAATTAAGACAAGAAGAATGAAATATCTGTTACCATAGCACCATGTCTATAATAAGCTTTTGCATACTGAAAATAGGCTACGGATATGGATTTAAAGTGCATGTGTTGAGGATTTGTTTACAGTTTCCTCGAAGATCAATCTGTTGTGTCCCTTGCTTCTGGGAACAACTCTTCATCCCATCTCCACTAAGTCTTCCTGAGTGATTGTCTATCCCATCTCGTCTTCAGAAGTAGAGGAATCAGGGAAATCTAGAGCGAGAAGGCACACGGTCTGTTGTGGTTCTCTTTGGGTGGGAAGACAGACGGTTTGTGGTCCTTCGGTACGGCTTACATACTGGTTGCATAATTTTCATAATGTTAAGGAAACCTATATTTACAATTATCATTTACAAGTATTATAATATATTCCAAGAAATTAAGAATATTATTGTCATTGATGCAAAACACACACACACACACACACACACACACACACACACACACACACACACACAGACTTACGACGGAATTTATTTTCGTTATCATATTTGAAAAGAAGGGTATCTAAAGTGAAAGAGCAAATTCGCGTCTCAAGTATTCGGTGGTCGCACTCTACCCCTGCTACCCCAGGACCGATCTTCAGCGTTAGGGCCTGGTGCAACTCGACCCAGCTAACACTGTTTGTGAATAAAATTGACGAGGCTTTATCATTAATATTTTCAAAGTTACACATTTCCGTTACTTTCAGTCCAATAACTTTGGTCAAAATTAACTGATAAATAAGCGCAGTTGTAGATTATATGCATGGGAGCTCTCTCAGTTGTTCAAAAATTTATATGTATCCTCATCAAAGCACGTGTACCAGCATGGGGTAAAATTTGGTATTTCAGTAACCACAGTCTGTGGTGCTTCAGAGAACACCATGTCCAGTTCAGGGGACCCCATGGTAGTTTGGTTAGCACATGCACCGTCGACCTCAGTGACCTGAGTTAAATTATCGGGACACACAGGATGTTAGGTGCAGTTTGTGTTCCTCTTGTCCCCTGTTAACTTCGAGAGAGAGAGAGAGAGAGAGAGAGAGAGAGAGAGAGAGAGAGAGAGAGAGAGAGAGAGAGAGAGAGAGAGAGAGAGAAAACTTCGACTGGAACTGAAAAAAAAAATTATATATACTGTATATATCGTCCGCTTTAACGATCCTCAGACAGTCCTTGGGCAATTACACGGCATTCATCTATCTAGTCAATGCCTGGAGTCGGGAAAAATGCAAGACATAGAGAATACACATATACAAAGAGGGCACTTATTCCTTATACTGATCTGACCTTTGTAAAGCCTTCATATATTTGAATAAAATTTCTTGTTAAAATGTTGAGTAAAGACCGTGAAAGACTAATGTGTAGCCAATGTCAAAGCCAGAAAAAGATTAAAAACAAAAGAACACAGGCGCACTTCCTATGTATTCACCATCGGTATTCACACACTAAATATTTTTCTACTGGTGGGACTTAGGTGAAATCATTTGCGTCAGAGGCATCCTGGCATAAATAACAGAGGTCACATTCGTATTTTCACACAACTCAGGCTCTGACGTGTGATGTGCATCGTTGCCAAATTAACGCTTCTGGTGCCGTATCGAGAGGTACTAATTCCTCTCTAGTAACAAAACCTGGCAACATATTAGAGATACTATTGATGATATAGCGATGTTGTGGGGATTACAGCGTCTTTTTTTTTTTTTTTTTTAAGATTGTCTCTCTCTCTCTCTCTCTCTCTCTCTCTCACACACACACACACACACACACAATATTCTCGACTATTTTTCTGATAATTCAGATACGTTACACAAAATGAAGCATTTTTCAAATTATACTCTCTCTCTCTCTCTCTCTCTCTCTCTTACACACACACACACACACACACACACACACACACAATATGCTCGACTTTTTCTGATAATTCAGATATGTTATACAAAATGAAGCTTTTTTCAAATGATATTCTCTCTCTCTCTCTCTCTCTCTCTCTCTCTCTCTCTCTCTCTCTCACACACACACACACACACACACACACACAATATGCTCGACTTTTTCTGATAATTCAGATATGTTATACAAAATGAAGCTTTTTTCAAATGATATTCTCTCTCTCTCTCTCTCTCTCTCTCTCTCTCTCTCTCTCTCTCTCTCTTCTATCAAGCTCTAAGATTAGCCAGACAGTTGTGATATCCAAAAATATGGGAATGATTTTATGAACCCTCCACCGACCACAATTTTCATCTAATTTAATCCTCTGACCGCCAGACGATTTTGTTCAGCTTCGAAGCCCTGTTGTTGTATTTGAGTTAATAGTGACACTGTAGAAATTGCAGTATGTTTCTGGGCGGCTTCTCGAATTTCAAGAACTCGGCGATATTTGAAAGAAATCTGAGTTAGACAAAATATGGCATGTGACCTTTGTATTCTTTTTAGTTTTTAATATTTTTCACCCCCAGAGACCTCTCATTATGCCGATTTATTCCCCAGTGTTGCGTCCAATGAGGGGTGGTTATCATTTTACTTTAACGACGATGGTCACTACAACGATGACGATAATGATAAAGATGATAACGAAAACGAGAACAGTGAAGGTAATGATTTTGTTAATGACTGATAAATTTGAGGGACGCAGGGGAAATCATGTCATCTGTATTTAAGCCAATCCATTAATTTTACGAAACATTCCTCGCCTTCATAAGCTGGGCAGTGGCTATAAACTTGGAGAGCGCCAACACCTGAGCCTCCCTCCCTCCCCCTCCCCCCCGTCTCTCTCTCTCTCTCTCTCTCTCTCTCTCTCTCTCTCTCTCTCTCTCTCCTAGACTGAGGAAAGGGGTAGGCTTGTGTCGGTGTGCGTGATGGATGTGAAGTGATTAGTGGTGTTCCAAGACCCTTAGACAACACGCATTGATTTTACCACTCCTGTCCTCTCCACATCTCTTTCTCTCTCTCTCTCTCTCTCTCTCTCTCACACACACACACACACACACACACACACACACACACACACACACAAAGACCTCTCCCCTCTTTTCTTTTCTTTTTTTCATTTTGTTTTCCTGATATCCCCCTTCCTCTCTCTCTTTCTCACACAGACCTTCTTTTTATCCGTCTCTACCTGTCTGTCCTTGTTTGTCTTGGTCTGTCTGTCTCACACGGATTAGTCCAGCTAAGACGATTCCTAGATAGTCGATGGTTTCCCACAAAGACGATTCCCACAAAGACGATTCCCACAAAAATGATTCACAAAGACGATTCCCACAAACGCAATTCCCACAAAGACGACTCCCACAAAGGTGATTCCCACAAAGACGATTCCCACAAACATGATTTTCACAAAGACGATTGCGAATTAGACGATTCCCAGTCAGACGAGTCCCCATAAGGACAATTAGTAGTTGGACGATTCTTTGCTACGATTCTCTTACTGTTATGATGGAAACTTATATATTACGTTATCTAAATGTAATTATTGCTATTTATTTATACTGTAAGAAATTATGGCCTCAATTGGTGAATATATTCCTAAATGAAAGATAGAACAACTGATATTGTTTATGTGCCAACATCATTAGTTCTCGCCTGCTTTGCCTCTGCCATCTAAACCAACACTCTTAGCGAACCAGGTAATATTATGTGTCTGGTAGTGATAGTGTAAACAAAGTAGATAGATTAACTTTGGCTGGTGACTGAAATGACATGTTAGTTAGCTCCACTTTATCTCCAAGACAAGACACGTAATGAGTCTCTAGAACACACACACACACACACACACACACACACACACACACACACACACACACACACACACACGGCTAATAGGTGACAAACGGCACTGGAGACGTACTTCCAAAGGCTGTTCTGGCCGTGTACATGCAAATTTTACCGCCATTGATCTAAGCATCCTGTACAGCAAGCCACATGGAACCCGCTGTATACCCACTGAAGTTTAATTTTTCTGCATGCGTGCTAAATTGGCTGTCAAAATCAGTAAACAAATAAATAAATAAATAAATAAAACAAACTGCAAAAAGTGAAACAAATCATTTCTATACCTCGTTTATACAGAGCTTCCATCTACGTAGCACGATTCATATCTATCAGTCTGTCTACTTATCTATGTATCTACCTCCCTACCTATCTATCTGTCTACCTATCTATTCATCACATAATAGTCTACCGATTTTCAAATACAATCGTCCATATGGGAATCGTCTTGCTGGGACCCGTCTTAGTGGGATGGCAGAATAAGCTAAAAATGAACGATCGTCCTGGTGAGAATCGTCCAGGTGAGAATCGTCCAGGTGAGAATCGTCCAGGTGAAAATCGTCCAGCTGAGAATCGTTCAGGTGGGGTGTGACGGGAGCCAAGGAACTGAAATACTGTATACTGTACTGGTAAAAACTGTATATATATTTCTTTTTACAGAGGAAGATCAATTTTGGAGATCTGAATGACGTCTGATTGGGAAGATAGTCCATTTCACTGACTACTCTTGATCATGTATTCAGTTTGAGAGAGAGAGAGAGAGAGAGAGAGAGAGAGAGAGAGAGAGAGAGAGAGAGAGAGAGAGAGAGAGAGAGAGAGAGAGAGATTGATTTGACACCAATGGGGCTAGTTCATCGGACACCCCACACCTCATCCTGTGAAGGGGCAGCGGCAAAAGAATACATACATACAGCATCATACAAAGAATTTAAAAGGGGTATCCAAAAGGAAGACAGTATCACAGCGAGATGCATCCCTATCTAAATTACAAAAGATAAGTCTTACAACAGTATATCAATATAAATATAACTCATTGTATATTACCATTATACTGTACATAGGGTGAGATAATTGAACGAACTGATCACACATATATGAAATAAGTTGTTTAGTTGACAAATTTTATAGTAGTTATATAAGGATAAGTATATTTGAGGGGCAATTGTTGTGTTACTGAGGAGATGCAAATAATTTGTATTTCCTCAGTATTTTTCTAACAATACCATTTTCTAACAAATTTTGCCTGACTCT
The DNA here is from genome assembly GCF_032717465.1 of Coenobita brevimanus. NCBI lineage: Eukaryota > Metazoa > Arthropoda > Malacostraca > Decapoda > Coenobitidae > Coenobita > Coenobita brevimanus. The sequence goes on along the minus strand of NC_136960.1, from coordinate 2,400,149 downwards.
CTATTGTCTTACGTTGAATATTCATGTATTCACGTGTGACTGGACATTCCAATAAATAATGCCTCAAAGTGTGTTTACAGTAAAAAAAAACAAAATAAATAACTATCTTCCCAGTGCCGTCTGAGAAAATTTACACTTGCGAAATAAAATGAAAACCCTATCTCTACCAGTGAGTATATTAGATGGTTCGATTTTTTTTTTCTATGTATTCCTCAGAATTTGGAAAGATACTTGTGTTATATGTTTGTTACACTTCAGTGAGCTTCCATTTTGCCATATATTTAAACATTTGGATGGTGAGACCCTAGGGCCCACAACATTCAAAGGAAAGATTGAGAAGAAGATAGGAGAAACTCTGTCTGCACCTGTCAGCCAATCCCCCAAGGCTTCCCTCCCACCACAACAAATTGCCTCAACCAATCACCACCAACAACGATATCCCCCAACCACTTCGGGCGTGCGATTTATCCCCGCGGCCAACTGATCTATCCGTCAGGGGTGTGTAGTCCTTGGGATGGAGTTTTCTTGTTACTGTATGGGGGTAAGTAGATCATGTCTCGGTGGAGCAAGAGTAGGGGGACTGAACTCGCGACTATCGTTATCGTCTGCAGCATCGGCAGTGTCGTCAGCGTAACTGCCATCACCGTCATCATCATCATCATTGTACCAATCTTGTCGTCTTTTTTCTGCCAGTTAATCACTTTCATTGCAATCATCCCAATAATCATATATTGTTTGTTTTTCCTTATCTTAACATCCTCCTCTTCTTCCTCCTCCTCCTCATCATCATCATCATCGTCATCGTACTAATCTTGTCGTACACTGTCTTTTTTTCCAGTTAATCACTTTCACTGTAATCATCCTAATAATCATATATGTTTCTTTTTCCATAACTTAACATCCTCCTCCTCCTCCTCCTCCTCATCATCATCATCATCATCATCATCATCATCATCATCATCGTCAACATCATCATCAACCAATACTTAGTACTCTGAATGGGATGCGAAGGTTACAGGAACAAGAAAAATGAGAAACTTATATAGTTTTCCTTGTGGAGACAGTGGCTGTCAAATAATAAAGAGTATAGCCTGTTCTTCACATCAAATGCAGCAAATAAAGCCTGTTTTCGTGTTTGGTTGGGACGCTCCACCATCCACTCACTCACTGCTCTCCTACCTTCAGGTGATCCTACACTGAGTAACAAGCCAAATCGTTTCTTGTAGGACAGGGAACCATTTACTACGTTGGACGCAAAGCCATTCCTGTAACCAAATGAGCACACGGGTGTTTCGTGGATTACGGCGATCCAAATGAAAGCGGCCCATAAGGATTTACAGCCAAGGGAGGTTGGGTTTACTATTCATATGATTTCACTCTGGGGTAAACAAGTGTGTATCTCTTCTTAAATGTCTGGACCAAGCAGCCTAACTAGGAGTCACAACATTCTGATAAGGCAATGAAAGATTAGATGAAAACTAGAACACACAGCATTTTATCCCTGCCAGACACCCCAAACCCTTCACGTCGGTCACCCCTGTCCTGGTTTTGGTTTTAGGCAAGTCATCTTCCTCAGTCACCCTTTCCGCTCCCTGACTCTGCTCTTCACATTATCCCCACACCCTTCCTTACCCCCCACCCTACTGCTGTTCACATTGACGCTCCTACCTTCTTTCCCTTTACTCTCTCTCTCTCTCTCTCTCGTCCTTCTTTTCCTCTCCTGTACATAACTGTTGAACTTTCCGCTTGTCTTCTGCCTTTCCTTTTGACTTTCTCTCTTGCCTCTCACTCCCTTGCCCTTCCGTCTTGCTCTTTATTCTTGCCTCTTCTCTCTTACTCTTCCCTCTAGCTCTTTTGTCCTCTCCCTTCCTCTTACCCATCTTCTTTGACCTTCCCCATTCACACACACACTCTTAACTCCAAAAACCTCCTTGTGGCACCATATTTCACGTCTTCACACTTTCCTAACCTTTTTTGGGGTCGTATTTTTGTTTATTCATTTTGCTGTCCCGAGATGCTATTCACTTACTCCCTCTTTCTCCTTCTCCCTTCACACCTCCCTCTCATCACACTCTGGATATGCGTAAGTAATCGCTAAGTACAGTTACACACACACACACACACACATACTGTACACACAAATAGACAGACAGACAAACAGTCAGACGCACACACACACATGCACACACATAGACAGACAGACAAACAGTCAGACGCACACACACACATGCACACTCACACACAGACTCACATACACAAACATACACATAAACAGACAGACAGACAGACACACACACACACACACTCTTAACTCCAAAAACCTCCCCTGTGGCCCCCTATTTCACGCCTTCCAACCTCCTTAATCTCTTTTGTGGCGTGTTAGTGTTTATTCATTTTGCTCTCCCCAGACGATTACAGTAAGCATAAGATAATACATTTCCTATTGAAGGGATTACTGTATCTTTTTTCTTACTGTTTTTATTGTACCTTAATTTGAATATACTCTGATAGATATAGTAAAAATAAGAATAAAACGACGTCATCAAATTGAACGGGTCAATTAAGGTTGTATGAGATCCCTCCAGTTGGAAAATTGTAAATCTTAGTTGGAGAAAACTGAATAAAATAATTTTGAGATAAGGAGGATTTCATGACGGCTGTATCTAACCCAGTCACTTCGGAGATTCTGTACTATGAATAAAAACCACCAGAAAATACCATAAAAATGAAAAAAAGAAAGAAAAAAGGCGCCATTGTATTCAAGGTATTATCATTAAGCGTAGCCTTCCTTATGTCGTAACAGCCTCCTCCTCCTTTCCCCTCACCGATCCCCTCTTCTCCCTTCCTCCCCCCACAGTTTTTGTCGTTACTTCTTTCCCTCCCTCCCTCCCCAGCTATATTTTTCTTCTAGGATTAGGTAGAAGAGAAAGGAGTTAAACAGAAAGGGGCTGGGGAAAGGAAAGTGTTTGAACAGTGGTCCCCAACACTGGATACATGTACAGTTGTGGACAAATGGTCGTAATTGTTCACATCTTCTAATTCAAGCTCTCCCCTCCTGGCTAGTACTCATAAGTTGAAAGAGCTTGTTTTATTTCTCTGTACGTAGTCGATTCCATTTAACATGATACTTCAGAGAGGAACGTAATGGTCATGCCCTAAAGTGTAAAGTAGTCGGCGCAATGGAACAGTAGATTAACCTTTGTCCCTACCTCTATTTTACATGTACAGTCGGCTCCAAGTGTCCTGTTACCGCTTGCCACCCCGTTCTGCCTCATATGGCAACAGTGCACTACTCGTGTGGGTAGGAGGCAGACAGCAGGGATTTTTCTCATAGTTTAATACAGCAAATCGACATATAAACATGCGGTTGAATGATCCACAGAGGATATAATATAATACGGAATCTCTATGAAGGTATGTAGTGTTACAGTATATAATGCTGCCTTAGAAGAAGAAAGTGGTGGCGAAGTGGAAGAAGTAGGGTGATACAGGGGGTGAAGTTAGGGAAGGCAGAGAGGGAAGGGGGGAAAGTCAGGAGAGTGGGAAGATGAACAGAGGAGGTGGTGAAGCATCGAAGCACAGTGAATGGGAGACGAAGGGAAAAGGGGAAAGGGAATGAAGCTGTCCCACGCTCCAACTTGGTTGTTATGGGTAATAGCGACATCATCCCATCTCCCTTCGGTCACTGTCTTACATGCCTCTAGGGGGAGAAGAGTAGAGCTTATGGGAACATCCAAGCCATAAGGCCTTAGTAGTATAAACAACAGGGTGTTCGTATCCTTGCAGTTCACAAGTTGTATTGCCGCTTCATTCTCACTGCGGGCATTCTCCGTTCTCCTGACTTTCCTCTATCCCCCCTCTCCCTTTCCCTACCGTATGTAACACCACATGCTCTCATAGAGAATCCACATTATATCCTCGGTGGATCATTCAACCGCATGTTAATAAGTGACTTTACTGCATCATAATACTTAATACGAAAAACATATTGTCTGTGTAGTGTGCCATGCCACATAAGCGACAGCACGATGGCAGGGGGTAACACGACTACTGGAGCCGACTGCGCCTTCAAGGGATACATAGAACTGTGGCTGGGGTGTGCAGGTCCTTCAGATATTTTGATAATGTGTGTTCAGGTGCCTGGCCTCTCCTTTCCTTACCAATATATTAGACACAAATTAAAATATCACAGGTCGTACACCAGTAAACCAACGATATTCACACACACAAAATTTATCTGAGTACTTAACAAGATTTCATTTTTTATAATAGCAGATGATAAACTTCTACATAATTCATTCAAACCTAAAAAATCTGTGAGAAATTCCAGCATTCAATGGCTTGAGAACTACTTAGAGATGCCTAGACTTTTAGCTAAGGGAACACCAGACGATTTTGCTTAGCCGAGAGAAACTTGGTAGCCAAGCGTCAATAGTGGAATCTCCATATTCTGCTATTGTCAATAACAAGTAACGAGAGTGACGGGCTGTTCTCATGCATCGTGTAGGCTAGAGCTATTCTGTCAGATTGATACACCAATGACAACTGTCTGAACTTCAGCTAGAGATACTGGCTACCTACTGATGGAAACCGAATGTCCCGAAAGAAAAAGAAAGGAGAACAAATTCTGACATATCTATTACTATTAACATATTTAGCAATGCTCATTACTAACTGTATAAAATACCAGGCCATTTTTGCCACTAGCAACCCAAGTGTCTGACATTTTCATTTCTTGTTTTCAAAACAGTTTAGTTTATTAACATGTTGGAGATCCCTCTAATCGAGATGGTGCTACAGAAGGCTACAAATAACCTGTCTAGTTGCAATAGTCCTCAAAAGCTGACGAGACCCAGGTGATGCTAGCACAATAATAATAATGATATGTTACTGAAAGGTAAATACTTTTTTTTTTAGTAACTCCGGAAAAAAGACGACGACTGATAAGGCTTGAGGAACCGAAGTGTGATACTGCACTGAATGGGAGCGCTGCATTTAAAAGATATGAATGATGAAAGGAAGGCAGTGTGTATCATTTGATAAAGTACTCAGAGGATAGTTCATCTCTTTGTGATTTCCTTATTCAGTTTCTAGATCCTCTCCGCCTCATTAACCATCCATCCATCATCCAATCCTACGTTGCCCCATGAGGAGCGTAGAAGCCCGGGGCTAGGCGGTTGGTCCTGACATTTAAGATGAGAGTGACCAGCCTCACTCATCCCTGAGTGTCATTACGTGAGCAATCAACCCCATCCATCCTTTGGATATAAACCTTCACCGGCTCAAACCGATTGGAGCGCAATAAATACCCACTAAACCACCAGGCGCCAAAATTTCGTTATATGATTACCACCCAGCTTAATAAATGGTTTCCTGGTGTACAGGAAACCATTTGGCTTGTCACTCAGTGTAGAGTCACCCACAGACAGAGGGAAGAGGAAAGAATGAAAGAAAGAAAGACAGAAGAAGGAGTGTAAAGTCACCCGTAGGCAGGAGGAGGTGGAAAAATTGATGGAATGAAAGACAGAAGAGGATGGAAGGAAAGAAGGATGGAGGAGAGGAAAGGGGAAACACCCGAGAGCAGCACTACACTGAGTGAGTGGATGGTGTGCGCCCCCACCTACCACATACAAGTAAGAAATACCCATCGAGTTAGGATTATAATTATGATGATGCCCACATCATTTATAAGTGAGAGTAAAGTGATGATGATGACGATGATGATGATGAGGATGATGATGACGACTTTGATGGTTACGATAATGATCATGAAATAGTGACTGTGATGGCGACGAAGGGACACAGTAAGACATGGATGCAAAAAGTAATGTTATATCCCTTTCTTGTGAAGTTGACCTCATCTATTCGTTCTGCCGTACCCAAGCATAAAATATAAATGACGAGGCCATACGGAATGGGATTAATAGAGTACTGGGGATAGTCAATCAACCTTCACTAAGAGGGCCAGACGTAAGCTGAATAAAAGAAGACGTTCTAGCATCGTCGTTTGCCAATACATGGAAAATTTAGACTGATGAACAGATAGATCGGTGGAAATACAGCCTGGAGCACAGACTGATACATAGCGACAAAAGGAACCCAGCTAGCTAAATAAAATCGTCTGACTGCAGTATTAAGGAATAACCCCTACATTCAGAGGACCTTATATTCTATTCTTGCTGCTACCAGACAATTTTCTCCATCATCACCATCACCACCACCACTATCACCACCACCACCACCACCACCACCACCACGAGCTACTGGAAGGTAAATATTAAACCTCCAATTCTTTAAGTCTCTCCTGAAATTAATTAAATCGTCTGATGCTGGCAAAAAAAATGAAAAAATCGCCAGAGGAGTGAAAAGGTCAAAAGGTGAGAGGGAAGGCTTGGAGGAACGGAGTGATGTACGAGCTAACTAAATCGTCTGAAGGTAAGAAGAGGATGGAGGATTAGAGGAATAAGGAACAGAACGGTGCAGGAACTAAATAGTATTGCGATGGGCAGCAAGAACAGGTGACAGGTTAGAGAAAGGAGTGAGGAATGAAATGATGTAGTGACAAATAATCGTTTTACGGAAGAAGAGAGAGAGAGAATAGGGGATTAGATTAGTGGGGAATGGAGTGATGTGGAAGCTAAGCAGAATCGTCAGGCGGTAGCAAGAAGAGGTGGGAGGATACAGGGTTAGGGGAATGATGAATGAAGTGGTGTAGAAGCTAAACAAAATCGTCTGGAAATAGTAAGAAGAGGGAGGAGGATAAAGGGTTATGGGAATAATGAACGGAGTGATGTAACACCTAAGAAGTTTGGCAGAAGGAGAGGTGAGAGGATAGAAGATTATCGAAATGATGATTGTTGTGGTAATTGTAACAGCTGAATAATCGTCTAGGGAGTGAAAGAATGAGATGAAAATGCCAGAGGGGTTAGCCTGGAAGCTGTGTGGGAAGGGATTATAATGGGGTGGTGGTACACAGAGGTGGTTGGGGGGAGGGATGGAGTGGTGTCGAGGGGTGGTGGAGCTGCCTGACTTAGCTCGCTCGGTCAGATAGATAGACAGGTAGATAGATAATTAAATTGGCATATATAGATAGATAGGTAGCCAGAGAGATAGATAGACTGACAGATAGATAAACAGACAGACAGACAGACTGATATGGATGCCAGACATATAGATATATAGATAGATCGATGGAGATAAGACAGATAGATGAATAGAAAGAAAGCCAAAAAGACACACAGACAACAGGTATAGAGCGATTGACTGATTGACAGCAATAGACAGATAGATAGATGATAGATAGAGACAGAAAGACAGACAGACAGACACATACAGACAGACAGACAGACAGACAGATAGATAGACAAACAGATAGAAAGACAGATGGTAGTAGGAAGATGAGGCTTAGGATGAGAGGGATGGAGTGGTGCTGAAGCGTGTGGGAGTTACCTGGCTATCCCACTCGGTCATTAGATAGATAGATAGATAGATAGATGGGCAGACAGAGAGAAAAGGATAGATCGAGACACATAGATAGGCATATAGATAAACTGATCGATACAGACACAAAGACAGATAGATAGATAGATAGATAGATAGACAGACAGAGAGACATATACAAACAGATAGACAGACATATAGAAAGACAGATATAGATGGATAGCTAGACAGACAGGCAGAAAAAAAATACACAGACTGTTAGATAGATAGATAGTTACATAGCGGCAAAATGACAGAAGCAGATATGGATTGATGGATGGGTGGATGGATAGAATTACAAATACAGGCATATACAGATAAAGACATCTTGAGAGAGAGAGAGAGAGAGAGAGAGAGAGAGAGAGAGAGAGAGAGAGAGAAATTTACCTCATCGATCCTCCCGTAATATGGTTGTGGTGGGTGGTGGAGGGTGCAGGTGTGAAGGATGGAGTGGTGTTGAGGCGTGCGAGAGTAGCCTAGCCTAGCCCACTCGCTACGGTATCTCCTCTTTAATGGGGCAACAGAGGCAAGAGGTGAGCCGGAGGTGGACGTGTGGAGGCTGGGAAAGAGGCAGAGATAGAATGACTGATGGGAGAAGGAAATTGGAAGACAGACAAAAAGTTATATTTATCTATATACCTATACTTATATGAGAGAGAGAGAGAGAGAGAGAGAGAGAGAGAGAGAGAGAGAGAGAGAGATGGTGGGGAGTGTAGGTACAGGAGAGAAATTGGTTACAGAGGGTAAGAGAGGGCATGGGAGTTGGTATGCAGAGGTGTAGGTATGCAGACAGAAGGTGGAGGGGGATGTAGAGGCAGGGATGTGGAATAGTAAACATGAAGGTATGAATGTCGTAGAAGAAAAAAGACAGATGTGAAAGAAGAAAATGGTGAGAGGTAAGGAATGAGAGGTGGTGGAAGAGTAAGAAATGGAGTAGTAAGAGGTATGGATGTGGTATGTGGATTGGGATGTGGAAGCAGGGACGTACAGCAGTATAATCTGGATGTAGGGAGGGAGGAGTGAAAGAAGGATGTGGAGGTAGTAAATGGGGAGGTTGAGGAGGCAGTGAGAATGTACTGGTAAGAGATGCAGGGGAAGAATGAAGAATGATGTGAAGGTAGAAAGAGTGAGGGGTAAAAAAATGGAGTTATAATGGGAGTGGAGAGGCGTGGGTAGACCAGGTGACAGAGACAAAGGGGTTAAAGGAGGTAGAAGAAGCAGAGGCAAGGAGGTGGAGGTGTGGAGGCGACAGGTGGAGATGGATGTGGATGCAGGGAAAGGTGGTGCAGTGAAGAATGGAGGAATGGTGGGAGTAGATTAAGTGTGGGTAAGGCTGGTGACGGAGGGAAACAGATGAAGTGGACAGTAAGTGGTGGAGGTGGATGTGGAAGCAGTAGGAGCTGGAGTGAAAGGAATGATGGTATGGTGGCGGTGATTTGGACATTTCATAAAAACACCCTCCCCAGTGTCACCACAGCAGTCCTGATTGCAACAGCCCCAACATGTGTCCAATATGGGCGGTGAGTATTAGCGTCGACGTGGTGACCTGCGAAGGTGTGTGACACTTAGGACTGGTGGTCCTTAAGTAATGGGCTTTCCGGTAAATCCCCAGAGTCGAAAAAAAGTGGCACAGGAGGATGTGGTGAAATGCATCAAAGGGGATAATATCCATATCTTGCACGACAACAAGACATTTCTTCTTTATTCTTGCCTTTTTACAGTTTAGAAAGATGCCTCACCATGGAAGAGACACTGTCTCCATAAAACCTGCACTGAAATGGCGACTTCATGGTTTCTCATCACCAAAAGGGGCATTATTTTTAAATGGCTTACGTTGGAGTCCTCGTAGTGAAATGGATATAGACACTGAGGGTTCGTGAGGTCTCCCCTAGGCTGAGGAGCATTATATGGCGGCAGCAAGAATCAAATATACGGAAGAAGACGTCGTGGTATTGTCTAAAGGTGGAGTGACAGTGGGATGGTGGTAATGGATAGGCGTAAGTAGGGTAGGTGGTGGAAGATACAAGGATGACAGGATATATGAGTGGTGGGAATGGAGAGGCGAGAGCAGGGTTGGTGATGGAAGATGTAAGAGTGCCGGGATATGTTAGTGGTGAGAGTGGACAGAAGTGGGTAGCGTAGGTGGAGGAAGATATAAGAGTGACAGGAAATGTTTGTGGGGGGAGTGGACAGAAGTGGGAAGCGTAGGTGGAGGATGATATAAGAATGACAGAATATGTGAGTGGTGAGAGTGGACGGGCGAGAGAGGAGTAGGTGGTGGAAGATATGAGTGACAGGCAGTAAAGGGGACAAGAAACTGACGAAGCTGAAGGTAATGAGTAAAAGTTTCCCTTGGCTGAATAACATTGTCTAACGGTTGCAATAATAAAACACGGCGGTCATGGTACTGAGGGGGTTAAAGGATGTGAGTAAGCTGGCTTGGGTACAGTAAGTGGTTGAGTTACAAGAGTGACGGTGAAGAAATGAGGGAAAGGTTGTGGAGTAAACATTAAACATATCGAAAAGTAGGTTAGGGTTTGAGCTCTGAACCCCTTCGCTTCCAGTACGTATTATATTTATTACCTGGGTTATATCAAGACGATTTTCTTTCAGTTCCAGGATTAATGGAGGGGTTAGTGAAGATCACATCTAACCCCTCCAACTGGAAAAAGTCTCTCTAGATCTAAAGAGACTAAAGAAAAAAGCAAATTGTGTCCTTAGACTGAAGGGGTTAACATAACGAGATCAGGGAGACAAGATTGTAACCCCTCTCTTACAACGACGTCTTTCTTTCTCCTTTTCTTCCTATTTCTCCTTAGAAGATCCTGTTCTGCCTAAGAGAAGTTTTTCGATCTTGATGGGGCTAGTTGTGGTCTTCATTAACTCTTTCACGACTTGAGGTTTTCCTTGGTGTTAAGATGAGAGAGAGAGAGAGAGAGAGAGCGAGAGAGAGAGAGAGAGAGAGAGAGAGAGAGAGAGAGAGAGAGATACCACAACCGGAATTAAAGAGAATAGAGGAGAAGCGAAGCGAATCAAATGAAGGAGGAAACAGACAGAAAGTGACAGGGAGCGAGGGTAGCCTCATAAAGGAGAGAATAAGGACGGCAGGAAGAGAGGAAATATAGACGGGAGAAAATAGTAAACCAGTGAATGGAAGAGAGGACGGAGAAATAACCTGGAAATCAAATAAAATCGTATGGAGGCAGAATGGAAGGCAGGTGCAACTTTATTAGATGGGGAAGCTTTAGGTCTTGTTGGTTAATACTCTTGGTGTAGTGAGGGATGCTACGTTTGTGTGGTGTGGTGTGTGAGAGGGTGGTATGGCATTATGTGGTGTGGTGTGGTGTGAAAGGGTGGTATGGCATTGTGTGGAGTGATGTGAGAGGGTGGTATCGTGTGAGAGGGTGGTATGGCATTGTGTGGTGTGGTGTAAGAGGGTGGTATGGCATTGTGTGGTGTGGTGTAAGAGAGTGGTATGGCATTGTGGTGGTGTGGTGTGAGAGGGTGGAATGGCATTGTGTGGTGTGGAATGAGAGGGTGGTATGGCACTGTGTGGTGTGGTGTAAGTGGTGTAAGAGGATGGTATGGAACTGTGTGGTGTGGTGTAAGAGGGTGATATGGCACTGTGTGGTGTGGTGTAAGAGGGTGGTATGGCACTGTGTGGTGTGGTGTGAGAGGGTGGTATGGCACTGAGTGGTGTGGTGTGAGAGGATGGTATGGCACTGTGGTGTGAATGGGTGGTATGGCATTGTGTGGTGTGGTGTGAGAGGGTGGTACGGCAGTGAGTGGTGTGGTGTGAGAGGGTGGTATGGCACTGTGGTGGTGTGGTGTGAAAGGGTGGTATGGCATTGTGTGGTGTGGCGTAAGAGGGTGGTATGACATTGTGTGATGTGGTGCAAGAGGGTGGTACGGTACTGTGTGGTGTGGTGTAAGAGGGTGGTATGGCACTGTGGTGGTGTGGTATGAGAGGGTGGTATGGCATTGTGTGGTGTGGTGTGAGAGGGTAGTATGGCATTGTGTGGTGTGGTGTGAAAGGGTGGTATGGCATTGTGAAGTGTGGTGTGAGAGAGTGGTATAACATTGTGTGGTGTGATGTGAAAGGGTGGTATTGCACTGTGTGGTGAAGTGTGGTGTGACTTCACCATAGCCCCCTAAATCTACGGAAGTGAAGCACCTCACGTCCGAAAATTGTTAGTGGGGGACAGACGGCCAGGGTCGCTTCCAGAGATGGTCGTGGATCTAAAAGTAGCTTCATCATAACTTTCAGGGCTAGTCACTTCAGTTCAATGGCGTGAATTTATTTTGATGTTCTTTATGCTCTTAAACTCTTTTCCCTAAGCTGAATAAAATCGTCTGTCAAATGTCAAAATAACTCGTAAATGGCATCAATGTTCTGAAAAGGTTAAGTGGGAACATGAGACAACTGTATGAGGGTGAGAGGGATGGTGATGGAAGGATAATGAGGGGGAACTGGTGTTGAGAGCAGGAGAAGAGAGGGATGACGGGATCAAGGTATCGCCGCAATAAGAGAAGATATGGGAGGGAGGAATGAGGGAGGGGAGAGGGAGGTAGGATATTCGTATTAATCAGGACCTGACAAGGAGATGAAGATAAGAAGGACGATGGCGGAAGGATATGAGAGGGAGTAAGTGAAGGGCAAACTGAAGTGAGAAAGTGACGGGTTACAATATTGAAGGTGTAATTGAAACATGTATGACTGAAGGATGAGGGAGCCAAGACAGAGTTAAAGGGACAGTGGTGGGAGGATAATGAGAATGAGTAGGAAACAGAGAAAGAGGTAAGAGAAGGTTAAGGCACTGAGAGAGAGAGAGAATGAGCAGACTTGAAAGTGAGGCGTGAGTGAAATTGGATAAGAATGATGAAATGACAAGGAGAGAGGTGGCAGAGCTGTGACAGGTGAGGGAAGTAGGATAATTTGGCTGACATGGCGAGGATGATGGCGGAGAGAAGAAGAAGCTTGGAGTGACAAAGATAGGAAAGTGAGAGGGGCGGTAGAAGGAAAATTAGTAAATCTATTTATCTGAGAGCAAGTAAGAGGACGATAGGGGAATTAAGATATCGAAGCTGTAAGTAAACAAGACATTACAGGAGGAGTGAAGGAGTTAAGATCTGGACATGGAGCAGGAAGCAGATGTGAAGATGAGAGAGGTGGAAGTGGGGAGATTATGAGACAGGAAAAGTGACTGAATAAGGGGAGAAAAATGAAGGGTTTAAAACACAAGTGGTAGAGGAGCACACATGAAAGTAAGGGTTATGAGTGTTAGAATCTTCAGCTGCAGAAGACAAAGGGAGAAAAAAGGGGACAATAGGAGAGAAAGAGAATGACAGGGGGATAAAGGGCTGATGCGAGGTGAGAGGCGTGAGGGAATTAAGACTGAGAAACAGAGGGAGGCGGGAACATGAGAGTTAAAGGTGAGGGAATTAGATCTCTCTCTCTCTCTCTCTCTCTCTCAAAAGATTTTATTCAGAAAAGGGAAGAATCCACGGGGTATAGAGATAGTAACATTCTTTCATAATCGCTTCACGACGACGACATCCTTCGCATTACCTCCGAAGCGAAGATGGAGAAGGTTGTGTATTCACCCCTGTCTGTCTGTTTGTTTATCTGTTTGTCCACCAGATATCTGAAAAAGCTATGGATGGATTTCAATGACATTTTGTGGGTATGTGGGTCATGGTCCAAGGAATAGCTGATTAAATTTTGGTGGTGATCTGAGTTGTCTGGTATAGGTGTTGGCGGAGGTATCCCCTCTCTGAGTGTGCTTGTTTTATTCTTTCTACCGTCAAACAATTTCATTCAACTGAGGGGAGGCCTTTTGTAGTGGAGTTAATGCAATGGGAGTGTAGAGAAAAGGGGAAGTTAGTTTAATGGTACTTAGGCTGGGGTGGGCCAAAGTTAGCGGAAGTCAGATGAAGTTTGTTAAATTTGACTAGAGCTGAAATGAGATGAACTTTGCTATATGAGCCGCTGTGGAGCTGTAATATGACTATGTTTGTTTGCCTAAGTTTAAGAAGGATCTAAGGTATTTTTAATGGAACAACATAAACAGATTTAACCCGCCTTTTCAGTATGAGAACATGGAAGATCTGTCACAACGCAATGGTCAGAGCAGAACATCCCCCTCCCCCACAAAGAAAGTACTACATTTCTGGACATAATTCTCTTCGAAGCATACATTAAATTAAGAAATGATATAAATGTAGATGCAGGTAATACAGTAATTAAACTAAACAGAAAAAAAAGAGAATTATTCATCCATCCCACGTACTTTAAACCTGCATCATCAAAGGTCGGAACAGATACAACAGTATACACATTTATAATAGTATGGGAATAACGACGTGTTTTTCCCCCTAATTCCTGCTTTCAATTTTCAAACAATCTTAAACTCCGATGCAGCACTCAGTGAAGAAAACTGTATGTATGTATGTATCTATATATCTACACACGAGTATACAAAGTGAGAGAGAGAGAGAGAGAGAGAGAGAGAGAGAGAGAGAGAGAGAGAGAGAGAGAGAGAGAGAGAGAGAGAGAGAGAGAGAGAGAGAGAGAGAGAGAGAGAGAGAGAGTGGTGCTAATTACACCACAAAGTTATATTCGTATTCCACCTCGCATTTCACCTACACACGTGGTTTCCTTCCCACGTGGTCCCTCGTGGATTTTCCCCACTTTGTTCTCATATTTAGCGTGGTTACTCGTGCCACTACTAAATAGTATTCAATTTCCCATCCCTTCTCACCTGTACTAGTGCCACTACCAACAATATTCGATCTCTCATTCCTGCTCGCCGGTAGTGGTGCCTAAACCAATCATATTCGCCTATTCAGACAACCTAGGCGTACCTGTGCTCCGCATACCTCATTAAGGGGTTTTAAACCAAGCGAGCGACCTAACCCGCGCCCCCATTTTTCCCTCTCAACTTCACCTGGCTAACTACCTGCCCGCTCTCCGTCTCTCCTGGTAAATCTGGTCACGCGGTACGACTTTACTTATACAATACACGTAAACACATCAGCTCAGCACTACCGCTCCTCACTAAATTCACTGCTCATATTTTAGTCAGTAACTATCTATCCAAACAATGGATCTACACATACTGTAAATGTAATTACCTTGTACTGCTTGGAGTCATGTAATAACCCTGTATTGATCTAAGTTAATAATCACTGCCCTGTATATTTCTTTCCTTACCATTTGCCTTGGTGTAGCCCTAGTACAATATACCCATAACTAAAACGCTACAGGCGCAATAATCCCTCCAAGCTCTCCATAATATCCACGAAGACTTCACTATGCCTGCAAATATACTGTGCATAATACTTAAATACACACAGGCGTAGATATAGATATAAGGAGATATACACAAATCAGTAGATGAAAGAAAATCGTCCCTCCAACCAATTTTCGTTCTCTTAATTCTTCACAAAACGTGCAATATTAAGCAGCCTAAGACGTTCCTGGGATTTCACTCCCTCTAGTCAATTAATTCTTCCCCTCCTCTCCTCTCCTCTTCCCTCCTCTACCTCTCCTCTCCCCGTTCTTCATTAATCTCTCGCCTCCCTTTCCTCTGCTTCTCCTTCCCTTGATTTGATTCCCAGGCTATTATCTCTTCCTCTCTCTCTCTCTCTTGTATACTTTTCCTGCTTCAGTTATTTCGCTTCACTTCCGTTCATTTATCTTGCGATGTCTTTTTCCCACCTTCTGGTACTGTTCTATATTGGTGATAAGGGGCTTAGCACCATTCACTCACTCGATGTAGTGTTACCTTCAGGCGACTTTGTTCTTTTTCTAGCCCCGGAAACTACTTGCTACGTTAGTGATAACCCTATGTCAGGTAACTGGGCGCCTGTTGGTCTAGTGGGTTACGTCACTCCTATTCTATGTGGACTTTTAGGGTAAGAGTTCAAGCGATGATGAGGAGTTAATTGACCAACTGAATATTTTGGGCTACAAGGAAGTTGAGAATATCGAGACTGATAACTTTCGTAGTCTTAGCACAAATTGCGTTTAGAAATGATAAATATCGTGTGAAAAATAGCTTTGACATTACAGTACAAATATCTACTGAACAATTTACTTCTTCCATTTTGCCGTAAATTTGGAAAAGCATGATATCGTAGACCGTCCACCATTTCAGAGTGTTAAAAAAAATGACTTGTTACTTTCCTTTTTTTACGGTTAAATCGAAGCATAACATCTTTCAACAAGTACATGATGTTTTGGCAAAGCCTTTTCACACGATAATTATGTATTTTAAACATGATATATCCTGATACTACGAAAACTGTTACTGTCGATATCTTCAACTTCTTGTAGCCCATAACCGAAAGTGTTCAACAGCTAAAATACTGCCATTCTAGACCAAGTGATTTGCTACTCTTTCCCCCGATTTTAGAAGCAGTACAGGATTGGAGGAGGGATGGATGAGGTGTATGGCAGCATTCCTAATTTCTCCTCCAATTATCCCTCTTTATTTCCGGCTCAGACTCTTACTACAACTCTCACTTTCCTCATATCACTCTTACTTTTACATCTTTCACATTTTTACGTCCATCACATAAGTTTTTTAAGAGTGAGGATTTTCTCTTCTCACTCCTTCCTCTAACTTTCTTGTATCAACTTAATAATTTCTTTTCCGCTTCGAACTGCACGTCCAGTTCCTTGCCAATTCTCTCTAATCCTCTTATTGTTCTCTCACCTTCTTCCCTTCAATTTCTAGCAATATTCCTTTTCATTTTTTATACCTTACTCTTATTTCCATTCACTTTCCTCCATTTACACCAATCATACACATCTTTCTCTCTCTCTCTCTCTTTTTTTTTTTTTTTTTAGCTATTCGAATTAGTGTGTTGAGTTTTTTTTTCTCATGCCCAATTTCTCTCAGTACTCTATAGCGTTCTTTCTCTTATTTTCACCCTTTTATCCATTAGCATAATAATTCTGTCTCCATTAACTCTCTCACTGTCCAATATTCTCCAGTCAAAGTTTCCCTTTATTTTTGTCCTTCTAACTTATTTTTGACTCTTTTCCTCGCTGACACCTTTCCAACACTTTCTCTGCCCTTTTACTTAGGCTATTTCAAGATTAAATCTATGTTATTTTATTTCACTCACGCCTCCTTTATTTATACCTCTCCCCCCTCTCTTCTCAAACCATATATATCTTTTCACCTACGGCTCTCTCTCTCTCTCTCTCTCTCTCTCTCTCTTTCTCTCAGATTGTTCCGTTCAAGCTTAAATTTCTTCTCTTATTTCCTCTCTTCTCCGCGCAAATATCTTTATAATATTTTCTCGTATGCGTCCAATCCTTCTTTTACTTTCCCTCGCATCCTCTAATTAATCTTCCCGTGTTTTTCTCTATTATTTCTCTCTGTCTTTTATTTCTGTCTTGAATTTTTCCCTTCCCATTTCTCACCGTCACACTTCACTCGCAACTCTCTCTCTCTCTCTCTCTCTCCTTATAATATATCATTTTTAATTCCTTTGGTATCAGCTCTTACCTTCTCTAGTTTACCTCATCATATATTTGTATTTCCTGTGTGTGTGTGTGTGTGTGTGTGTGTGTGTGTGTGTGTGTGTGTGTGTGTGTGTGTGTGTGTGTGTGTGTGTTCTATCCCTCAATCACTTTCTCATCCCCACTTCTGCCTCTGTTCTGCTAAATTATCACCTCCATTCTTTCTTGTCTCCCTCTTTTATTCCTTTGCCCCAATCTTATGCAGTCGCTAAGCTTTTAATTAATACGTCTCACTTGCTCATGTTTGCTTGTCTCAATATTTCGCCTCATCTTTTCTCGTATATTTTCTCTGTATATTCCTTCGCATCATGTAATTAATTTCCTCTCTATTTATTTATTTATTTATTTTTTGCCAAATGTTGCGGGTATTCTAGATGACTTTTTTTTTTTCTTCGGTTGTCCATGTGTGTGTGTGTGTGTGTGTGTGTGTGTGTGTGTGTGTGTGTGTGTGTGTGTGTGTGTGTGTGTGTGTGTTTCTGCGTTTGTCTGTCTGTTTGTGTCTGTGTATGTCTAACTTTCCGTGTCTGTCTTTTTCTGTCTGTCTGTTTGCCTATGTCTGTGTCTGTCTGTCTGTCTGTGTCTGTCTGTCTGTATATTTTTGCCTGCCTGTCTGTGTCTGTCTTTATCAGCCTGTCTGTGCCTGTCTGTCTGTTTGTATGTATGTCTTTGTCTGCCTGTCCCTGTCTGTCTGTGTATCTTTGTCTGCCTGTTTGTGCCTGCCTGCCTGTGTCTGCCTGCCTGTGTCTGCCTTTGTCTGCCTGTTTGTGCCTGCCTGTCTCTGTCTGCCTGTCTGTGTCTGTCTGTCTGTATGTCTTCGTCTGCCTGTTTGTGCCTGTCTGCCTGTCTGTCTGCCTGTCTCTCTGTGTCTGTCTGTATGTAAGTTTTCGTCTGCCTGTCAGTATGTCTGTCTGTCTGTCTGTCCGTCTGTCTGTGTCTGTCTGTATGTCCGTCTTTGTCCGTCCATCTGTTCTGTCTGTCTGTCTGTCTCTTACTCCTGCCAGAAGAGCCCGGTTAATTAGATACCTGCCTTTCAAACTGTCCACCTGTACACAAAAACGGTGCAACAAAAACTCAGCAACCCAGACGCTTACCTTCATAAAGCACACCTGTTGGCAAAGATCTCAAAAATGTAAACAGCATATATTTCCTTCCATACGTTAACTTTTTATTTATATTTATTTTTGGTGACATTCTCAAGGGCAGGAAATTGTCTGGGATAATGAAACAGGATGATGGAATTGGTCAAGGATGGGAGGATTAATGGTGACAATATCAACATTCTCAGTCCCATGCTCATTCTCAGGTTGAGGTAATAATTTAATGCTGGCTTAAATACACCTTAATACTAGAGTTGTCCCGGCCAAGAGAGGGTTGATGGTGACAGTATAATAAGGCTCCCGTGACTCACTGTTAGCTGAATAGAACTGTTTGGCGTTAGCTACAATGAAATGCAAAAGTTTTAAAAAATAATTAAATACTTACTGGACACATGTGAATGGTTACACAAACCGGTATATCTGCGTGCATATGCCATTAAGAAATTATATTACCTTAAAACGATAGTAGCTACTTGAAAATAATAGCTGTCTTAAGCTCTAAGTAACACAATGAAAGTGTGTCCTACCTAGATGAACAGTATCACTTCAAGTAACAATTCGGTGAAAATGATGATGATAATGACAAAAGATGAAAATGATGATGATTATGATACTGAAGAAAACACTACACCCGAACAGGCAACTAAGGCGAATTTTTTATTAAACTATCAGAGCCTTGGCATACTGGAGACCTTAATGCTCACACAGCTTCCCAAATCCACGATCTATGGATGTTACTTCATCTTGGCAATTACCTGTCTATCTCCTTAAATACTTTTCCTTCTGTTTATGTATTCGTCTTTTTTGTTTATCTTGACGGTTCTCGTTCTCTTATGGCCCCAGGTGGTGAAACCGGTATACTGCAGGCTGATGACTCTCTGCGGTCTACCCACTTCATCCGGGAATGAGAGGGCTAAAGAACGTTTGTATAATATACTGCCAAGCTGAGCGGTGCTATTACATCTATTCGTGTATCTATTATCTACAGTATCTGTCTGTCTCTCTTCCTATATCTATCTATCTATCTGTCTATGAATCTCTGTCAAACTGTGTCTGTCTATCCATTTATACTTTATTAGGCCGGAATTCCCTCAGAACATATTATTCAGTGTATGTCTGAATAAAATATGATGGTGCATACACAGCAGCAAAAGTGCCGAATACTTCAAACGGTTTTAATTAAAATATTATCGATGACTAGAAAATGACCAAGCTATAAAATGCTCACGAAAAATATATGTTGCTTTAATTAAATGAAGTCCACTTTTACTTCCCAACGCTTGGCTTCATCCTCTCACCACCACCACCTCGCACAAACACATTCATAAAAACACGACTGAACTGAACTTCCCGGGTAGATAGATATTTACACATTTTTCAACCCACACTTACTCATATTTACACTTATAATTACGGTTATATAACAGCGACGCCGGAATTACAGAGGCGACAAACGCACACATCAGATTCATTTATAGAGTCGAGGTCTTCACAGTAATATGATTAAGAAAAGGGATGGACGCAAAAAGATACGGACCCACAAACATTTTCCATTTTCATTCAACCTTTTCTCCCTGAGGACAAATTTTTTTCTTACTGCAGTTAGACAGTTTGGAGCACATTGAGCCACCTATACTCTGTTCACTTTAAATGGACGTAAAACTGGCATATCTCCATCTTGAATGTTGAGTTATAACGAGAGGTGAACACTAGAATACGGAACTAGTCAGGAAGAAGTATGACGGAAAGAATGTAAAACTGCAATATGATCTGTTTCCGCCACTGAGCTACTCGTACGTGAAATAAACTGCAAAAAGACGAAAATCTGGGACAAGTGAATGGACTATACTGCTGGAAGGCATAATGAATGTTAAATAATCGTTCCAGGTAGAAAATTATGCCCTGAGCGAAACAATCTGGAATGGAAATAGCAAGAATAAAATATAAAATAGGAGTATGTGCTGTGGATGAAGAAGTCAAGCCTTTGTTAGAAATGGAAAAATAAAACACACACACACACACACACACACACACACACACACACACACACACACACTCACAGAAACACACGCACACGCACACACACACACACACACACACACACACACACACACACACACAAACGGAAGTAAGATATCAGTTTTATACCATCTTGGCCTAAAACTGTCATCTCTCCATTTCGGATTCTGAGCTGTAGCAAGAGATTAACGCTAGAATAGGATGCAAGTCACGAATAAGTGCTGGGGATAGGATGAAGAGCCACAGTAGTGTCTGATTCTGAGCTACGTGAAATAAGCTGCAAAAGGATGGAAAACTGGACCAAGTTAAGGTTAAATGAAACGACTAGGGAAACATCAGGAAACTTCGGATAAAGAGCTTGGGGTGGTGTGGTGTGGGGCAATGTGAAAGAGTGATTTTATGTGTCGTGGTGTGGTGTGGCGTGGCGGAGTGATTTGTGTGGTGTGGTGTGAGAGGGTGGTATGGTGGCTTGTGTGATGTGGTGTAATGAACTGAAGATTCGATAGAGTTGCTAAAGTCTATGGGGCTGAAGTGCCTCTCATCCGAAAATTGTTAGCAAGAGACAGACAGGCAGGGCCAATCCTAGAGATTTTCTTACATCTAAAATGGCAGTTAGTTCAAAGGGCACTTACTAAATCGATCTGAGTTTACGTGTTGTTTTCCAATTTCCTCTCTCTCTCTCTCTCTCTTTCTGTCTCTGTCTGTCTGTCTCTCATCAACACACCCTTGGCCTAAGTGAACATTACGCCGTGAGGATAACACTGACCTGGGCTGACCTACTTTGAAGCACTCCCTCCCCCCTCCTCTCTCTCTCTCTCTCTCGTCCCTAAGCTACTTTTTTACACTAATCAACTCCCCAAAGCAGTTAAATAGTTCGTATATGCTGGAGATGGACGCCTTCACGTGGTGGCATTGATATTACCAGGTAGTTCCAAAATGTCAAAGAGGGGAAAATTAAGGGAAAAGCTAAGAGGAAAAGTCAAGAAGAGGTACGAGGAAACTGTGGTAGGAGGAGGGAAAGGGAAGAGGATAACACAGGAAGAAATGCCCATTAGCAAGAGAAGGAAGAGGAAGAGGATAGAAGCAGGAAGAAATACACGTCAGCATAAGAAGGAAGAAGAAAGGGGAGAAAAACAGGAAGAAATGCCCTTTGCAGCAAGAGAAGGAAGAGGAAGCTGCAGGGAAAGGAACGATATCTGGTTGCACATTTTCCTTTTACATATAATCTTTGGACTACATGCTAAGTATGATTTTCCCAGGATGATCACCTTTCCATTTAATTTCTCCAGGTTCACTTAACCTAACCTCACCTGAACAAAATCAACCTAACTGACTAACAAACTAACCTAACCTGATAAGAAAAACAAACCTAACCTAACTTTGATGGTAAAGAAAAATAAAAATGGTACACAGGACGGAACTCAGCCTTTCTCATCCTACCTTTATCCTCCTAAATGCAGGTGATGGAGTGCAGGTGAAGAACAGCATACGCCTGTAGTCTATCGGGTTCACGTCAGATGAGCCCACAGTCAAAACAACAACGTGAGTAATTCTGCCTTGTTGCATTTTTCACGCATTTCACACACGAATTGTTTAGTTGGTATAAATGTTATGGGAAAAATTTCGCCGAGCATTCTTGTATACAGTTAAGATTTTAGGACTGTTCTTAATATGATGCAGTATCGCCTTAAGGGCAGCACTGACTAACAGCTGACCTCCTCTGTCTTCTCTACATCTCCTCTTCCATTTGCCTGCTTGCCATTCAGTCTCTCTGTCTGTCTCATTAAAGACAACATTATCTGTCCTGCTTCGCTGTACCATAACCTGACCTTAGCCTTCACCTCACGTCTCTCCCATTCCCAGTAGGTCAACCCTGAGGATAGAGATGTGATTTGCTTAAGTTGTTGCTATCTTGACTATATTATTAGATTGATGTGTACTTATTACTGGTCCTCTTTACCGCGCATACACACACACACACACGCACACACACACACACACACACACACACACACACACACACACACAGACGCACACACACACACACACACACACACACACACACACACACACACACACACACACACACACACACACACACACACACACACACACACACACACACACACACACACACACAAGCATACCAGCGGCATAAACTTTGTTACTACCTCTAGCCGTCCCCCCAACACACAGGCTCAAATACAGGCAAACACACATTTACCTGCACCCACTCATCAACGCAGCATCCATGAGAGATTCGAAACTGTACTCTCACTCCCACAGCTGCTGTAATTCATTTCACTTAGCTTTCCATGTTCTATTGCGTTCTCATCGTCCTTGTAGCGTGTTTACTTTACCTTGGCAGAGATCCCTAACTCTTCCCAGCTTGGTTCATGGCCAGGGGTGTTATTCCCGTCGGATAAGGAAACTCCCTAACACCTCTTCCTTTGCGATTTATTTCTGAACATGGGTGGTTCATATCCTTCTGTACGTTATTTATGCAAAGTATGGGGATATTACAAGGATTTATATAACACAGAAGAGGACAGTAATGTGTACTATGCAAAATAAATCGCTTAGGAAATGGCGTTAGGGACCCTCCTTAACCGACGAGAATACGAACCCTGGTGTAGTCAGACAGGTTTAATATTTTAATCAGTAACCAAGGAGACTCACTTTTACCTCGTAACTAAGACTGATATCGTCGTCGACAAAGGAAACTCCCTAGCATCTCTTCCTGAGCTGTTTATTTTTAGTTTGGCGACATTGGAAGTATTTATGTAACACAGATGAGGACAGGAAGGCGTAATAAACAAAATAAAGCGCCTAAGAAAAAGTGTTAGGGACTTTCTTTTAACCAGGGCACATTACTCTAGTTGTGAGTGTGATTCAGTTCCGTTAGGTGAAAACAGATCGATTATACAGACCTATTATACAGTACAGCTGGTTTTATCTCTCTTCATAAGCTGCCTGGGAGGTGTATGGTGCCTTAGAGGAGGGGAGTCACTCCTTACATTAAATTTCTGATGGTACGGCTGTGTGTGTGTGTGTGTGTGTGTGTGTGTGTGTGTGTGTGTGTGTGTGTGTGTGTGTGTGTGTGTGTGTGTGTGTGTGTGTGTTTTGAAAATATGGCCCATTTTCGTATTCAATTCAATTTGTCCTGAGACCAGAAAAAAAAAAGAATAAATACATAAATTGTAGGAAGAACGGCTGTCACATAAAAAAAATGTAAGTAGCCTTCAATTTATATAAGATACTAGGTTTTCTCTAAGGAAGATTGTGCTTCAAGATAAAAATAACAAAGAAAAAATAGTTAATGTAGTGGAAGATCATACAGAGGATAAGAAATACAACTGTCCTTCCAATTTATATACAAGACACAAGTTTTTTCACTAAGGCAGATTTTACTCCCTGGGCAGAAAAATAATAAGAGAAAAATAAGTAAGTAATCCCAGAAAGTTGGGCCGTAAAAGCTTAAGACACAGACACACCCTTATCGACCTACCCCCACTCACTTTTCTCTTCCCCTCTCCTTCGCTTCCCTCCCCCCTCCTTTTCTTTCCCCTCCCTTCTTTGACCTTGTTCTCACATCTTCCCCCTCCCCTCCTTTGTATCTCTCTATTTCGTCCCTTCCCTCCTTCGTCTCCCCCCCCCTTTCTCCCTCGCTATCTTATTTCTTTTTCTCTCCACTCTCCCCCTTCTTCCTCCTGATCTTGACCATACTTTTTGCTTCTACTCCCATCCTCTTCTCTTCTCATTATCTCTCCTTCCCTCCTCTCCTCTCTTTGACTTTGATCTTTACTATACCCCACCCCGTCCTTCTCTCCTTTTTCCTCTCCCCCCACCCTTCCCCCTCCCAGCCACCGTTCTCTCTCCGTCATACCTATCTATCCTTTCCTCTCTCTCTTCCTATTCCCTTTTTCCCCTTCACTCATTTTATTCCATCCCATTCCTCCCTCCCTTGACACACACTATCCTCTCCCCTCTATCCTGTCATGCTCCTCCTCGACCTTACTTCCCCTTTCTTCCTCTCTCCCACCTCCCTCTCCTCCACCCCCTCCACCCCTCCATTTTCTTCCTTCTCTCCCTCTATTTCCTTCCTTTTCTCCCTTTCTCTCCGTCCTTCCATCTCTTCGTCTCTCCTCCTTCTATCCTCTTCAGGTCTTTGCAATTTCCGTTATCCCTGCTCTTACCATCTCTACATTACCTACTCCTTCCACCTTCTTACTTCCTCCTTCCCCTCTCTTCTCCTCAATCTTCGTCTTTCCTTTCCTCCATTTACTCTTCCTTTCTCCCTCTCCCCCTCCATCTCTTCCCTCCTTCCTATTTATCTCTCCCTTCCTCCTTCAGAATTGTCCTCTCTTCTCTCTTTCCTTTCTCTCTCTTCTTCCCTCTCCCCCTTCCTCTACCTTCCCTATCTTCCTCTTCCACCTAACTCTTCCTCTTGGTTTCTCAACCTTCCTACCTCCTTCTTCCCCCTCCCTTTCTCTCTCCCCCTCCCCTACCCCATCAACCATAAGGTTCTTCCCGCCGCAGTAATTAACAAGATTCCTAACCATTTTGACCAGCGCATCCTTACCGCCTCCCTCTCTCTCTCTTCCTTCCTTTCACTATCTCACCCCCTCCTGCACTTCCTCCGTTCTCTTTTCCTCCTCCTCTCCTCTTCCTTGACCATCTTTTTTCATGCGTTCCCTCTCACCACCTCTTCTTCCTTCCCTCCTCTCTCCCTCCATTAGCTCTTTATTTGTTCTCTCCTCTCTTCCTCAATTATCTCTTCTCTCTCTCTCTCTCTCCCCTTGCCTCTTGTGCAACCTAAACATCTCTGCTGTAATATAACGCAATCGACCTCTCCCCATTTTCTTCATAGTCTTCCCTACTTATTCTCTCAAAACTCCCTCCCTTTCCCTCCATATTATTCTCTTCCTGCTCCTCCCCTCTCTCATCAACTTCCCCCCACTCATTTTCTCTCCATACCCCCTCTCTTGCCTCTCACTGTATGCCTCTCCCACTCCTTCCTTCCCCCCCCCCTACCTTCCCCATTTCACTCTCAGCGCACTGTCCTTCTTCCCTTCTCTTTCCCTTCCCCTCCCCTTTCCCCCACTTACTCCCCAAATATCTCTCTCTTACCCTTCCGCTCCCCTCTCTCCCTCTCTCTTCCCCCACTCATTCTCCAACCACCCCATCCTATCCTCGTAAATAATGCTTCCCCTTCCCTTTCTCTTCTTTTCATCTCTCTCTCTCTCTCATAACCCCCTCCCTACCCCCAAATACACCGCTATAACCCCTCCCTCTTCCCTTCCCTCACCGACCCCTCACCCTTCAAGACTTCCTTTTACTCCCACCATAACTTTACCCCTACCTCTCCCATACACCCTCACAGCTTCCACGCTCCCTCTCTACCATATAGCAACCACTCCATTCCTTCTTACATAACTTCCCCCATAACTTCACCTCTCTCCCTCTACCATAACCCAGTGTCCCCTCCCACTTCCATAACACCCACCATAACTTCCTCCCTCCCCTTCTACCATAACCCCTATAGTTCTTCCATAAAATCCTCCATAACCCCGTCCCTCCCTCGCCCATCCCTCCCCAGAAACCATAGGCCCAGTTCTCTCCCCTTCCCATACCTCCCTTAACAATCATCCCTCTCCCACTTCATATTAGTCCCCCCTACCTCCTTTCCCTCCTCTAAAACTCCCCCCTCCTCTCTCCCTTACAACCTTCCCTTCCCCTTTTTTCATAACCCTATATCTCCCTCAATCATAACCCCTTCCTTCCACGAAAATAATCTCTCACCTTCACAACCCGACCTTACCATTGCCTCCCCTTCTATATGATCTCCAGACCCCTACCCCAATAGTCTTCTCCTTCCTCCTCTCTCCCTTACCCACTACTATTAGCCCTCACCCCCAACCCTCTTCTCCCCCCCCCCGCCTCGACAGTCTTCATCGCGACTGGGGCGGATCCAGCAGCTGTTGAGGGACCCATCAAACCACGGAGGGGGAGGGGTTGGAGGGTGGAGAGTGGAACGGGGAAGAGAGGGAAGTCTTAAGTAAAAACTGTGTGTGTGTGTGTGTGTGTGTGTGTGTGTGTGTGTGTGTGTGTGTGTGTGTGTGTGTGTGTGTGTGTGTGTGTGTGAAAAGAGAGAGAGAGAGAGAGAGAGAGAGAGAGAGAGAGAGAGAGAGAGAGAGAGAGAGAGAGAGGATCATGGGTGTATTTACGTATGTAATTAAGCTTACTGTATGTGTATGAAAGCTATCTAGGGACTATCTGTGTGTGTGTGTGTGTGTGTGTGTGTGTGTGTGTGTGTGTGTGTGTGTGTGTGTGTGTGTGTGTGTGTGTAATCCAGTGAACAGAGCAGAATGAAACAGATAAACGGATAGGAGGCTAACTAGCAAACATAAAGAAAAACACAAAGAAACAGACCGACCGACAAGCAGGTCTGAAAATAAAACACACAGTAATAATGGATAACAAAGGAGGTAGGGGAAAAAAGTGGGGAGGAAAGTCGCACTACAGAGCAAACTGTATATGCTGTACTCTTTTTACTCTAACCTGGCTTAATATTGTCATCTCCTCGTTTTGAATCCGGAGTCGCATCAATGGATTACACTAGAATCTGGTGACAGTCACGAAGAGGTCTTGCGAAAAGGATGTAAATTCGTACGACTGACCTTTTCTGGCTTTATTCTTTGTGAAATAGCCTTTAATAATTATTAGGGGGTAAGTTAAGGTGAAAAAACTATTCCAGAGCCTTCTGACCCTATGTTTCTGTGCTGGTACCATACGAGGTTTGCTGTAAGACCGATTAAAAGCAATGAACAGAATGGCAGAGTAAACCCTTCCCCATACTAGCAAACTACGAGTCAGGATCTGGTGTCTAGGGAGAACGAGGAATGCAGAGTCGAAGTACAGTGCGGCCTATGTTTTTGTATGTGAGAGTCATAATATAATCGATGTGAACTGACTCAGTAGAAATATATGCAAGTTTAAGAAATGAGTCGCTACTTTTCACCTTAACCTGGCTAAAATGATCATGTATCGTGAATGCTGAGCTGTAACAACTGAATAACACCAGAGTATGGTGCCGCTTACGAAGATGTGCTATGGAAAGCATATAGAGCCGTAAGTGTCTTTCTGTTACTGAGCTACGACACATAGCTGCATGAGGAAAAAAAAATCAGGGTAAAATTAAGGCGAAAGGTGCACAGCAGCTGCTCTCAGTGTTCGGCACGACTTGGAATTCAGGCTCAGGGAAGACGCAGGTCATGAGGCTACCACGCTACCACCAAAAGACCATGGCACCTCACGCTTCAGGAGGCCACTAAGACGGCACTGCAGTAATAACATTTAAAATTCGACTGGACAAGTACACATGGCTTCAAATCCCTAGTGTAAGGCGTCCTTGACTTATACAAAAATCTGACCTACTGATTATTTTCTATACACCATATCAACGAGAATGCAGCAGCAATGCAATATTATCAGATAGTTATTTTTCCTCAACAGATTAGGATAGGGTAGAATATACCTTTTAGTTTTCGGTCTTCTCGAGGAAATTTCCGAGGCAGTTTTTATATGCGGCATAGCGGTATTTCTCCCATTTTCCTGTCGACTTCAGCTGCATGGTTTAATGGGAGGGGAGGGAAGAGTGGTGGTAGCGCTCTTGATATGCTATCCTTAGCTAAAGCTCGTGGAATTAGATAACGGTCATTTTGCTGTCTGTAACAAACAACTCCAAGGGAACCATTAGGTCTTGCTGCTTGTTTTCCTACTCTTTTGTATCCAGCCGTAAACAAGTGGTGCCTGGGACGACTGATGTTATTGTTGTTAATGTGGCACTGGATTCATCTGGAAGTAAACCCACTGGACTGAAAGGTGAAGGTTCTCTTTTTCTACGGTCCACTATCCTCTTTCGGGTGGATGGGAAGGATGCAGAGGAGCGTTTATATAAGTAGGCAGTTCTATGGCTCAGTTATGCTGGTACCACCACTCAAAGACGCACCACCTCAGTACCGACTCGGAGGAGTGATTACCAAAATAAACACTTTCTTATACTGGCTACGTACGAACCATCAAGGCGAGTTTAGTGAAAGCAAAGCATGTAAAAGTCAGGGTGTTGTATTGGCCCCTTGTGGTTCAGCAGGCCACTAAACGACTTAATCTCATGACTGATTACAGACAAGTGTTGTGTCAAGGTCTTGAGAGGCTCTGACAGCCCCCCAATCCCCCCAGGACCCTCCGGCACAAAGTTTAGATGAAAAAGTTTTGAAACATCCCGGCCGCGCTGTCTTCCTCCCCCCTGATGGAAACGATACAACTTCAAAGCGATGGAATTTATGCTTTAAGTTGTTGAGGGGGTGATGCTTTTTTGTTGCGGCTGGTGGAAATTTTAGTTTCATGTCGCCAACTTTATCAAGTTTTCATGCCGGGAGTTGTCTAATTTTCCCTCTGTTCCAAGGGAGTTGAAGGAAAGTTGAACAGTTGCACAAACCTACCTGCACCGAGGGCTTTGACGCTGATTGTGCGCGGGATGAGGAGAGAGGATGAAAAGTCCATGGCGAACGGAACTGACATAAAAGAATTAACGAATGTACACTCAGTCAAAACATGATCTTTACACCTGTGAACGCCAGGTATCTGAAATTCCACTCAGCCGACACCACTGCGTGGTTGGTGTGCCTTAGCGGGAAACGCCAACACAAAAGTGTCAATGAGGAAAATACACAGGTGTGGCAGTGTTGCTCTTTTCACTCATAATTATCGGCACTAATTCGAATTAAAATGATTAATCGGACAATACATTTGACGTCGGTTCACGGTATTAATAATCAACAGTGGTTTTGTAATGGTACTAAAAAATATTACCTTCAGTGTTGAGCGAGATCTACTTTAACGCGCAATATTATATCTTACGAACACGTGTTAATACAGAATTTTTTATGTTTCATTCCACCAATCCTGCCGAGCTTTATCTGGCCCAGAACGCAACCGTAGTACTTA
Source organism: Coenobita brevimanus (assembly GCF_032717465.1). NCBI lineage: Eukaryota > Metazoa > Arthropoda > Malacostraca > Decapoda > Coenobitidae > Coenobita > Coenobita brevimanus. Next base: position 2,371,010 of record NC_136960.1, on the reverse strand, counting down.
GGTGGCATATTTCACATGCATTGTTTTTTTTTAGCTTTTCAAACTACAATCTGAGTCAGAAAGGAGGGGCCATGCCATGATTCAAACCACAATCATTAGCATAATTACATTTAGCTTTGGTGGGTCCACCCTCTGGCAATTAAGTGATTTTTCTTCTACTATATGCTATTCTGCTGACACACTAAGTAGAACCGTTCGACTGTCTGAATCCTCGTGATGAACCTACTAAGTGCTAAACATCCAAGCCGGTGCTGAGCAGGACTACCACCATGCTGTTCAGGCCCAAGCTACTTTCCTCTACTGGTTCGACCCCATTTCACTGTGTTACATTTACCTAGCGTAGAGATTATTCTTTTACAGGCCGGTAGTGAATCAGCCTACTGAGTTAATTATAGACCAGTGATTTACAATGATTTCAGGACTTACAGCGAAACAAAAAATATTCACACAACACACGGGTAAAGACAGTACGGAGGCTGAAGATCACACAAAATAAGTTCAAGCCAAGGGTAACACGCTGGTACAGTGCTATAATGAGTAAACAGGATTAAACGTCACTCGCATTCAGTGTACAATGTAATGACGTAAATTTCACTTACTTCATAGTATCAAAGTGGACAACCTTGTGACCCCTACGAAGTGGACAAAATATCGGCCATCTTACTCGTTCGCTTTCAGAGCCGTGGTTTAACCCCCACATCCCCAAGAAAATAAAAGTCATCCATCGATTTAACATTTATCTATCAGCCTAATCATCCACCTGTCCATTTATCTATCTAACAGTGTACCTATATCCTAAGGAGAGGGTACAAGATATATCACCCGTACATGCCATCGCGTCGGAGAAACTAAGAAAAAACGGGAGTCACAGATTACTTCTTTATAAGGATTTTCAAATACTCCCCCCCCCCAAAAAAAAAAAAAAAAACTCAGACTTGGTGACAACAGCGGTAATATACAGTGAGGGTCAAAAGTCCTGTTGAATGTTAGGTTCCATACACGATTAGCTTTCAGTCCTCTCTCTCTCTCTCTCTCTATATCCATTTCAGTTTCATCGGTGATTTTAGTTATGTTTCATTCAGTTCTGACATGGTTTTGAGTTTGTGTGCGGGAAAAAAATGGCCACAACCGAACCCCCCTCCCCCTCAAAAAAAAAAAAAAAAAAAAAAAAAAAAAGAGAGAGAGAGAGAGAAAGGCGCATAGAAGTAATTTCTTTTAGTGTGGTAATTATATCTGTATTATTCCACACGTTATGCTCCTTCATAATTTCAGCACAATAACGCCCTCTCTCTCTCTCTCTCTCTCTCTCTCTCTCTCTCTCTCTCATTAACTAGTGGAAGAGGATCCGTGAGTGTTGGGTGACTGAAGTAATGACGTCACTGGAAATAGGCTAGCCTAGACTACAAAACCCCACGTCCTCTTGTAAGGCTAAACCCTTTGCCGTAATGAAGGTATTACTCTCCGTTATAGCTAGTGATTATTTACTACTACTACTACTACTACTACTACTACTACTACTATTATTATTACTATCATTCACAAAAGCTACGCGGTTTTCTCCAGATCGTAAATAAGTACTAAAATGATCCACATATGGCGAGAGAGATCCGAGAATGGAAAGGGTTTATATGATCTTGAGTGACTTTGGGCTATGTGACAGAAAATGGGTGATTCATACAAGTTAACCCCAGACGATTTTGTTGGGCTGAGAGAAATAAAAGGTCAGAGTCATTAAAAGGTTCTGTAGGCTACCCCGATCACGTTCGCTTAATGAGGTTCCCGAGCACCTTTTCTTTAGTGATTTGTTTTTGGATATGGCTAGTTAGTATGATCCTGTAATATCTTTATGCAGATATTGGTGATATCAGAATGAATTGGGTAACATAAAAGAGGACAGTAAGGTGAAATAAGCAAAATAATTAAATTGGGAACACATGTTAGGAAGTATCCTTAAACGTGAACATGATTGTCAGTTGTTAGGGGAAAAAAAAAAAAAAAAAAAAAAAAAGGGACAATGGATAACTCTCTCCCCAATAATAATTCCCGCAAAAACTGATATCAGGTATAAGGGATAAATTTTTTATTTTTTAAGATAAATGGACGTGGAAAAATGGTGATGTCTTCTTCCCCTCTCACAGCAATATATAATACAAAAAATAAATAAATAAATAAATAATTAAATGTGTAACTGAACGAGATGCGCCAAAAAGACATGGAGAAAGTGCACTCTCGCTTCCTTTTCTTGCGTAGTAATAACAATAATAATAATTACAATAATGATAAATATAATTACGGGATGAATATGAAGGTTTTTTTCATTGTTCCTGAAACGAATACACACACACACACACACACACACACACACACACACACACACACACACACACACACACACAACAGACATTTTTGCATATATTACGAGCAGTGTAATAAGACTTTGTGCTCTTTATTTCCCTCTCGGTGCAAAACATATATTATCAACAGGACTAGGCATGAAAAGATTATGGATTCTTACTTATCCCTGCACATACATAGCACAGATGCAACCCAGCAATTTAGGAAGGAGAAATTCTGCAGGAAGGACAAAACTCGTGAGATTTTTCCATTCTTTAATTCCCCAACCATCCCGCTGCACAAATCATACTTCCTACACAGAGAGAAACGATATTCTTAAGATCCCCTGAACTGCTTCTGACGGGAGAACACGAGAGATGATTCTGTACGTCTTTATTTCCTCTCCTTCCTTCAAACACAAATGATAATTTTCTACGTCAAACAGATAATGAGAAGATTCCAAACTTCGCAAAATCATTTTTTTTGGAGGAACAGCACGAGACAAGATTTTGCTCTCTCTCTCTCTCTCTCTCTTCTACTTCCAGTAAAAGCCTAATCCGAGTTAGTAACTGTCTCTGTAGGTGAATACCAAGACGCGGGAAAAATATGCACTCTCTGTTTTGTCGTTCTCGTAAAAGCAATCATAGTTACAACAGCGAACTGACGGTAATTCCGTGAATCCCTCCTCTGACAGATAAAAACACGTACTGAAGAATTCACAAGTTCATTTGTAAGGTGGGTGGCAGATTGCGATGGATGTGACAACAGTTATACAATTTTTAGGTCTTTGTATATTTACCTGAGCCGCGTGACTATACCTGTATTAGTATCAACACGCGACATATTAGGCGCTCTGCAGAATCGGACCTTGTTCTCGGAGGGAGGAAAACAACCAGCTAATAATAGCCCTTCCTCATGCTGGATTGGTACGAATGAGTAAGGGGTGTTTATAGATGGAGAGGTACACCTGCCTATGTTCCCTTCCTCTTCCTTTCCATGAATGGCAAGTAACATTATTAGTTTCTGCAGTTAAAAGTAACAGAAGGTTTACTTAACTAACCAAAAAGATTATAATGACTAAATGAAATTTTACCCAAACTATTATGATGTTATGGAATCCTGAAGGCCAGGAGAAGGATAAGAACATTTGATTGGGAATGGTCACGCGAATATCAACATTATGTAATCGTAATGTTTGTGTCTTAAAGTCTGTATATGGCACGGGTAGATCCGACAGTGTGTGAACATATGTAAGGACATAATACTAGAGTCAATGTCAATTGTCCTTAATTCTAGACGAGGTAGAAAAAAAAAAAAAAAAAAAAAAAAGCACCAATCCCACCATCCCGTCTTCTAAGCAAACTGTTACCTCTTCGACTGCGCGATATACCGATTTATTCTAACTACCTCCAGACGATTTCCTTCAGTTACAGGGAGACCGCCAGCAATGGATTAATGGAAGCAATATTCAGTCTCACCTCTTCCGAAAGTTTTCCTAAAGCTGAATAAATCGTCTGGCGGCAGCAAGAAAATTATATACAAATTAACCGTATGGTACCAACAGAGGTCTGTGGATGGTGCTAATGAAATCCTTCACTGCGATAAGGTATTAGATATTTACACCCGAGCTCATGACTGTAAGAGTTTTGCTCCGTGTGTGTGTGTGTGTGTGTGTGTGTGTGTGTGTGTGTGTGTGTGTGTGTGTGTGTGTGTGTGTGTGTGTGTGTGTGTGTGTGTGTGTGTGTGTGTGTGTGTGTGTGTTTGTGTGTGTGTGTGTGTGTGTTTTGAAATTATCTAAAGCAGTTTTGACCTAATATGGACCAAACTTGGTGTAAGTGTTGAGGGTCTTTCCAAGGTTTGAGCCACTGCTTTTGACAACAGGTCTAAGGACAAGGTCATAGGGCAAGGTCACTTAATCAGTTTTGATAAAATTTAGCCAAACTTGGTGGAAGGGATGAGGGTTAGGCAAGGATGTTTTGATTCGACTTCGAATACGTTCAAAGGTCAAGGTCGTACAAGAAGGCCATTAAGCTCGACCCTATAACTCAAACATTCTGATTTGATTTGGAAAACATTTCGTGAAATGGTCGAAGATTAGACAAGAGTAAAAAGATTCCATTTTGAGAAAAATAGGTCAAAGGTCGAGGACACAGGTAGAGGCCTGTCCTTAGCTGATTATAGTAATTTGGTGGTATTAAACAAAACTACTGCATCATCGGACTGAAGGTGCAAAACGCTTCACTCTCTCGTAAGCTAATAAATGAGCCTGTTGGTCATAGAAAAGAAAATGTTAAAATAAAGAGGATAACGAAGGCTGAATCTAACCTGGTTGAATCGTCTCAACTACTGTGGGTAATAGTAAATCATCTGGAGATTAAAAAATAAAAATAAATAAATCACACAATCAGCTGAAATTTAGTTCTCTTATTTTTGACTATCTCAAAATTTTCACAATAAAAAAAATCGAGTAGAGCCGAAATATTTAATATCTATTTGTTTACTGAGACTGCGAGTTAAATTATTTTCACTAATTATAATGTACAAGAAGACTTAATTATGGGCTGATTATTATCATCACTATAATTACTACTACTACTACTGCGGCTGCTACTACAACTACTGTCAATAATAAGAGCAAAATATTTGTTAACTCCAATCTCATTCCTTTCTTCCAGAAATTCCCTGCTATAGCATGCCATTAAGATAAATTCACTCGCGTAATACCTTGGATCATGTAATTAGTTCATTTTGTTTGTCGGGCTCTCTGCTAGTAAGATTATGGAGAAACCATTAAATTAAACTGCACCATATTTGGGAGAAAATGAGGAACATCAGAGGAGCAAGAGATAAAATTGGCAGGAAACTGTCGAACGTAATACTGATGGGCAAAGTGAAGCCATGTTTTATTCCATTTAGATCAGACTTCGTGGAATGGTTGGGAGTCAGGAAAGGATGACGCGGTTCTGTGTTGAGAAGAATTTTGTTAAGGTGCAGACGAAAGATCTATATCACAGGTTCAGGTCTTTAAAATTCCATTGTTTTCATTTGGCTCTGACTAAATCTTATCAAATATGTTTCAGGTCGGTCACTGATGAAATGATTCTGAATCGAGAACAGCAAGCCTCAGGTTAAGGTCTGAAAGCAAGATCAACTTGAGCGCTTCTGATCTAATTGAACCAAACTCGGTAGAAGGATTAAAAGTCAGGCAAAAATGAATACGAGCTTAAGAATATTCGGTTAAACACCAGTCACAGGGCAAGGTTCGGCCTTGGACCGTCTGCAAGGTGCGAAAGTTGCACTGTGTGTTCCTTATATATTAATGATATCATCAGACAGTTTTGCTTAGCGATGGAGATTTCTATCCTTTTAACTGCAGGGGTATAATTGGCCTTCGTTATTACCTTCATTTATTGAGTATTCTCGTCACGTGAATGAAATCGTTTGCAGATAAGAAAGAAACGAATACACGTCACCACACTGGAATACGAAAGTCGTTATTATATTCTTGTTGTTGCCAGGAGAATTTTTTTACGTTACGAAAGATGTAAAGTCTGAAAGGCTAAAAAAAATTTAGCCCACCCCTCCAGTTTGAAAACTTGATTCCTAGGTGAATAAGTCGTCTATATGTAGGGGAAAAAAAGGGTGAATACGTCATCAGTTGAAAGGGTTAAGCATTCCCTCAAAATCTAAAAGGTAGATTTCAGTCCATCGTACCAGGAACTTCAGAACCCAACTCTACCATCAGTTTGTGGGACCTGCTGGATCGTCTCTGATTTAACTCCCTCAAGTCCATTAACGTTTTATATATTACAGTCTTACTCTCTCCACCAAACATGTTACATTTTGGTGAGACTTCCTCTGGTGGAGAGCTTCATGTAAACTATATCTATTGGTCAACCATTTCGATTATGGTTACTATTATTTATATATATACATACATACATAGAGAGAGAGAGAGAGAGAGAGAGAGAGAGAGAGAGAGAGAGAGAGAGAGAGAGAGAGAGAGAGAGAGAGAGAGAGCAAATTCTTTTTTTGAGCCTAGTTTAGCATTGAAACGAAGAGGTTTATACACAAAGAGGCATCTGATTCAAATGATAGTTAGGGATTAAGAAAACAGCGTCACCAAATTCCCATCTTGATGTGAGTTTAGCAGTGAAAGGAAAAGGTTAATCGGTATAAAGACTGAATCGAATCATTACGCTGCGAGGAATCCAAGGAAAACAAGTACCGTGGTTATGCACTCAGACTCTTGACCACTGGCATTGCTATCTACTAAAGGTTCATCATTTAACTCCGTCTAACCTAGATTCACTTGAGATTAGTTTTATCATTTCTCTCTCTCTCTCTCTCTCTCTCTCTCTCTCTCTCTCTCTCTCTCTCTCAGGCAAAGGTATAGTCAGAATTTTGAGCTGTATCTGCAGCAGAATATGAAGACGCCGGAAAAATACCCACTTTCGTTTGTCCTTCACGTAAAAGCAAAATTAATCACCGGTACGACAGCGAAGTGGCGGTAAGTTTGTGAATCCCTCCTCTGACATATACAAGCACAGGTATAGAAAAATTCACAAGTGCGTGGTACAGTTGGTGGCAGACTGTGGTGGACGGGACAACAATAATAGGTTTTTGTAAGGCATGGTATACCTACCTGAGTGGCCTGACCATATCTTTATTAGTATCAACAGGCGACATATTGGGTGCTCACTATAAGAATGATATACTGAATGTTAGGTTAAAAAAAGATATTTAACCCCCCTGACGCAAAGACGCCTAAGTGAATAAACCATCTGTTGGTAGTAAGGAATGATTAAAAAAAAAATACGTTATCAAACTGAAGGGTTATGCATTCCACTTAATCCATAAAGGCTGACATCAGTCTTTCGTAGTGGCAACTTTTGAACTCAACTGCACGATCAAATTTTGGGACCTAGTTTACTGTATCTCGCAGATTTAACTCCTTCAAGGCAATTATGTCTTTTATAGTCTAATCCTGTTATATTCACATGATACTGCTACTAGGGGGGGGGAGGGGGAATCCTCTTCTGGTGATGGGCTTAATGCAGGCTTTAAGTTCACCAGTTCAATGAATGGCTTCTAAGCAAGCTAAAAAACGTCGTATAATAATAATGATGATGATGATAATAATAATAATAATAATAATAATAATAATAATAATAATAATAATGATAGTAACAATAAAAGTAGTAGTAGTAGTAGTATTGGCATCATATTAGCATGCTCAGGCAATATCTTCGTCTCTGCAAAGGCTTTTATACCAGGAATTTCTGATTCAACTGTACCATCGAGTCATATAACCTGCCTCACATGGCCAGGCTGATGTTAATGAAGGCCGAGGATCCCACGAGACACCTGCATGACTTAATTAGCGCACCTCTTTGGTTCAGAGGAGGAGGAGGGCAGAAAGGGAGCCGGGGAAGGGGCTGGGTGGCAATATTGTTACACTAGTCATTATTTAAGTTACTATTGGCTGCAGCTGTAGGAGAATTATAATATGGAATTTAGAATGAAATGCCTTGCGTGGGAGAATAGTATCATCACCAACATCATAATCATCATCGTCATCATCATCATCATCATCATCATCATCATCATCACCATCATCATCATCATCATCAACCAGCATAACAACATCACTTTTATAATTCATATTCTCCAGCTAACTTCACTTCATCATTCATTATCTCAAGGTCATCATCCACCATCATCATCATGCATTATTTATAAACTTATCCATTATCTTCCATCACATTCATTCTAAAATACTGTATAATCCATTGTCATCAATTAAAAACCATTATCAAGGAATATCCATCATCATCATGTATCACCGCCAGTCTGAGAGAGAGAGAGAGAGAGAGAGAGAGAGAGAGAGAGAGAGAGAGAGAGAGAGAGGTGGTGATAGTATCTTTATATTAATTTTTATCTAATGGAAGACCCAAGAGCGCGTTATCAGATGGGGTGGATAGAACTAAGGATCGTATTTTCACTAGTTTAGAGATTTCCTAACACCCCCTCCTTAGCGATTTATTCCGCAAATTATAGTTCAGTTTCCACTGACATGTTCTTGCTGCAAAATGTACCTGAATTAAAACGATATAAATAGTGTACAGAGTTAAGGTGTAATGAACAAAATATATCGGTAAAGAAGAGGTGTTCTGAAGTCTCCTATGCTAGTTACAATATACCCTTAAGTGTTTAGGTATTGGAGAGAAGCGTCATTAGCATCATCATCACTAGTCGTCATTACCATCATTATTATGCATTATCATTACTTCGTCATCGTTATTAGTCACTATTAACCTTCGTCATCATCATTGTTTCATCGTCATGGTTATTCATCATTATCACCCATCGTCGTCATTGGTCGTCATTATCATCATTATTCATTAGTTCGTCATTATTCATCACTATTATCCATCCTACCCAACATCATCGTCCTTATCGCCGTTCCTTTATAGCCTATTATCCATCGTTAGCATCCACTATACTCAATATTTTCTTCATGTTAATATATCACCAACTGTCATCGCATCAAATCCACCATCATCCATTATCCATCATTACCTTCATCATTTAATACCATCTGTCTTTGTTTATGAGGCAAGGGCTGGAGGTTGGCTGGGTGGGAGGGAAGGTTGCCAAACATCTGAACTTTAAAGTCTAATGTGTCTTTGTGTGTGTAGGTGTGGGGGGGTGTCTGAGGGATTAATATTGTAGGTGGATGTAAGGTTAATTCCCAGGTGGTGTAGTCAGAGATGTGTTAGTCTGCTCTTACTGAACACTCAAAATGGTGACTTTTTCCTTTAATTCACCGGGCGATTTTATTTTACTGAGGAAGGATCTCTACAAATGATAAGGATAACCACTGGAATAAGGGTGACGCCTTTTGTAATACGCTCTTGCTGATAATAATTTATTTTACTTGATTCTGAAAGTACACCTCTTGTTTTGAGTGGGTTTACTAAAGCTGTAACAAATCCCTTTAGTACGAAACTTCGGTCCATACTGAATAATTTAAAGATGACTAGAGACTGCAGGAGCAAAAAAGAAAAAAATCCATGGTGTTCTCATTAATGGCTAAATATAATCATTCTTGTTTAATGATTTTCCGCTAAAATGAATAAAATTATCTGGAGATCACAAAATGACATCACAAAAAAAGACAGACGGACTGAGAGAGGAGGGGAGCGCGACTGTCACATTAGTTAACATTTTATGGAAGAGGTATTGTTGCTTGCCATTACGAGATAAAGTGTATTGAAGGCAGTTTTTGACGTCTTGGGGAACGTGTTATTACCATCGTCAATCATGTTTATCACTATCAACAACAGCCGTCATCTTCATCATCATCATTATTACCCTCATCATCACCCATTATTCTATTCTTCATCTCTACATATCAACCGTCCTCACCGTATTGAAATCTATCTTGAACCATCATAAATTTACCACCACCATACCATCACTCATCATTTTCCCCATCTCTGTAATCAACTGTCACAACCATCATACATCATCATAATCTTCATGCTTATGTACTATCCTTCACCATATCTTCATAATGCATTACTCAATATCATATCTATCATGATCACTGCTAACATCATTTCAATCTCATACCTAGGCAACACGAATCGAATATTCTACGGCAGAAGGACAGAATTAAACTAAATTTGTGCTCTTTCAAATATGTAGCGAAGTTTCATGATTTGATTCCCCGTCCATAACCTACCCTCTCTTTTAACTCCAATGTATTACATCTACTGTTCTTGGCACTCAGTACTAGGGTCAAAAAAACACAGTAGTTTGTTTCCAACTGAACGATGTTCCCCTCCAGTTCGAAAGATTTCTCCAAGCTCAGTAAATCCGTCTACTTGCAAAATAAGGTTACTGTATTGGAGGGGTAAAGCTCTCTCGAAACTCTTGCTAAAACTAACCATAAGCAATCATGGACTCTGAATCTCAACCCATAACCTCGAAACTTTAGTCGTATTGTAAGGGAGTACCGTACCGTGATTTTAAATACACACATACATGCATACATATATACACACACATGCACACATATAAATACACATACATGCATCTTCACATGTCACGTGGATGCAAATACCCACTGTCTATACTGAATACGAGCTAGGGTTGTCTCACTGAAAGACAGATGAAATGGTATTAGCGCGGATGCTCTTTGTGATATGTCGGAGGGTCTTGCGGAAAAAAACAGCGAAGTGTGTTTTAACAAAATTCATACTAAAGTTCGCGGACCCAACCAAATATCGGGCTTTTTACGACAGCAGGCGACTCCTCTCACCACTCGACCATCAGCAGTACTGAGGAAGGGAAAATTACTAAAACGACAACAACGCCTGGTACAGTGCCTGTCTGAAGTCCAAACAGGGTCATAAAATATTTGGACAATTGCTGAAAATCTCATATTGCACTTAAATGATGTCCTCACTTTCCATCACAGTTATGGAGAGTATATCAAGCACAATATTTTCAGTTCTAATATTTGTATGTCACTCTGTTTAACATCAAACGATTTTAGGCAGCCAAGAAAACGTCTTGACTTGAAGGAGTTAAAATCATGCTGTGTTAACTCCTTGGGGCGATATATTTATTTATTTATGTAATTATTTATTTTTACTGCGGCTAATGACAGAGGCTTCTATTTAGCTTCACGCCTCCAGTATCTTGGCTCCTTTTTTTATTTTCTATCTACTAGCGATTTTAATCAACTTCCGATATATTTTTCGACCTTAGATGTTAGGCGGTAACATATTCGACTGTCCCTTCCTAAGATGAATAAAACTGCAAGGAGGTAGCAAGAATATACGCAAAGACATCATCGTGGTGAAAGGGTTAACATGGTCGCAGAATTTATATTAAGGCAAAACCCAGACGATTTCACTCAACTGAGAGAAATCCAGACAGCCTTAGGGTCGCAAAGTTTCAGAAGCACTCCTCTGAACAAACACACCTGCCCTGAGGCGAACGCAACAAAACGTGACAGAAGTTTTGTTCATAATTGTTCATATCGATTTCGTATCAGTTTCCCCAGAGTTGAAATACTGCTTCTGCCTGTGGGTGTGGAGTTGGGAATTTCCCAGGCTTGAATGGTAAGTGAACGCATGTGCGAATTATTTCCCGGAGAATACTCTGTTCATTGTTCTGCTTTTGTGGCTTCCTTTGTCTGTTCTTAGTATTCTGCCCACTGTAGTTATGTAGTTATTAGCTGGAAACAGGGAACGATGATGATGATGTCTACGATGACAACGACAATGATGATAATAATAATCATCATCATCATCATCACCATCCAATCCTATATCGCCCCACAGAGGAGCGTAGGAACCCGGGGCTAAGCAAATTGGTCCTGACATTTAAGATGAGTGACCAGCCTCACTCATCCCTGAGTGGCATTACATGAGCAATCAACCCCAACCATCCCTTGGATATAAACCTTCACCGGCTCAATCCGATTGGAGCGCAGTAATTACCCACTAAACCACCAGGCTTCAAAATTTGGTTATATGGTTACCACCCAGCATAGTAAATGGTTTCCTGGTGTACAGGAAACCAATTGGCTTGTCCCTCAGTGTAGAGTCACCCACAGGCAGAAGGAAGAGGAAAGAATGAAGGAAAGAAAGACAGAAGAGGGAATGTAAAGTTACCCGTAGGGCGAAGGCAGAAGGACAAGGAAAGAATGAAGGCAAGGAAGACAGAAGAGGATGGAAGGACAGAAGGATGGAGGATAATAATAATAATAATAATAATAATAATAATAAAAATAATAATAAAAAAAATAATAATAATAATTAGTTTGATGATAATGGTAAAGATGAAGAAAGAAATAGATATGACGATGGAATGACGTCGACGAAGACAGTGATGATGATGATGATGATAAGTAAAACTCGTTCTAACAAGAGATTATATTAGGCAACACTCCCTTATTTACATCTCATTCGTGATTGGCGAAGGCAGCCCAAATATGATGTGCCATTCTTGCCACAGAGCTTCCTGTTTACGTCGGGATGTCACTGATATCCTAAGATTAATGTGGATGACTGAGTGTGACTGATAAGGAAGGCACCCAGATATTCACACCAGAATACAGCACACAACCGTCAATTTACATCCAAGTCCCTATTTCTATCTCTAGGTGACGAGCAGACTGGGGAGAAGACCCCGCCTTACAATACCACTTGTCCTGAATGAATATAAAGTTTATTTCGAAACCGTTTGTGATTATTCATTTCTCGCTGTTGATTTATAAGACTATCGGTATGAATTTTACAAAGACTCTAAGGATTAAAAACTCAGGGACTGGTATTTTTAACCTTTTAGAAACCTTATATATCCAAACTGGTGTCTGGTGGTTTAGCGGGTTAAGGAGCTCCAAATGGAACAACAACAAAAGGGACTAATAAAAAAAATATCCGAGCCATATGAATGTTCTTTATCTTTTACGCTTTAGGAGGAAGTATCTATCGCAAGAGGCACCTTTGTAAATGCACACAGGGTCTCGTTCATTTTGTGATTAAGTAGTTTTAAATACATTTCAAGCCTCATTAATTATTTTCATTATTATCGAAATTAAAATGTTAGAAAATGTATGCAAAAGTAGACCATGTTCCACCAAAACACTAGGGAAACGTCTGGTCCCTTTATGATATTTGATGCATATCTGTGTGTTAATATTTAAATAATAATGGCGTGTTTATTATGAGTACCCTGTAACCCATCATTAATAAGAGTGTACTCAGTTGCTCTTACCTTTCTGATCACCCAGTCTTGTGCCAGGACGACGAACTGAAAAGGGAGGAGTATCACATTAGAACACGACATTGGAAAACACACACACACACACACACACACACACACACACACACACCTCATTAGCCCCTTCACTCCAAGGATGTGCATTGCATGTTACCCTGTTACTGCTTAACATGTGATTTAGTTTAGAATTAACTTTCATCCGGGAGGAGACAGATGCTGTCTTTCATTAACCCCATGTATTACTAGATGCCCTACCAAACTGAAGTATAATGGCTTGGTAGCAGCAAGTGTTAAAGAGAATACATTACTGAACTGGAGTTAATAATGAATTAGTTACTGCATTTTTAGCAGTTATAATATTTTCCGGAGATGAATGTGACTTACTGCATTTTTTTGTAATTTACATATCACTGACAAAAAGAAAGTTCTTACTGCATCATGGTTGTAGTTAGGCTTACATACTATCCTGTGTAGGAATTATAACCTAGTGGCGATTACTCTGGTAGAATTATGTAACTTAAAATGCTTAATATAGGTTGTGTAGATAACAGACAATGCCGCTACCAATGAAGATTATAAGTTCTAAGCATAATTTTTTTTTCCCAATTTTCTAAAAGTAACAGTGCTTAAGTTGTTATTCGGTACTTGTCTCATGCATTATTTATAACAACGATTTTGCTTTTGTCTACTGACTTTGGCTTACATACCACACATCCATAACCAAGTCCCCCATGCTTCAAAAAGTAGTAAATTAAAAGCAAATGAATAACTAAAGCAATAAATAATATGGCTTTCTTGAATAATGCAAATAGCGCTCAATATTTTTAGGTAAAATTATGCGATCATTAGTCCTGCCAACCTGTAATGTGAAGTTAGTTGTGAACGATTTTTCTAGCGTATTTACTAACAACCCTTTGATCCCCGATGATATAAATGAATCAAAGAACTACAAATCAGTGTTGACATCACTGCATCAGCTTGCTAAATCAACCGTAGCTTATTTACGTCAATTTGTCAATATCACTGGATGATATTTTTAGTCCATTTACCCTGACGACGTTTATTTTAGTTTACTCTTCATATATCGAGACATTTTTACTCAACTTTCTGGGAGTCTGCAAGTGAAGTTGTAAATTCCGGGAACATTTTCTCTCTGCTTCCTGCAGATGATCTTATTCAGTTTAAGGACCTCATTTAAGGCAAAACCAACTTCCCCAGTCTGAAAGGTCTCTCTTACGCTGAAGAAAATCCTTAGGTGATAAAATACAAAACACGTGACGAATTATAGCCTAAAGAGAACCATGCATTAATGATTTCTAGCTCCGTACAGTACACCGATCCCTTCAGGCTGATGGTGTGATTTCAATTTCATTCTTGCCGTCTCCGAACGATGTTATTCAACGAGATATTGCGAAATGGTCAGATATAGTTTGCATTAATACTCAGATTCTTATTACTCTAAGCATTAAGAGACTTGCCTCCACCATCAAGTCGTTAATGGTACCTGTAATATTTTCAGTAAGTTATGGCTCACTCTACTAAGTCAAAGAGTCTGGCATTAGTTGAATAAAATGCTAAAGTTGTCTCAACCATGGGAGGACTAATTTCACTAAAAATGCAGTTAGATATACAAGCAGGGGGCTACGTAGGATGGTAGGCAAGGAGATAAGCAGGGAGATAGGTAAGGTGGTAGGCAGAGACAGGCAGGGTGGTAGGCAGGGACACAAGCAGGGAAATAGGCAGGGTGGTAGGCAGGGAAATAAGCAGGTTGGTAGGCAGGGAAATAGGTAGGGTTGCAGGCAGGGAGACAGGCAGGGTGGTAGGCAGGATGATAGGCAGGGAAATAGGTAGGGCTGTAGGCAGGGAGACAGGCAGGGTGGTAGGCAGGAAGATAGGCAGGGTGGTAGGCAGGGAAATAAGCAGGGTGGTAGGCAGGGAAATAAGCAGGGTGGTAAGCAGGGAAATAGGTAGGGTTGTAGGCAGGGAGACATGCAGGGAGAAAGACAAGGAGATAGGCAGGGTGATGGGCAGGGAGGCATGGACGATGGGCAGGGAGGCAGGCATGGAGATGGGAACGGCGGTTAGGAGGGCAAGAGCATAGAAAGGCTGACTGGGGAGGTATGGTATGTTAGATATCAGGGTAAGCAGAGGAGTATGTATGCAGCTAGGTAGCTTGTTAGGGAGGGAGGACGCCGAGCTAGGTAGATAGATAGGGAAGTAGACAGTGAGGTCGGTGGGCAGGTTGGGAGAAAAGTAGGCAATAAGGTAGGTAGGCAGGATGATAAGAAGGTGGTCTGTAAGGCGGGAAATCCGCACTAAGGCAGAAAAGTCGGGCGGGTTTGCAAACTGAGGGAGATAGGCCGATAGGGTAGACAAGGAGGTAAATAGGTACGGAGGTAGGTAATGTAAGAAGCGGCATGTGCAAATGAGTTATTCCTATTTATGCTAAAACACTTCAGCTCAAGTATCGATTAAGAAATCAACTGGGTGAAAGCATGAGAGCATTAGCTAACAAAGAATCCACTATGTGCAGCCAAGATTATTGCAAAACTTTCCTCGCGACCCAAGTGTATCAGGATGTAGCAACTAAAGGCCCGTCCAGACGATCGAGCAATGCCCGCGGGCACAAGCGAGCAGTTTGCCTGTTGACGGGCTCACCGCTTGTGCCCGCGGGCAAATGCGTAAATTGCCCGTGGCATTTTACGCATTTGCCCGCGGGCACAAGCGGTGAGCCCGTCAACAGGCAAACTGCTCGCTTGTGCCCGCGGGCATTGCTCGATCGTCTGGACGGGCCTTAAAACTCTAGGCATGTATGTTTATACATGCAGACATCCGGTGAATCACAGTCTATAACCCTGTCCACACGAGCGGGCAATGCCCGCGGGCACAAGCGAGCAGTTTGCCTGTTGATGGGCTCATCGCTTGTGCCCGTCAACAGGCAAACTGCTCGCTTGTGCCCGCGGGCATTGCCCGCTCGTGTGGACGGGGCATTAGTAACAGCTTCTGCAGTCATTTTGCAGTTCTGTTGATTAATTTATTCGATGGAAACAGGATCGGCCTAAGGCTAAAAATTAAGCTGGCTGCATGTAAATTGTGGGCACTGCTTTACTTTTGTGGGCAAGGTTAGTTTAAACTTTCCTGCTATGCAAGAGAGGCTGTCAAAAAATGAGTCGCTAAAGCACTGCACAATTTACAGGACCAAACTGATAACCTAAAGTCCCGTCCAGACGATCGAGCAATGCCCGCGGGCACAAGCGAGCAGTTTGCCTGTTGACGGGCTCACCGCTTGTGCCCGCGGGCAAATGTGTAAATTGCCACGGGCAATTTACGCATTTGCCCGCGGGCACAAGCGGTGAGCCCGTCAACAGGCAAAGTGCTCGCTTGTGCCCGCGGGCATTGCTCGATCGTCTGGACGGGACTTTAGAGAACCTAAATCAGTTTTTTTATTATCCCGAGTTCAGGTGCATCAAATTGTAATTCTAACAAATAACCCTAAATCATAATCGTTAACAGAACATCTACAAATGTATTACACAATACGTAGTAATTAGCTTTCGTTTTAGCATAATTCAAAGTTTTACCATTACTTAAATCTCTTGCCAGTCTATTATTAATGGGCTCTTCAGATATGGATGGGTGCTGAAGAGGGCCACCCTATCCCAAGGAAAGTAGAATAGAGATCTGAAGGCAAGATTTTGATTGCATAGGGTTCAGGTTTTAGATGAACCATGGACATGGACTACCTAATAATACAAATACGTGCCTGACAGACAGACCCACCTCTAATTCAAAAGCTAATGTTAGAGGGAGTAAATCTATCTTTACGTTGCATGACTGCACGTTAACTTGAGAGGGTTAAAAAAAAAAATGCTCCCAGTTTTTTGCTCAATATAGTAGACTCCCTCTCCGGGACCTCCGATGAACACGTTATAATAACGTGTGTTATTCATGGTACTACTGTACATGGTCTATTCATATAGCTTTTCGTTAAGTCCCGTCCAGACGATCGAGCAATGCCCGCGGGCACAAGCGAGCAGTTTGCCTGTTGTCGGGCACAATCGGTGAGCCCGTCAACAGGCAAACTGCTCGTTTGTGCCCGCGGGCATTGCTCGATCGTCTGGACGGGCCTTTACGCTTCCGTGAGTAATGTTTAATCCATTCATTTGTTGCCAACATTCAAAAACTGCAGCACTGAAGCACTTATGCAGTCTACACAAGTTAAGTACCCCTATAGTTAAAAGTGTGCAGTAGCAGGATTTTTTGTGTAACTGCATAGCATTTTTCCTTTACTCGAAACTTTCTATAACCATGTAAAAGACAACGTAAAACATGTTATCACTGGTAATTGTACGAATGCCTTTTATGGGCATACGCTAAATTAAAGAAGTTTTTACCCCAGGAATCTTGAAATCCCAAATGCAAATGAAGCAAATGTGCCATCAAGGTCACAGTTCAGTTTCTAGTCTTAAGTCTTGCCCCAACTGTAGCAAAGCTTCCCCCCAAAAAAAATAAACTAAAATAAATTTTTGAGCACCTATGTGCCCAGTTGTATAGGCATAGAACCACCTATATTAAGAATGTGTCCAAGTCTTGCAGGAATATGTAGAGACCTCGATGAAAGCTGTGCCACGACATCACTACAAGCGATTTAAGTTTTCAACTCTTAAATCGAGTAAGCTGTTAAGAGTCTTATGCCATTACATTTGCAATACGACCAATCAAAGACATCCGTTTACTCTCACAATCTAGCCCGTTTTGTAATAGGTTAGTTATACAAATAACTCAAAACTGATGCAAATTTAATCGAGTCACATGTTTAACATTTTTATAATTCAAAAAGTTTTACTGCCCATACAGAGTGGTGGAGGTAACCGTAGCCGTTAGTATCTGGGTCTGAGTCGTGATTATCTGCTGGTTCAAGAACTGTGTGCTTACAACAGGAACAGTGTGCACCTGGTGAGCTATGGCCACATGGGTGATACTCTGCACCAGATCAACAGTAGAGGTAGTGGTGAAGAAACTCGTGAACACAGAGGTTTCAGTTATTGCCGAGTTGACGCCGACAGTTGCAGTGACGAAGAATACCTGCAATAAAACTGGTCACTTGCTTTTTCTACGCAAAGTGCTTTTATCTAAAACTACTTTTAATAGCTAGTTTTTCATTTATGCGAAATGCTGGTTTTACTTGTTAATCAGATACATTTTTCTTACTGGTATCTTTGGTATGTTACTATGAAGTTAGGTCTTCATTTAACTAAATTTTTTATCACTTCAATACTTTAAGTTCATTTGCTTTTATACTTACAGGAGTGGAAGTGACCCTCATGATTGATGTGTAGGTACGGGGGCTACTTTGTTGGTAATCCCAGCGAGTGATGTACTGGGTGGCTGTGGCAATGAATGTCGTGTAGTCCGTCACCCACACGTCAGTAGTAGTGGTAACACGCAGTGTATGAGTTTCAGTCACCTAAATCAAAGAAGCGAATTTGTAGTATAGGTTGGTTAGAGCTGAACACTATTCTAAAACTCGTTCCATGCATTTCCTATACGAAAGTTACATGCAGCTTAATCTACTTTTACCCGTGTATAGGCAGACCACAGGCAAACGCAGGTATTATTCACCTGACCCTTGAAAAATTGCAATCAATATTTAAGACAGTTTAGAAGAAGCTCTTGCACCTATTGTATTAAAAAATTTAGCGAGGTAGCAAGTTATAAAAGTAAGAGTTAGAGTTGATTTTTAATTTGTGCTTATTTTATAGTCTTTACCTATGTCTAGGCCTTCCAAATACAAGCTGCTAACTTCTCTTGTCTGAAAACCATCGAGAGTGAAGGTCCACTATTCCTAAGAGGCACAAACTAGTTAAAGAAACAAACAAACCCAGACCATTAAATGTTAATACCGATGTTAAGCTTCACCCACCGACCCACCTATCACCGAATTTCAGAACAATGCAGTTACTGTGACAAGGAACCATATATAATCTGTTCCAGTATCACCGGATGAATTTCAACCTGTTATAGTTATTCAGGGTTTCAGCATGCTGTAAACTTAACTATGCTGATCTGTAACTAGAACCCAATAGTGGCAGTCAACATTCAATCGAATACATGAAAAAATCAACTATGTCTTAACCGAGAGTCAAAAATATATATCTAGTCCTATTTCGAAGTCAGTTTTTCATTAACAACCCGATTAACCCCCGGCAATAAGAACCTTAAGTTCCCCCCCCCCCTCCCATTGACATGGTCACTCGAACACCAAGATTAAGCTCGATTTTGGTATAAAACCATGGCCCAGGAAACAATTAACTTAAGAAACGATCCAACTTAGAATCTGGATCCTGAAATCTTATCCGAATCCCTAACCGATGATAACATCTATCCTATTAGGAAAGTTGATTAGAAGTCACACGGCCATTGTCTGAAATAAGATCCAAGCGGCTCAAAGTACTTCACAATTTTACATTCTTTGCAATACAGTGTTCTAATAAACTTTGTACCACGACTCCAGGACTGTAGGAATTTTAAGACAAGTTAACCACTTACCGTGTCAGTAACAGTACTTGCTCGAGTTTGAGTAATAGTGTGTGTCAGAACGTGAGGGTCGTAGAATGGACGATTCTGGCACAAGGTCTGAGGGAAAAAAAAAAAAAAAAAAAAGTCAAGGACACTGATACTGGTCAAGTTGAAAAAAATTTATATATATATATATATATATATATATATATATATATATATATATATATATTAAGCAATTACTTGTGAATATAACATTCATATGAACAAGATTTTACATACCCCAACGACGACAGCCAACAACAATAGGGTTTTCACGAACATTGCCATCTGGAAAATCAAGAAAAAAAATTATACAAACTAAAACCAAAGTTATACAACCTAAAACCACCAATAATAAAGTCTATATGACAAGTATAACAATATAATTCGTTATTACAATTTTCATACTAACACAAACTATAAACCAATAACCAATAAAAAAAAAAAACACTAACCTTGATGCTTATTCAAGTACCTGCACTGCTTTGAAGTTCAACTGCAACTGACGAAAAACGCAGAGTTTGCGTCCTTTTTATACCTGTTTTTGGCGGGAAACTCGTGCCAACATGCGGCCTGACTATGACTTCGACTAGCAGGCTTATAAAACAAGTTTGATATTTAGCACCTTAGTAAGCTGTTATTCATTCATATCAACACAGTATCTACACAGTATGCATACCACTCATCTTTCTCTTCTTTCTTACCCTTAAAAAAAAAAAAAATCATTAATATACGTGTTTCGTTACTGACGACACGACAAATGCATCACTATGGAAAAAATGATCAACTACTCCATTATGGCTTATTATTTTAGAATTTTATCTTGCCGTTCAATTTGTGCAATTACGCCATTACGCAAATATTGCAGATGGCCTCTCTAAATTATATCATACCAACATTTTACTACTTGCTACTCGAGATCCCACGCGAGTGCTTAAACGAATCAACCGAGCTTCTTGTTTCATTGGTTTCGGAGGAAAGGTTCGCTCCGCAATAAAGTGGAGACGGCGGATTGATGGGGGAAAAAGAGGGGGGTGGGGGTCCTTGATGGCTAGAGGGATGGGGAGGGACAGAGGGGAGGGGAGGGAAGGGGTGAGTTTGTAGTGGAACTTGTGAAGTAATACACCAAGCCTACTACAAAAACTGATAATAAATGGTAATGAATCTACTACAATGCCTTCATCTCATTTACGGAAGTTGTGTCAACATAATACAATTTTATTTCACTAAGCCTTAATACGGATGCAGATTGTTCACTCATGAAGCCTATCTTATCTATCTATCTATATAGATAGATATAGACAGATAGACAGAGATAGGTAGATAGAGATAGACAGATAGATATATAGATATTCCTTCCTCATTAAATAATTCTAATAATGCATAGATAAATTTTTAGCTGTATCATCGTAACACATTTAACAGAGAACTTATAAATTAAGCAACAAATTCGAAGCCAATAATGACAACGTCTGGTGAAATGCGCTATGGTTCATTCACACGAGTCAAACCGTCCACATTCTTGGTTCCCCCTCGAAAGTTATGTCTTGCAACCCTTCACTACGATGACGCATTTTTGTTTTGTTTTTTTTCTCTTGCTTCAACCAGATGATTTTATTGCGTTTGCGAAAGGTCTCTCATACTGAAGGGGTTAATGAACGTCTAACTCTCCGTCCCAAAATTCTCTGGGTGTTTCAAGACTGATTCATTGAGTCCGGGGATGTGTTTTTCGCGCGCGCGCGCGTGCGTGCGTGCGTGTGTGTGTGTGTGTGTGTGTGTGTGTGTGTGTGTGTGTGTGTGTTTTATGGCCTCTCCTGATGACATTTTTCAGCTCGGGATAGACTTTATCAACTGGAAGGCTAGATACAGTATTTAATATGTCCACTCAGAACAAGTCTTTTCCCAATTACATAAAACCGGCTGTTAATATGATAAAAAAAAAAAAAAAAAAGCCTCTTCAAGATGCAATGAGTTAATTCCACCAATCCAGTGACGATGTTTCTCGCTCTTGCTGTCTCGTCTATTTCATTGTACCGAAGGAAGAATATTCGATCTGGACCAGTTAGATACAGCTTTCAACAATTACTTTCGGTCCGATGACGTATTTTATTACAATATTCTTGCTTCCTTCATACGATTTTGTTAACCTTGGAGGAATAATTTGTAGCGACGGAGTTAGAGTCGCGAATAACCCCCTCAAAACCAGATTCCTCTCCCTTTGAATAAAATCGTCTGAGGGTAGGAAGAACATATCGATAAAACATGATACCGGACATAAAGGATTAAAACAGAAACTAAAACAGAACGTACATTATAGTGCATGCAAGGTTGATTTCGCTCCTGTGAGGTGAAGAACTTCCTTGGCCTGTCAGGTAAAAAATGGGCCACCGCTCTTGTCCTGTGTTATCTCTCTACAAACTTCGTCACTTCATTTGCATCTTCAAACTTCCATACCTCGCTTTCTCACAAATTCACTCACCGTAACGAGTAATTTTCTTCTTGAGCTGCCACTTCTCTTGCTACATTTTCTTTCATTCACAATAACCCCTACAGCTCAAGGACGCCCTTTTTTTTTTTTTTTAGGGGGGGGGGGGGTTCAGCTTAAAACAGACTTTCCAGACTGATTGGCTTAACCTTTTTCATCATCCAAATTCTGTGCATTCCCTCTGAGTGACCAAATACTCGTAGTCTCAAATAACCTGTTTCTCTTCCGACTGTTGATCAAGCGACTGCCTTACTCCGCATTCTTCACCTGCGTCACAATATATTATCCGCAGTATATGCAGTCCTCACGTTCAGTTTATTCCCAATCAATATATTTCCACTGATCTTGTTCTTGCCAGTTCATTCTTCTGCCTCATTATTTATCATCTGAG
>NC_136960.1:2328436-2345936 GCF_032717465.1 Coenobita brevimanus | reverse complement strand
TTATTCATAAGTGTATAGAAGTAGGGTAATAAGTATCTTTTAATTTCAGATGGCTCGGGGTTCCGTGGTGTTGGCAGTTTTGCTATTTCTCAGCGCCTTAGTTAATTCTGATAGGGTAAAGTATTAATTTTTTACCAATTGGAAATACATTGGTTATATTAGTTTACCTAATCATTCTGGTACTCTAGACAAAATTTTTCACTTTTTTTGTCTTTCCAGATCCGGACCGGCAAAAGTTATGGTACTGTAAGCCAATCTGGCACTTCTACATCCGGGAGCACTTCAGGTAACCATAATGACTTAAGAACGGTGGTGATAGACTAACATTTTAACTTTATGAATCCTCTATACTTAATGCTTCAAGCAAATACTTTTGGAATTAACAAACAAAACCTAATAATGGAACTTCTTAAATTAGTGACTGTAAAATCATTTTTTAATTCAAGTACTAATTAAAAACTCTTCCTTTACTCAGGATCCAGTTCCAGCCAAAGCACTACAGGATCTAGTAGCACCCTCGGCACAACCACTGGCAATATTGGTGTTGGCTCCGGGGCTGGCACTTTCCAGACATCAGGTAGCAGTGGCCAGGGTGGTTCAGCAGGCCAATTCGTGCAAGTAAATGGCGCAGGTGTCCAGACCGGCAGCAGCGGTACTGGCTCAGGATTTGTGAACGGCCAGTTGGTGTCTTTTGGCACCAGCTCTGGTGCCCAGACTGGCTCTAGTACTGGGACTGGCCAGTTTGTTGCTGGTGCTGGTTCTGGAAGTGGAACTGGAACTGGTGCTGGGACCGGGTCGGGTCAGTTCGTGACGGTAACTGGTGCTGGTACTGGCCAGTTCGTGACAGTAACTGGTGCTGGTAGCCAGTTTGTGGGCAGCACGGCTGGTGGTGTGGGGACTGGGAGTGGTCCAGCGGTAATTCAACCAGTGGTAGGACAAACGGTAACCAGGGTGGTCCAAGGAGCTTTGGTTCCCACGGTCACTCAGACACAGACCGTGGACCGCTTCGTCACCTTGACTGACGTAGCCTTCCAGAGTGTTGCGGTGACTCTGACCACGCTGCTGGTGCGGACTGTTACTGCCAGGACCACCGGGGTGGGTATCTTTTTGTTCTTAAATGCTTGATGGACCGTAAATGTCTAAAAGCTATAGAATTTAGCCTGGAAAGACTGTTTCACAATTATAACGCTAGACCATTAAATTTTTTGAGAACGGCTCTGCAACAACTGGGAGATTGCGGACCTGACCTTGGAATATGCTATTTTCTTCTTCCACCACAGGTCTTGGCAACTCCCCTGAACGACCGCGTGGCCATGCAGACAACGGTAGTCACAAGACCCACCACCCTCACAATAACGCATGTGAAGACTGACTTCAGCATGGTGACTGCAGTAGCTGTGGACCACGTAACGATCACGCACAGTTCCTACATAATCAGACAGACCACCTTCACCACCACAGCCACACAGGCGTAAGTACTTGATTGTTCTGAAACTAACCAAAAGGCTCTTACAGAGAATTTATAATGGCATAAACTTAACCTGGTATTAAACTTGTCTAAATATTTTAAAGGTATAAAATCTTGTAAGCAATATTTATCCACTCTCGTATTCAAAATTTAAATTAAAATTCATAGCGAAATAAACAATTTGAATGAATGGTTAACCTCTGCTCTGATTAGCATCTCATTTTGACCCTTCTTTCTGCAGCGTGACGGTGACATCAACGCTCGTGCGGACTATTATACAAACAGACCGGACCACCAGCACAAAGTACCACACAGTGACTGACACTGTACTAGTCACGCCCACACTCCAACCAGTTACTGTTACTCGTAAGACTTACAACTAGGAACAAATGGCCTTTCATAAATTTAAGTTGTTCGGACCTTTTTATATTTTTCAACATGAAATGTATATAAAATATAAATTAAACGAAGAGTACTATTTTTGTCTTTCTCTGCCTTTATATGCTATGAAACTAATGGAAGGACTAGTACTCAAGGGTATATATTTTTAAGTAATTTCTTCAGTTTTCATAATTTAGAGGAACTGGATCGGCCACCTAATAAGTCGGAGAGCAAGACCGCCTTATTCTGAAGTGTTTAAAATAGATCACTTCAACACTACCTACTACAATAAATCTATCCTAGTAAACAATTAAACTAGGAAGTTTGTAGCACAGTTGCCTTGGCGCATTCATAGTGTTTGTATTTTCATGTAGTTACGTAAAGCTGTTATTAAAATATGAAATTAATGGAAAGATTCGATTTAAAATGAAGACCTAAATTAGAGAACCTATAATCAATTTCGGCAGATTACTTTGCTTAAAACTTCTGATTCCTAGTTCAGAAAGTTAAACATCTGAGCAAAAAACTTGCTACTTAAGACAGGCGAACTAGAGTAAGGATAAAAGGCAAACAATTTGATGCTCGCATGTTATGAATGCGGGTCTCCCCATAAAACGAATACAGGTGAAATTTACTTAAGATATTACATTGTCAGCTGTCCTGGATACATGAAGGGGAGTTAATTCTCTTGAGAATATGAAGGTAAATTAGTTGACCCTAAAATAAGTTAATTTGCTGTACCATAAGCTGCAAATATACATTTGCTATCAAAAAAAGAATTATACACAATATTAGTTCCAAACATTCCCAAGGTAATGCAATATGATCTCCACCCACTCACAGTACACTGGTATACGATACTTTTGGGCAAATTATGATTAATTACCGTATTAAAACTCACAGACATTGTGCGCTTTTGTATTCTGACGTTTAATCCCATAAATCCCTCCAAGGTACCAATATTAAAAAATTTCAGGGATATTGGTCCATACAAGTGATTGTCCCATGTATGAGGCGAACTGAAAATATACAGGAATAGTGAAGAGTTGAAAAAATGAGAAGGAATAAGTAGAAGCAATACAGGAAGTGTCTCGACACAATGTTGTGGAGGCCTAATGAAGCTGGAACAGATTACCATAAAACACCAACGTAAGTCTGTATACAACCAAAATATAAGACTCGGTAAAGTTAACCTACGCGTACAAATGAACAATTTATAAGTACTTACCTTGACTATTTTAGCTCTGGCTGTTATGGGGCGTTTAAAAATCTTGTACGTCAGCACCACCGCCTCTGATCCTGCAATAAGAACAAGAGACAATATAATGCTGTGGTATGATAAATAATTTGAAAGATTTATCTACCTTTAGTATAACGCAGTTTTTTGTACTTTCTTCTAACCCCCCAGACAATTTTATTCAACTTCGCCGAGGCCTCTCACAGGGGTAAAAAAAAAATCTTAAAGTACAAGTAAGGATATTAATACGGTGGCGATTTTCTTTATTATTAATCCTGATGCCACCACACTATTATGAAGTACAATCCTCTCTAAAACTTCTCTTCACGGTAAGTCGTCTTCTCTTAGGTAATCATCTCGTGCACAGTAAATCGTCTCTCCTTTGGTAAATTCTCTTCTAAGATACAGTAAATCTTTATTCCTTAAGTATTTCCTCTCTCCTACCCTAAATCGTTGAAGGTAAACAGTCTCATAAGGCAAATAGTCTGTCCTGAGCTATCTAATCTCTCCTAAGCTGAATGGCCACTCCTATGCTAAATCACTTGTACTTCAACGTTTTTCAGCAAGATATGTTTTCATTACAACTGACTACCGACAATATTATTTAATCAAGATGAAAACCTCTTAACAACGATGGGGTCGAGGCCTGTCTTCTGTAGCTAATCTTTCCAGTACGGAGATCTTATGCACTGTTACTATGGCCAGACGATATTTACTTAGTTTTCGGAACCATCAGAATAAAAAAACTAGAAATAATCTCCAGCTCGGCACGTGTGATCTAACCTTTCAGTTCATCTTCTCAGTTCAGTTGATGACCAAGTGTGGTCGTGTGGGAGAATTGATCTGATGAATAACCAAGCAGAATGATTCACACATCACCACCGAGAATAATCGAACTTTAGGCAACTGCGACATAGCTTAGAGCTGTGGGAATGGACTAGATCTCTCGGTAAAATGTGGTCTTATTTTACAGAATACGATTTTATTACATTAAAAGATCCTCTTGCAGTGAAAGGGCTGGACAAAGGACTTTATTTCTCGCTTTCTTCGGAAAATTCGTAACACCTTTTCTGTAGCTATTTACTTTTCACCCATATTTCATTGTCATCTTGTATGCCATCGATGCAAAATGTGTCGATACTCAAGAGAAATGCATATCACAGAAAAGGAAGGAAGGTGTAAGATGAAAAATAAATCGCAATGCAAGAGGCACTACAAAATATTCTGTGGCAACGTGATGGCGATCCACAACCTGCACCCTTTCATAACGATCACACCCTCTGTTGTTATTATTTATTATTTATTATTATTATTATTATTATCATTACTACTACTACTACTGCTACTACTATCCAAAGACTTCAATCAGTTTTGGGAAATCTCGCTTCGTGAAAAATCTATAGGCCATAGTCTGAGTGGCACAGGAAGCCTCGTAGCACCTCTTCCTTAGCGATTTATTTTGCATGATACATTTTATTATATTTTAAAATGCTATTTGTATGTCTCCATCAGTATATTATATGAAAGAAAAAAAATAGGTCGCTTAGGAAGAGGTGCTAGGAAATTCAGAATTTCACTTATAAAAGGAAACTAAAAGTAATTGCAGTCATTCCAGTTAAATTTGCCAACCAGAATATAATAATAATAATAATAATATTCATAATAGTAGTAATAATAATAATAATAATAATCCCTGGTGACTTTTTTAACGTTTTATTCCTGGTGTCATTACACGACTTAATTTAGCTTGCAATGGTGATAAAACTATCGTGCGTTGATAAACATCATCAGCGTTAGAATGTTTGTATTTTGATTATCCACAGCAGATGCAGAGCCTAGCAGAATGTTTTATTTATTTATCCACAGCAGATACTGAGCCTATCAGAATGTTTTATTTTGCCTATCTAATAAACATTTGTGCATTTTGAGGGGGATTTGTCTTACAAGATTAGGTATCTCAAATTCCAATCCAGGAGACCCTTCCCATATGGAATTTTATGTGGCAGAAAGACTGCTTCGAGCTGAATAATCTAAAAACTAGTTGCACTTCAATTACATCCCAGTTATATTGAAAGGATTACTGAGAATGAGCAAGCATTCAGTTTTTAGTGAAGATAAGTAATGCTGGAACCCACCGTATTGGTATGGGGTCATTACATCATTCTGAAATGTCCGTGTAAAATTCAAGGATTAATAGTAATATCACTACCGGGTATAGATGAAACTTACGAAATTAATCAGTTTTATCATGTCATTCATATTTGAAAACATTCCTATCTTTGAACCGGGCTGGATCAGGCTTTATCTTGACTCCCCTTACTAGTACTAGAAACACTGCCCTATTTACCATGAGGTGGGGCCTGAGCAGTTACTTTAGTTTTGCCCAAATGAGGTGTGCTTTTTATTATTACTTTTTTTTTTAATGTAAGTGACTATAATGCTGTCCATGAGCCATTACAGGTAGATGGAGGCATGCCGTCATGGTGCTGGTAGAGAGTGTACTCGGGTAGTATGTTCGCTCCAGACCTGTTCAGTAGATGTGCATGCCTAGGCCTGTAGTGTACCATAAGTTTAAATAATACATTTACCAGTTCAAATTATAGCGGCGCTACCATCAGTGTTGTATGGAACCTTGAAGCTCAAATTGCTGGGGATGCCAATGTCCACATTCAATGATTTATGCTGCCGAGTAGGGATTGCCACACCAGAGAATTATTCAGCATATTTTAGGAAGATTCAAACCCTTATGACTACCTCAGCTCACGACTGAGGTAGTTTTGACTAAAGATTCCCTCTAATATATACCCACGATTGTTTATGATGCTGTTAGCATAGCTATGGACATACTTCAGAACCAACCCAGTCATAGCTATCCCATGCAGTGTCTACAAACACACATGGCAGTTCATACATTATCAAACCTGTTCAATAAGTTAATGGAATAATCACTGTTAATGACAGTTTGCCCATGTAAAATTATTGGAATATGCATGCCACAGGCATCTACCCTAGGAGCTACTGCTCGTTCAGTATCACAGCTGCAATAGGTTACGTAAGAAAGTACTGTACTTACATCCCTGGCAAAGCAGCAAGGGAGGATACATTCCACGCCCTTTTAGATTTCTTCGTACTGCGTTGCAATGCACCTTTGCCTTGTACTCTATTTTGTACAGTGTCTGGAGATTTTTCTAGTGTTCACGCTGTTCAAGACAAATATTTAACTTCAGTTACCGACTTTTTGTAATTTGTCTTATCTATGTAGTTATGTTTGTGATTTAATATTTATTTCGTGTCGCTATTTTTAGATAATTACTAGAAGTAACACCTTCACTTTCTGCGTCCGTAGCTTTATATTTGGAGTAAAAGTGAACTATACTGTCTGCATCAGAAACAAGATTAAGTTTCTAGCTGAAACATTAAGCCCTTACAATAAATTTATTTGGAGTAAAAAAAATTGCAATAACTCGCTCCATTGCGCTACAACCCTTAGTAACTGAAGACAGCAAAGTGACAACCATTTCATTTTGTCAAGTATGTGTAGACTAAATAGCCTGAAAAGGTATTTTCGCCAAAAAAGAAAAGGTACATATTACGGACAAAGATTCATACATCAACAGTAAATTTTTTTTATTTGCGCAAACAAGTCATGATTTACAAATTAGATTTTACAGTATAATAAAAGTCAGTAACTCCTAGAAATACGCCTGACGAGTGACAGTGGCTGGGTGCTGTGTGGGAGTGACGAGTACAGTGTCAGTCACCGTGAAGTACCTGGTGCTGGTGGTCCGGTCTGTGTGGATAATTGTCCGAACCAGAGTAGATGCCACCGTCACGCTGCACGAGAGAAGAGCAGAAGTTAGATTTCTTTTTATCTTTTTTTGTCCAAAGCCCTGGGCTCAGTTTAGTTAATCGCCTAATTATACCCTGAACTGATTACCTCCAAAATAATGCCCGATATCTCACCGCAAGCAGTAATCCCATAATGTAATTTAAAATTACAGCCAATATAAATTGAATTTTTGCTTCACACAGTTTTAACTCATAGTTTTAAAGTTAACTCCAGTTTAAGTAAGGTGAACGCTGATTTAAACAGGGAAAAGTTTTCATACATACTCTCCAGAAGCTTGTTGCACAAGTAACTTAATACTTACGCCTGTGTGGCTGTGGTGGTGAAGGTGGTCTGTCTGATTATGTAGGAGTTGTGGGTGATTGTGACGTGGTCGACAGCTACTGCAGTCACTATGCTGAAATCTGTCTTTACTTGTGTTATTGTGAGGGTGGTGGGTCGTACGACTACTGTCGTCTGTACGGCCACGCGATCGTTCAGGGGAGTTGCCAGTGCCTGCGGTGGGAGTAAAGTTAAAAAATTACTACAGCCCACTCCAAAACGAATAAAAGTTTTATTTGACTACAGAACCAGTGCTCAGATTTTTCACATTTCTACTATCAAGCATGAAAAAATAAAAATTATACTGAAAGTGCTTGCAAGGAGCACAGATTTTAAAAATTCTGTGTACTCACTCCGGTAGTCCTGGCAGTGACTGTCTGCACCAGCAGTGCAGTCTGTGTCACCTGCACACTCTGGAAGGCCACGTCTGTTAGGGTGATGAAGCGATCCACAGTCCGTGTTTGAGTGACCGTGGGAACAAACTCCCCCCGAACCACCGTAGTCACAGTGGCGGCCACCACTTGTCCGGTCCCACCCACCCCACTGGCGCCAGTGCTCACAAACTGTCCACCAGCACCAGCAACTGTTACGAACTGGCCAGTGCCAGCACCTGTTACTGTCACAAATTGACCTGACCCAACCCCAAACTGGCCCGACCCAGTTCCAGCACCTGTATTAGCACCAGCAACGGTCCCAGACTGACCAAACCCACTGCCAGCACCAAACTGGCCAGCCCCAGTAGCAGAGCCAGTCTGAGCACCAGCACCAATACCGGAGGACACGAATTGGCCGTTCACAAATCTTGTACCAGTACCGCCGCTCCCGGTCTGGATTCCTACGCCACTTACGGGACCGAACTGGTCTGCAGATCCACCCTGACCACCGGCACCTGATGTCTGGAAGGTACCAGCCCCGGAGCCCACACCAATGTTGCTGCCAGTGCCGATGCCATGGGTGCTGCTAGATCCTGTTGTGCCTTGGCTCGAACTGGATCCTGCCGTCAATACAACAATTAATTTGCAGAAATTCGTCCAGTTTCAGTAAACTAACATGTGCTACTTATAAACCACATTTTCCACTTGCTACCTCTACTCCTGGTCGATGGTAGCTTAAAATAAGCATATGTAACCAAAGAGCAGCTATTAAGAGCATGAAAAATTACCCGACGACCTGCCTCCTGATGCAGAGGAGCCAGACTGACTTACAGTACCATAAGTTTTGCCATGCCGGTTCTGGAAGAAGAGAATGCATTCTAACCCTTGTTTCAGCAGAAGCGAAATATTCTATTTAAGTATAAGCAAATAAAGCCAAGACTTCCAAAATACTTTACCTTTTTAGTTTCGCCTAGTACGCCAGACAAAAGCAAAGCAAACACAAACACTATGGAAAACCGGGCCATCTGAAATAGAAATGCTCTACCTGTTACTGGTTCCCAAAATCAGGCCAGAACGCACTAGAATTTCAATAGATTACCACTTCAATAAACACATCAGTCGCACTTTACATATTACAGTAAGCAAAACTTTAAAAATTACGAAAATAGCCTTCTGTAAAAAAAATACTCCACTATATCAAATCATGATACCAGTTCAAACCTTGCCGAGCAACGCCAGGAAAAGAAAAGATGTTGACAGGAGAAGCTGCCCCGTGAGACTTGCTTTGATAACTGACCTGCATTTCTCCTCACCTCGCTTGTCCCTCCCCCTCCCCCTCCCTTCCCTCTCCTTGTTCACTCTCCTACTTCCCGACCTCCTCCTCCTTCTTGTTTCCTTCTCACCCTTCCTCTTTCTTTCCTGCTCCTCCCCCTTCCCCCTACCTCCTCCCCGCTCTTGTTTCTTCCTCCCTCTCTCGCTTCTCCCTTCCCCCAACTCTTACTCTAATCCCCCCTCCCTTTTCCCCTTCTCTCTCTCCCATTATTTGTCTCCATGCCCTCCCTTGTTATCCCCCCCTCTCCTCCTCGCACTCGTCTACCCCCACCCCTTTCCTCCCTCTCAACCCCCTCACCTTCCTCTCTCCGTGCATACACCTACCTTGCATTAATAACATCTAGATTATACGAAGGTGTAATATGAAAAATAAGTCGCTAGGGGAAATAAAACCTCTAAGGCCAACTATAATACAACTAACCATCCCAATCCCTAACCAGCCCTACCTTCCTTCTCCCCCTCTCACCCCCATCCATCCCCACCCCTAACCACCTCTACCATCCTTACCTCCCCTCACCCCCACCCCTAGTTTTAGCTTTTATTTTCGGAGATACCAATAATGAACGAAGTAAAAAAAATCGTCGGAGTGAAAGGGCTCACTCCTGCAGTTCGGTGACGTCTATTTTAATTAACCTTTGAGCAGACGATTTCATTGATCTTCTGGATGACTCTTGCTGAAGGGTTAATGAAGGCTACATCAAACCCCTCTAGGTCGAAAGTCTCCCCTAAATTGAATAAAATAGCCTAGAAATAATAGGGTTTAATTACTTGCCTACAGCCGTAACTACAATACAAGCAAGATTGTTGAGGAGCACAGTATATTCAGCAAAACGTCGTGCCTCTCACTCGAAGATCTATTTTTATATTTCACCCTTGCTACCTTCAGACAAGTTTAATGATTTCATCCAGTTTGATTTTCGCTTTTTATTTCATTTTCTTTCTTTCTTTCTTTCTTCCTTTCTTCCTTCTTCTTCTTCTTGTTTTTCATTCCTTTCTTCTTCTCCTGAACATCATAACATCGCGCAGTATTAGCAAATATACAATAATAAATATCTTACCTGCGTGAATCTTAAAACTGTGTTCGCGGGGGTGTAAAGAATCCCCGAATACTTGCCGGCCATTTACTTGGTTTCGAGAGAAAACGGCCTCAGTTGAAAACGGTCTTCACCAAAACGACTCCACTCAAACCAAAGCGGCCCCACCCTATGTCCAAAGCGGCCCCACCCTATGTCCAAAGCGGCCCCACCCTATGTCCAAAGCGGCCCCACCCTATGACCAAAGCGGCCCCACCCTATGACCAAAGCGGCCCCACCCTATGTCCAAAACGGCCCCACCCTATGACCAAAACGGCCCCACCCTATGACCAAAGCGGCCCCACCCTATGACCAAAACAGCCACACCCTATTACCAAAACGGCCCCACCCTATGACCAAAACGGCCCCACCCTATGACCAAAACAGCCACACCCTATTACCAAAACGGCCACACCCTATGACCTCTCCTTGTATTCGTATTTTGTGCATACTGTAGTGTTGCTACTTAAATCAAAACCTAACCTAACCTAACCTAATATGTCGGCAATAATGTTATGACTAAAAAAAATGCAGATCATACCTGTGACATCACACTGGATTTTTGCTCACAATATTGTACAGTATGCCAGTGTAAATTTAGGTCATAGAGTGGGGCCGTTTTGGTCATAGAGTGGGGCCGTTTTGGTCATAGGGTGGGACCGTTTTGGCTTGAGTGGGGCAGTTTTGGTGAGCGCCGTTTTCAACTGGGGCCGTTTTCTCCTGCTTCGATTTACTTAACATCTCTTCCCCTAACACCTCTTCCTAAGCGATTTAGTTGGCTTATTATAAGTTACTATCATCTTTTGTGCTGCTCAAATAATTCCAATATCGTCCTACTCTGCATAAGTAAGGTACAATATGATATCAACCAGCCAGATCCAAAAATAAATCGCTGAGGATAAGGTGCCAGGGAGCCTCCTTACTGAACGAGAATACGAAACCAGGCTGCAACGATGTGGAGAGGCCATTTAATTATTCATTTATTTATTTATCCTTTATCACAGTCATATGCTTCAGAAAAAGTAAATAACTGGGGGTATGACCAAACCTTTGTACTCTCAGTTTTCAGTATACGGATCTGAATATTACCAAGGCGGTTTAGAAAGCTCCCAAACACCTCCTCCTTACGGATTTATTTTTGCATATGGCTGAGTAATGTCGCTTTTGTACGTTATTAATGAAGACTATGGTAATATAGGAATGATTAAAGTACCATAGAAAAGGACGGCAAGGTGTAATTAGCAAACTAAATCGCTTGGGAAGTGGTGTTATGGAGCTTTCTTAAAACCAACGAGAAGGCGAACCCAAGGATATCACTGAATATCGGAAATGACATCAGTAAACCGTCCTAGAAGTGAGAATGTGTGGGCTATTCCATGTAAATATCACCATACATGATGCTTGGCGGCTAAGCATGGCAGAACTCTAAGTAATAATGCATGTAAGATAAAAAATAAAAAAAAAAAGACAAACTTTCCCGATGTATCATTACCGGGTCGAAACACCAGATGCTCAAATTTGCTCCCCATTATTGAAATACGTGCAACAAAACGGCACAACCTCACTCATCATCATCTTCACTATCCCTCTGGCGTTGGCCTTTGTTTTATGCGCATGGATCTGATGCTACTTGTACATTAATTCATTCAATACGATGATGTCTTTTAAAAGTTAATTCTGCTGCTATAAGACGATTTAATTTATTGTGAAGGACTCCCCCCTCCCCGCAAGTAACACGTTAATTAAGGCTCTATTGACCGCTTCTGTCTTCTGCGGTGAATAAACTTGTGTCAAGGTCTCAATGAAAAAAAAAGTATAAAAGGTTCAGCGATGAGATTCACAGTACCTGCAGCCATTCAGCTATGATTTTCGAGCATCGTCTGTCGTGAAACTTTATGAAAAATAAGCAAGTTCGAAACCTCAACCGTTCACTTTGAGAGAATTTTTCGAATACCGTCATCTCTTTGTTACCATTTTCCGTGGAATTTTCGTCATCATCTCTAGAACCGACTTCCTATTTAGCAGGATATTATTTGTTATCTTCATTATCATCATTTATAACCGTGTTTCCCACATTCACTGAGATAGATTCATCATCATCATGAATCCCACTCAAGATGGTAATTTCAGATCCAGAAACAGAGCTCAAAAACAGAACTATCTAGCAGCATTCAAGCTAATATGAGTCGACCAGTCATTCACACAAAATAAATGCCTTGAAAAAAACAATATAAACAGTATGTCTTTAACATGTCTTTAGAACTGCAAGCGATATGTACCAAGTACATTTTAAAAATGATCAAATTACATTATACGCTTGCCGTCAACTCTTGAGTTAGGAGTATATTCTAACTGGAGGGTTTTGACAAATCCGTTTTTAAATCCTGCAGTATTAGTGAACTCTTACGCTGATTTATAATCCTTTAATGAAAGCAACAAGAAAATATTGAATATATTTTCATGTTTATATTTGCCATCTTGGCCTACATACAGTTCAGATATTTAGACATTATACTTCATTTTACTGACATGATGAAGACATGCGGAGTTATTTTTTGTCTCATGTAGGAAAGGAAAAATGACATAGAAGAAAATACTGTCAAGAATGAGATCAGGGTAAATAGATCAATCAGACAATATACTGTGCGAAAGAGTGTGAGTGAACTGTCCAGAATATACTACAATAGCGACACACGTGAAAAAAATGAAGTAAGACAGTCCTTTGCTCAAACAATTAAGAAACAGGTTACTTGATACTAAACGGTCACACAGAGAGAATGCACTGAATTTTGATGGTGAAAAATGGTATGCCAATCAGCCCAGGGGGTCTATTTTAAAATGAACAAAAAAATAAAAATAAAGCGTCCCTAAGCTCTTGGGGTTATTGTGAATGAAAGCAAAGGTTAGGAAGAGAAGTGGCAACTCAAGAAGAAAATTACTCGTTACGGTAAGTGAACTTGTGAGAAAGCGAGGTATGGAAGTTTGAAGATGCAAATGAAGTGACGAAGTTTGTAGAGAGATAACACAGGACAAGAGCGGTGGCCCATTTTTTACCTGACAGGCCAAGGAAGTTCTTCACCTCACAGGGGCCTTGCCTGCACAATAATGTGTTTTCTGTTTTAATCTCTGTTTTAATCCTTTATGTCCGGTATCGCGTTTTACTGAGATGTTCTTGCTACCCTTAAACGATTTTCTTCAGCTCAGGGAGAGGACTTGGTTTGTTAAGGGTATACTGAAGACTTTCTAACTTCGTCGCCATAAATGATTCCACCAAAGTTTAAAAAATCGTTAGGAGGAAGCAAGTACTGTATAGTGTATTAAAAAAAAAAAAAAAAGTAATTGGACCAAAAGACTTGATCAAATACTAAATCCAAGAAAATTCAAAAATTATATCTTCAGTACAGTAAAAAGGAAGACATAACAAGCCTACAGTCAATGGATTTATGGGATTACTCTTGCATCGCCTTTATCATTTTTTTTCACCTTAGGACAGACTTTCTTTGACCAAGAGAGCACAGAGGTTCGATAATCTCTTCAGTATGAGAGGTCTTTCCCAAACTGGTGGGAGAGAGAGAGAGAGAGAGAGAGAGAAAGAGGAACTGCTGTACTTAGGGTTGGTACCCACTTATTGCGTATCCGCGTATCGTATCATCGTTGCGTATCACCCAGTGATACGATCCGGTGAAACAGTGTACTAAATCGGGTAATCACTCCCCCGTACCATCAGTGCATATCCGTATCAAAACAGAGGACACGGGATTACGATCGGACCTCATTTTATTCTGACTGCAGTAACGGGTTCACCTCAGCAGTTAGCAGCGGCCTCGTGCAATACAGCCTCGTGCAATACATTTTTATTCATGATATAGCCAATAAAAGGAAAAGAAAGTCACCAGGTTGGTGGATTTCAAAACTGTTTACAAGTAGAGAGGTGTATAGTAGATCAAGTGTGTTGGCTGACTTACATTTCCAGCATGTGAGTGGATGGTACAAAAACAGTGAACACAACAGAAACAAAATGAATAAAATCACAATAACACACGCTCATAAATTTAGCTCTCTACACTCGGCCGTCCATGGCAGGAATGAGCATGCAACGGATTAATCATGACGCGCTCCTCGTCCAAACTGACTCAGCCACTGAGTACCGTATCATCCCTTTAATGTGACGGCGACAAACCGACAAATGGCCGATCAAGCCCGTTGCGTATCTTTGTATCACATTCTGGCATGCAACGGTGCAACGTTTGCCCTTCCACACTGATACGCAACGATGATACGATACCCGGATACGCAACAAGTGGATACAATCTGCCCATCCTGTCCTATAACTGATACTGATTTATTTATTTAATGTCTTATTAAGCAAAACGTTCGTCATATTCATCTCACTACGTGAATAAGTGCATTCATAACAGTCATAACTGAATATGAATATATTTCGTATCCTGACACAATTTTAATTATTTGAGGATACTGTTCTTTTGTGGCTGGCACACCTTAAAGGAAGCTATATTAAATGGCCGCTCACTTAACTGAATACTGAAGCATACCACTCCTCTTTATTACCTCCATTATGCACTCACCCATGTCTGTCTGTACATATCTACCTGTGCACAAGGTATATACCCCCAAAGTTGTTAGCGGATTTCAATAAAGTTTGGGAGATAACCGGGCAGTGGGCTAAGGAAGTGTTGATTAGATTTTGAGGTAGATACATATCCGGATGTAGGAAAATATATGATTTATTGGAGTTCTCGGAGATGTATGTTCACTCGGAATTTCGTGTAATAGGGAGGCTAAGACTGCAGAATTAACTGACAATGTGAGATCGTAAAAATATTCGTCTGGCTGGAAAGAAAAATTACAGCAGTAAATCATAAATGTAATTGAAGTGTTGGCGGAGGTATGCGCCCTCTAACGTTTTCTATTTTTACGTGTTGCAAGATGCCTTGCTGCAGTTTCACTAAATACTGTGTAGCGGTGTAATGCTTGATCATATTTTATGTAGCCAGTAATATGAAGCAATGATGCAGTTTCAAATGAGAGGCGATACCTGTCAAGGCTAGTACAATAATGCCCAAATTGCGCAGCAGCAAAAATACAATTTCATATATGAATTTCAGTATTTTGAAACGGTATCATATATACAACGCTTTTCATATTGTATTCAGAATGCAATTTTTGATGTGTAATAAAGAAAAAAACGTTGTCAGCATAATTATTATTAACATTCTGTCCTACTCGGAAAAGAAAAAAATTAAAATACCATAATTAATCCAATCAAAAACATTTAAAACACATAATCCATTTTTTTTTTAAAGACTGAAAACACATAGTACTCACAGTTTACAGAACCACTGATCGCTCTTACTGTTTTATTTGCACCGTAATTCAACAATTGATTCCTAAAATATAATAAATGTAATATACTACCAATATGAACAATGTGGCTGTGTGTTCTGTGGGGATGCTAAAGCTTTCATTTCCCATAAACCTGTCAAATACCTTACTTGCGTCAAGCTTTGATATTGGTCCCGTCGTGACTGTCAGACCCTTTCTAAACCTTCCATTTCTGAGAGGTATAGTGGAGGATGTAGTGACATGAACGGGATTTGTTCTTGGCTACCCCTTCCCAGACTAAGGCGTCTGGATATGTAGGGACAGATTCGTAAATCATCATCATCACCATCGTATAAACAAAATCTCTCTCTCTCTCTCTCTCTCTCTCTCTCTCTCTCACACACACACACACACACACACATATATATATATATATATATATATATATATATAAAGATGTTAGCCTCACACCACCATCAATCACTCATTAATTATCAGTCATGATCTTTAGATCCCCCTCCCTTCCCCTCAAAACCTACCACACACACACACACACACACACACACACACACACACACACACACACACACAGACACGAGGTACCTAAACAACAACGAAAAAAGATAAATGCACCTCAGAAGCCAGCTGCCTTAAATCTTCCGGTGGTGATGAGAAGCGAGGAAGGCTCAGGGCATTTGCTGCTTGATTGTATCACCCCCCCCCCATCATCATCACCTTATAAACAACAAAATAACAAGGGACGTTTAAACAAGGTTAAAAACAAGTCGGGAACGTCGGGGTCACTGCACCAGCCATTAAATAATCAATATATATCATCATCATTACAATGCTTAACCCCACAAAAAACACAAGGTATCTAGAGAGAAAAAAGGTAAATACACCCCAGCGAAGTCAGCTGCCTTACAACATCTCCGTCACTCATCAACTGCGAGTCATCACCATCAACAAACATCCTAGACTCCCACCCCCATCCCCCAAGAATTCATGGAAAAAAAGAGAAACTAGATTAACGCACCAAGCACCAAAATAATACCGAAAAAGATAAATGCACCCCAAAAAGGAAGCTGCTTTACAACATCTCCCTGCGGCGGTGCTGGTGAGAAGCGAGGAAGGCTGGGCGGTCATTTGTTGCTCGGATGTATTTCCTCGCTGCTGCCGCCACAACGTAAACTTCAGCCTCAGATTAAATTACAATCCCTGTCATGCTCGCTGGCCCGTGATATTACTAACCCCGTGCCCCAAATTTTAACCCAGCGCTGCATCCTCCGTCCTCCTCCTGCCCCTACTTCTGTTTTTCTTCTCCTCAGTCTCTTGCTCACTCTCGCTTTCTTTGTGTGTATCTGTAGATCAGTCTCGCCTCCTCCTCCCCCTCCTCTCTCTCTCTCTCTCTCTCGTCCGTTTGTCTATCTGCGTTGTGCGTATCCTGACCGTCCGTCTGCCATCCCCTTCCCATCTCTCTCTCCCTCTCTCTCTCTCTCTCTCTCTCTCTCTCTCTCCCCACACCTTGGCGAAGGATTAAAGAATTTCCTGTTTTGGTCTGAGGCAGGGCAAATGGATACCCCGGAGCGCCAATGACTGAACCCTGGTTAAATTGGGTAAGGCACATTTTCTTCATTTCCACGAGGTCCTGAGGTAGATTAGTCCGGGTGACGTTAGGCTGGATTAGGTTGGCTTAGATTAGATTTAGTTGGGTTAGGGTAGCTTAGATTAGGTTGGGATGGAGCAAATTAGGCTTAAGTGTTAAAAGTTAAATTTGATCAGATTAGGTAAGATTAGTGGAGTTTAAATTACGTCAGGCTGGATTACGTTAGGTTCCGCAAGATTAAATGGGGATAGGTTAGGTAAGGCTTCATCAGATTTGGATATGGTCTAGAGGAGGGTAAATTAAATGAGTGTTGGATGTTTGATTATATTAAGCTGGACAAGTTTAATGTTGCTTAAGCGACCTTTGTTAGGTTATATTGGGTTAAACTCTTTATTACCTAGGAGTTCTCTAAAGCTGAATATAATAGTTTTGTTTTAAAATGAATAAAGTACAAAAAATGTCATCTAAAATAAAATAGGAAAATAGTGTGTTATCTCCAGATGATTTAACAATAAGGA
>NC_136960.1:2298436-2325936 GCF_032717465.1 Coenobita brevimanus | reverse complement strand
GTTTGGAGAAAGAGGACACAAAGAGGAACGATATCAAGCGCAACCCGGATGCATATTTCAAAACGGTAAGCCACTGACACATCGAACGTTGACTTCGGTTTAGCCAGGATGATTTATTGAACTCACGGCTTTCTTACCCTGACATATCACATTCCCAATAGCCAAACCATGTGCAACTTAACCTAACTTGACTTTAGTTTTAAAATTTGTGTGTCATATGAAATGTTAAAGTTTGCATACTCGAGGAAGGCGGTGGCTGAGTGGGTAGAGAGAGAGTCTGCTGTGCCAATGGACCAAGGGTTGAATCCCGCCTGGGGCAGGGAACAGTATAAGGATCTGAATTTCTTTAAAGCATACTTTACTGATCAAGCATAAGACGTGCCGACATGTCGTAAACACATCTCCACTAATACCAATACACCAGTCCTGTATGAGACAGCTCTAGCATGTATTCAGTGTGGACGAGGATGTTAGCGTC
The DNA here is from genome assembly GCF_032717465.1 of Coenobita brevimanus. Taxonomy (NCBI): domain Eukaryota; kingdom Metazoa; phylum Arthropoda; class Malacostraca; order Decapoda; family Coenobitidae; genus Coenobita; species Coenobita brevimanus. Next base: position 2,325,458 of record NC_136960.1, on the reverse strand, counting down.
GAAGTGGTGACATGTGGAGGTATGTACGTGGCAGGACTGCTGAGCCTCATGGAACAGGTTGTCTAACACAAAAAAATGCTCCATTATCATAATCATCATTACTATTATCATTCCTACAGTATACAGCCTGAATGGATGTCTTTGATATACAGCCTCTACAAGCATCTTCATTCTACGACATCTCCCTTAAATTAAATCAAATAGTGTAGTAGTACAGTAGCAGGAATAAATACGAAACTAAATTGTCGCACTGAAGGGTTTAAAGCCATTCATTCGCCCCAGGTGCATCCAGTGATAAAACACCGTTCAAATCGGTATCTTAATGTCCCCGTAAAGCCCATCCCATCGTCGCTGCCACCTGCATTCACTCCAGCACCTCCATATAGGCCCGCTAGAGAGGGACGCCTTAACGTGGTGGCGGCAGAACTACTAGGTTATACAAACGTCCCTTACCTCCCTCCCTGTCCTCTGATAATAGAACGGTGGGCTGCAGAGAAGGGTGAACTTCAGCCTGCGGTACTTATTATACAAAAGAACTTTGGCCAAAAACTATAACTACCACCTCCATATAGGACTAAGAGACCCATTCTCGTGGGTTTAGGAGGCCATATTAACCCGTTCAGTACGGTGACGTGCAAATCAGAACTTAGATCAAGATCCGCTCACTTTGTCTGGCAAAACTGCATTTATTAGACTAAGGTGCATGCAGTTTTATTTTGCGTAGGAGAGACTCTTTAAACTGGAGGAGATAGGCTATGAGTATACCTTTCGTTAATCTTTCATTATGAATGGAGGACACCTGTAGTCTGGTGTATGAATTATTTTTTTTAATACATTTAGTTTTTCCTTCTTCTGTTCTGTTATTTAAAAAAAAAAATGTATATTCCGAACTACAGGTCTCTACTGCTTTGCATATTATTGTTCACGAGCTAAAATATCAGATGATAAATGTAATCATGGCGACGGGGTTAACACATTTCCCATAACAATATAATTATTTTGCATATTATAATCTTGATATTCTGTAATAGTTGATTTACCTCAACTTGTGGACAATATATTTTGCCAATACATCATTGCTGCTTCTTGCACACACACACACACACACACACACACACACACACACACACACACACACACACACACACACACACACACACACACACACACGGAAGACGGGGAACCTCCTCGAGGAATGTATGAGAAAAGAAAAAAGGATGAGGCTTAGGGAGAAATAGAAAGAGAACAGGGAGGAGGAGGAGAAGAGTACAAAATAATGGGAAGGAAAACTTTAAAATTTTATATATTTACAGAATACCAGGAGGGAAAGGGATAAGGAAGGAATAGAGGGAAAAGAAATGGTGAAAAGATGGAGAGAATAGGATTAGAATAACGACAAAAAAAAGTCCAAAAACGCTGTAAGCAAAAGGAAGTGTACCGGTATAGACAGAGAGGTAGGCAGAGTATTTAACGAAGCCTCTAAAGCTAATCCGAGCACCTTTGTCTCTGAGACCTAAGTGTAATCCCTCTTTGTTGTTATGTACAGCTGGCCACACATGAATTTAGGACAGTGCTTGCGTGAAGTAGAGGTCTAGCTACAATTTCCGACGTTCATGCATAACAGTTAGTCCTACTTGGTCATTTCAATTCCTTCATATCAGTGCCAGCAACAAACATATGATTTATGTCAAGTTTGTCAAGTGTAACAAATACTACACCTCTGCAACACATTGATGCTGTCCCAGGTTCATACCGTACACTCCAAAAAAAGCATGCAGAGGCCTACCTTTGATGAAATAGGACCCAAACCATATTACCCGTTTTCTTGGCTGTTGATTTAAATTTGTACCAGAAAGATCACCCTGCTTCTACTTCAGTGGACCGAATTCTTGTTAGATTTGCTAGTATTCTACCAAATCTCTCTCTCTCTCTCTCTCTCTCTCTCTCTCTCTCTCTCTCTCTCAGTATGCTTAAGCTTACTCTTTTATGTTATTCGTATCCGATTAATACCGACACGCATCGCATAAATGACATACAAAACCATCTTAACTCATCAAATGCAAAAAAAAAGAGTAATTAGTATGGAACAGGTGTTAATGAGCCTTTAAGTTGACGAAAATACTAGCCCTTAATTCCCAAGTCTTAGCAACAAAATAATAATAATAATAATAATAATAATAATAATAATAATAATAATAATATGTTGATGTAATGACTGATATAACCGAATACTGCATGCAATTACCGAAGCGAGAAATAAAACACAGTGCCTCTAAGCAGCGGAATATTCGTTTTAATACTTTCTGATTTGCTAATGGCTCTCCCTTTTAGGTCATGATAGTGTTGTATATAATTATCTCTCACGTCTCCTTTCCGATGAAATTTCCACGACATTATTGTTATGTTACGCGGTGGTGTTTTTTTACTTTTTCCCTCATGTCTGCAGGTGGAGAAATTAGTGAGTGGGTGGGTGATGGGTCTTCCTGCTTTGCTAGAGAGAGAGAGAGAGAGAGAGAGAGAGAGAGAGAGAGAGAGACCCCAAGCCCTTACTAAATGTGAGCCTCCCCCTTGAGAATTATGAGTGCAACCCCCTCCTCCCCTCGCCCCTCGACGTAAGACCCCCCCAGGCGTTATCCTGCATTAGGGACGGCAGTTTAGCGCTCCTCGCCCAGCTAAGGAGATCTGGGTAGAGCTCACGGGGGGATAAACATAAACTGCATTATATTTTACGTGTCCCCGCTGCACACAGTCTTCGTGGGACTTACTGCTGCTCTCTCAAAACTTATCTGATGGAGTGAAAATTGTCGCATCTGCTATTATATTTTAAGTGATAACGGTGTGGATGCAAATTGCCGAAGGAAAATAATACCTTTAAAATATAGCTATCGACATATATAAGCTCTCTGTGAAAAAAGAAAAAGAAAAGATGAAGGGGAAAAGAATTACCACAAGATTAAATGCCTGGAAAATATGTCCTTTCCAAGGAATGTCAAGCAGATGAAAATAGAAGAAACTAAAACATCAATATCCATGTTCTTTAGATTACGAGACTCCCAGGCACTTGTTCCTCATCGCCTTAGCTCTGCATATGACAGCTGAGTTCTGCATATGACACAGCTGAGTTTTGCATATGTCACAGCTGAGTTCTGCATATGTCACAGCTGAGTTCTGCATATGTCACAGCTGAGTTCTGCATGCCACAGCTAAGTTCTGCATGACACAGGTGAGTTCTGCATATGACAGCTGAGTTCCGCATATGACACAGCTGAGTTCTGCATATGACACAGCTGAGTTTTGCATATGACACAGCTGAGTTTTGCATATGACACAGCTGAGTTTTGCATATGACACAGCTGAGTTTTGCATATGACACAGCTGAGTTTTGCATATGACACAGCTGAGTTCTTCATATGACTGTTGAGTTCTGCATACGGTACCCTCTCGTTGGTTCAGGAAGCTCCCAGGTGATCACTAGCAATTTGGGACTACAAGGACGTTTGAAATATCGACACTGATAAATCGTAGTATTAACACAAATTTCAATTAAAAGAGAAAAATATCGTGTTGCTCTAGCTTCGATAATTAAGTACTTCCTAAATAGTCTTATCCTTCCATTTGGCTTTAAAAATGAATACAGCAACGACGACCATCCATTTTTTTGAGTGTTTGAGGAATGACTTATTGTTTTTCTCATATACAGCAAAGTCGAAGCATAACATTGTTCAGCAAGTTATTACAAGGTCAAAGCTATTCCAACATCACGTTCATCTAATTTACAGGCTATTTATTCTGATAGTACTAAAAATATCAACGTTCCTATTTGCAATTTCCTTGTTGACAAAATCCCATTCACCTGCCAATTACCTCAACTATCCTGATTAATTCTCAGTTATACGTTACTAGTCTCGTTGGCTTAGGAGGCTCCCGATTACTCGCCTTTTACGGATCTGTTCATCATACGGTACGTTAACATTCTCGTTGACTTAGGAGGCTCCCAATTACTTATTTTTTTCCCCCGATTTAATATCATATAGTACCTTAATATTCTCGCTGGCTTAGGAGGCTCCCAATGACTTCAACTTTACCAGTCTTATCATACGGTTCGTTAATGTTTCGTCGTCTTAGGAGGCTCCCAGTTCACTCGACATCATTAATTCATCGGATGGTACAATAAACACACACACACACACACACACACACACACACACACACACACACACACACACACCACTTGTGAAATACAATGAACACCCAGTCTCTACTTGTGCGTGTGTCATATAGTTCGATGTTTCCGCAATGTATTCGTCAGACTTTGGGATGATCATACTCGAGTCTCCGTCCCTATGTTAATGTCCTCGTTGCAATAAGAGGTTCCCGGGCACCTTCTTCTTGCCTCTTTATTGCTGTACTTTGGGTGTTAACATTTCGCTTGGCTTATTTCGCAACGTCTCTTCTTTGTTTTACACAGTGCACCTTTGTGACTACTTCTAAGGCTCTGACACGTACCTTGCCTTTATTAAAATGACGTAAGTACCACGCAAGTCGACATCAAAGCGCAATGTCCAACTTAGATAGTTAAGTATATCGGGGTATTCTGTGTCAATGAGATGACGGTTCAAAAATGTATTCCTTCAATCCGATTACATTTTTTTCCCATTTTTCTTTTCGTTTCCCTTTTTGTTTCCTTTTTTTCTCTTATTCTGTTCTCTCTCCTTCATTCCCCGGTTACTTTCAGAAGGTTTTATTAACTTGTGTAGATAACTCCGGCTGCTTGGTGGTTAACGGAGACCAATCATGCCACGTAACCATGGATGATTTATCCAAAGTTAACAAAACGTATTACTGTAGCTAAGATCAATGCTAAAAAAAAAAAAAAAAAAAAAAAAAAAAAAAAAAAAAAAAAACTCGGATGGAAGACGTTATAACACGTTCCCTTTAACCTGACAGACATCCGTGAGGCCTGCCAGCTAAGGTATATAATGGGCAGGTACGCAGACTGGAGAGCTGATATCACTGTGGGAGTTGTCCAGTTCCGATTAGTAAAAACAAATCGGTAGTAGTGTGAGGAGGGGGTACAGGCACTCACCCAACAGTTACCTAACGAAGTAAAATAATTCCTTCAACACTGACAATATAATCAGGACAATAATGATGCGAACAGTTTTGTACTGCTTAAAGAACGTATCATGATGTACAAAATAGGGTAACATTTCACTTGCCATGTATAATTTCACTGATATGTTTATCAGGTTATTTGTGATTGCAAAATGAATGGGACGAAGCCTCTCCCTCCTCCCCCATTCTCTCTCTCTCATATATATATATATAACTGACTACACTAAAATCAGAGCACATAATCATTACTAATCCGTAGTTTCTTGCCACCACGAAGCTATTTATTCTGCAAACGACATTGCTTCGTATTAGAAGAGATAGACAAAACCTTGAACCCCTTCACTGCAAGAAGTCTTCCCAAAACCAAGTAAAACTGTTTTGTCGTAGAAAGAGCATATTTCAAAAACGACGTTCTCAGAGTGAAGTGGATAAAAATATGAACACCAAGTCGTCCTTTAAAAAAACCCAGTGGATAAAGCAAAGATGAAGCCGTTATCCTACTTCATCGTCCACCAACTTTTGGGCCACGCTCCAGAAGTTATCAAAAGTAGCTTAAAAAACAGACTTGCCATCTTTTATTCCTTTCAAACTTTTATTATACCAAGTCGTAACTCCCAGCAGCATTCCCGGACCCCTCTTCCTCCTGGTACTATATTGTTTCTGTTCAGTTATAACAACAGATTAACGCTAGAAAATGATGCCTGTCACGAAGAAGTGCTGTAGGAAGTATTGTTACACTTTGCACTGAGTTCTATGAAACAGACTGCAAAAAGACGATAATATGGGTCAGGTTAAAGTAAAAGGGGTACGGTACACCAACAATTAGACTGTTATCCCGTGTCGCCCATTATACCACGTTAAAATGATTATTACAGTTACCATCTTATGCCTTTAGTTTTCACACAGCTTTAATATTACAGGCTTAAACAAAACAGCTCTCTAAACAACCCAGTGATAAAGCAATACTCGGACGGTTATCCTCTATTTCGTCCCTCTGTAAAGTACACTAAATCCAGCATTACAGTCCTCACCTCAGGCCTTCAGGGCTACAAAAGCTTTAGTATTACCTAAGCCAAACCTTCGTCTCAACAACTGTGAAAAACAAATCAAGACGACGTTACACTGACTGTCACTAAAATACACGAAAAGTTAACACTGACCATCACCATATCTTACACATACGCTTCGCCATTACAAACAAGAAGTCGCCATCCCAACAGGCCATAGCATAAAGCAAAGAAATAACGATTATCCTGCAATCTCTCACTAAAGCACAACGAAACGAATATCAAAGTCATCACTCCATGCATTGACAAAGCTCTATAATTTCAGAGGTACACAAAATCATCTTAACCACACGTACTAAGGCAACGATCAAGTAGTAATTTTTGTCTGTGTTCCTCCTCTTAGCAAACTATCCTAATGCACCTACGCTCAGACGGTTCTCCTCCAGCCTCGTCCACTAACTCCTTGGCCACACTTCCCTGGCCCAACAAGAAGGTGAGTTACAGCTGGCCCACCTCGTAAGGCCGAGTGATGGAGGGTAGGGAAGGGAGCGGCGTAGGAGGGATATATGTGTGTGGTGAGAGAGAGAGAGAGAGAGAGAGAGAGAGAGAGAGAGAGAGAGAGAGAGAGAGAGAGAGAGTTATGGGGGTGAATATATTGGGACTGAAGAATGGGTGAGGAGAAATGGGGTTAGGTAAAGGAGGATAGAGTCGTAGGAACATGAAGATTGAGATGGGACAGCTGTATATCCGGCACGATTGGGTGCTTTAACAGGGGAAAATGTCGGAGAGTGGAAAAGAGGTGGAGGGTTGGTGATAACATGGATGGTCGTTCATGGAGGCTGGATGGTACTGCCGGAGGAGGTAAGACATGTAGTAGTAGTAGTAGTAGTAGTAGTAGTAGTAGTAGTAGTAGTAGTAGTAGCAGGTTCATCTGGAATGTGAACCCAGTGGACTCCAGGCTTAAGTTGTCCTCCTCCTGCAGTCCACCATCCTCCTTTTGGGGGATAGGAAGGGAGGTGAGGGATGTTTGCATGACCCTGATGCTCCACAGCAAAGTTATATCAATCCCACCACATGAAGGCGTCCCTCTCCAGCACCATTCACTAATATAGGTACAAGATATCGAGTTTCGTGCTCAGCAATAAAGATGGTGCTCTATCGTGTAAGGTACTCTCCAGTAGACATTAATACTGTAGTTTGGTGTTCAGTAAGAAAGACATTACAAATAGAATGTTGTAATTAGCAAACAAGACCATCGTATTATGCTGAGTATGGAGTTCTTCGGTACAGGTAAGTACAGGAGTCTGGTGTTCATTAATTAAGAATGAGATACAGGGAAAGATGTTCTAAGGTAGAGGATAACATGTGGGAGCTGTTTAATAGATAAGTTCAAACCCCTTCATTGCGCTGCCATTTAACCCCTACTAATCCTTTCAGTGACATCTAATCCCCTCAATGAAATACTTCCCTTCACTGGTATTTATTCTCTTTAACAATACAAAATCCCTTCTAAAACATCCAATCCCTTCACTTCCATCATATCTACAGTTACGCTTTCCTCTCTCCTAAGATACCAAATGCACAGGAGCAGCGCGTTATAACTTTCCTGTTCTTCTTTAGGTTGTTCTGCTCGGAGGAAACTATAATTGTATACGGTCTATTGGTAACATTTATATATAGCATGCAGTCTTCCAGGATGTTTCTGTTAAGTTACGTGGTACATGGGTACATCTAATTAAATGGTGTAAATAGCCATATATAACTTTACTTACTGTTACTTTACTATCCTTACCTAACCTAATCAACCAAACTTTCATCCACCTTAGCCGTACCCAACTCGCTCTTATATAACCTAACCTCACCTAACTTAACAACCTAACTCTGTTCTAACCTAACCTTTCTGTCCTTACCTGGGGATGATGTGGACGCTAAGTAGACTGTATGCTTTAGTGGAAAGAACCCAGTAGATCAACTCCAGCTCAGTAGACCACAAATTATAGTAACTTCGTTTTGAGATGCACCTCTGGCAAGTCCCTCCCAGCCAACATACAACGCTCAGCTTCACAGGGTGTATTTTTCCGCCTTGTCCCATCACCTGCCTTCTCACCCATCCCACTCCTCGCTACCCATCCCACCCATTTTTCCTCTCATGTCGTGAATACAACAAAAGTGGCTGCCTAGACTACCGACCGTCCTGCTGTGTCTATATTTGCAGGGTGTACTTTCCCCGTCATGGCCAAGAGGTGAGGGAGAGGAAGAGAGAAGTGGAGAGAGGAAGGTGAGAGGACTGCGTGGAGCGGTAGGAGGGAAGGAGTAGTGAGGATCTGGGAGGAAGAGGAGTTCAGGAAAGGAGGAGGAAGGTGGGAGGAAGAAAGAGCTTGAGATGGAAGAAGGAAGGGGCAGGGGTGAGAAGAAGGAAAAAAAAAAAGTTAGAACTGGTGGGATGTAAAGATGAGAGAGAGAGAGAGAGAGAGAGAGAGAGAGAGAGAGAGAGAGAGAGAGAGAGAGAGAAATCAAGTAGGTGAGATGGACGGAGGCGAGGGGAAAGATAGAAAGAAGAGGATGAAATTAATTGAGAGGAAGGGAGGAGGTGAAGGGAAATGGTCAAGATGGAATTAAGAAACGGAGGGGAATGTGAGGATGATGAAGGCCAAGTCGACGAAGAGAGAGAGAGGAGGTGAGAGAGAGGAGAAGAGGGGAGAGGAGAGGGGGGAGATAAGGGGAAGGATCGAGAGGAGGGAAGAACGAGGGCAGATACTGAAGCCAAAGAAAAGGAGGAAGAGAGGAATGGGGAAGAAAGAGGGTAGGAGATGAAGGAAGGGGAGGAGAGAGCTTGCAGGGGGAAGAAGAGGGAGAAGGTAGGAGACGAAGAGGGGAGAAGAGAAGGAGGAGAAAGTTTGAGAAAGGAGGGAAATAAGTGAGTGGCGAAGAAAGGAGGGAAGTGAGAAAGTGGCGAATAAAGGAGGGAAGCGGAGTGGAGATGCAGGAAAGGGGTTGAGAAGAGACGTGGAGGGGGAGGCAGGGTAGATGGGCTGGAGGGGGTATAGAAGAGGCGAAAGAGGAGGGAGGAGAGAGGAGAGGTGAGAAAGGAAAAAGGGGAGAAAGAGGGTGGCGGGAGAAGAAAGAAAGAAAGGGAATGTAGTTCGAGGTGCGATGGGAAGAAAAGGGAGAATGAGGGGTAGAGGCTGGAGAGAGGAGAGGAAAGATAAAGCTGGAAGGAAAGACAGGAGAGAGATGAATGGGGATATGGCAGACAGGAGAGGGGAAAGGGAGAGAGCCGAGAGGGGAGAGGAAGGAGTGGAAAAATGAGACGAGGAGTGAGGGGAGAGGTTGGAGATGGATGAATGAAACAGGTCAAAGATCTGGAGGGTTAACAAGGGCAATATGAGATTGAAAAGAGAGGGTGGGGAAGAGGAGACAAGGTGGAGAGAAGGGATCGAGGAGATGAAAGGAAAGGAGACAGAGAACTGGGGGAAAGATGAGAGGCGCGACGTCTGGGGATAAGGATGAAAGTAAATGAGAAAGATGTGAAGATAGGGGGCCAGGAGAGGACGGTGTGGTCGAGAAGAGAGTGGAGAGAGAACGGTGGAGGATAGAGAAGAAAGTACAGGAAGGTAGTAGTGAGACGAAAGGAGTAGAAAAAAAAAAAAAAGAGAAGGGGTCGGGGGAAAGAAAGGAGAGAAAAGAGGGAGAGGAGAGAGGTGAGAAGAGGGTTGGAGTGAGGGATGAAAGGGAAGAACAGGAATGCTGAGATGGTAGGAAGAGAAGAGAGAGAGAGAGGAGGGGGAAGGGGGGGAAAGAGGGTGGAGGAGAGAGATGAAAGAAAAGTAAAAGAGGAAGGGTTTGGAGAGGGAAGGAGGAGCAATATGAGAGAGTATTCCGGTGTTCGCCTGGTTCCAACACCCACACTCACACAAGAACCCTGCCCAATCTTTCTCCTTCCTTCAACACTACATTTCGTCCACCTTAACTTGGCACAGATTTTCGTTCTTTTTGAAACAAACTTCCCTTAAATGAATCAATGATAGAACAAGATAATACTTTGGTTCTACATCTTCATAGCACTTCTTCGTGACTCAGCATTCAAGATGGGGATTAAGGCGATTTCAGGCCAAGTTAAAGTGGTGAGATTGCAAGACAGACCCGTATGCTCGTGGCCCTTCATTCCCTCCCGGTTTATTTCATTTGCACAGCATCTCTTCCGTGCCAGTATATTTTGGCTACGGAGCACCTATGTCCTTAGCACGTTGCATCGGTTTCCAAGCACCACTTCCTCTCCAAATGATACCTGGATATAGAACGTTACTGGTACTATTTTTTTTCTTTACTGCATCGATATTAAAGTAACATGAAAAATAATAGAGGTTAACAGGATGCAAAATGTCACGTTGACAAACTCACCTCATCCTCAAGCTGGAGTGGAGGTCGGGGTGATGATAATTATGATGATTACGAACCTGTCTATCTTAATATGTTTGTCTATCTATCCATGAATCTACCTGTCTGTTTATCTATCACTCAACCTTCAATATCTATCTATCTGTCTAAGTTGCATCCTGTGAGGGGTAGCCTAGAGAGAAGGAAGGTCAAGCATCCCTGTCCCAATTAAGTAACAACCTTTCAACCTATGACGTGCCACTTTCTCTCTATCCTCTCCTTCCTTACCTCTCCACCTTCTTCTTGGTCTCTCCTTCTTCCAACCAACTAGCTCCCAATCACCTAACTGCCCATCTTCCGTTCCTTCTCTCCAAATCTCCGCTTCCCCCTCTCCTTGCACCCTCAGCTCTCCTACCCTCCTGCTTACCTACTCATATCATCTCTTCTCCCTCAAACCCCACTCCCTTACTACATCCCTATTCCATCCCTCCTCACCCTCTCGACTCCTTTCTTGCTTCCATCTTTTCTCCCTCATCTCCCTTTTCCTGTCTCCTTACCCACCACAACTCTCATCTTCCTTTCCATCCCTTTTCCTACCTACCATCCCTTCCCCTCCAATATTTATGCCTCCTTCTCTCCTCCACGTCACCTCTCCTCCCCATCTCTGCCGCCTTCCTATCAACCATTCATTTTCTTCTAAACCCCAGTTTCTGGTCTTCCTCACCCCTAAATCCTCGTCCCCATAATCACCCCACTTCTTATCCTCTATCTCTTCTCCCCACCTCATTGCCCCCTCATTCCCTCCCTCCTTTTCCAACCCTAACTTTCTTCCCTCTCTCCGCCTCACTACCTATGTACTACCCCTTCTTTCCCACCCTCCTGCCTGCCTCCCTCCCTCATCACCCCTACTTTCCTTCCCCCTCCGCCCCCAACCAACCCCCTTCTTACCTTCCAATCTCCCAAATCCATTGCCCCTTTTATTCACCCCCTCCTTTTCCAACCTCAACCTTCCTCATCATCTCCGTCCCTCTGCCAACATACTACCTCTTTTCTCCCCACCCCTCCCCACCCCACCCCAACTTTCCTCCCTCCTCCGCTCTCTTCGCCCCCACCCTGCTTCTGCCAACCAGCAAGCATTATTAGCTAAAATCCAATCAGCTTTTTAGAGCAATTAGTCAGTGGCCGCGCTCACGAACACTCACTCATATTTGATGCCTGGATCGCTGTTTGTGTCGGGGCAAAATGGGTCAACTGAAACCACAATTTTTGGAAACCTACGAGGCTTTGCTACTACTCTGCCTTTCTAATATTTCCAGTCTCACAGTTTCGTCTTCTGTTCTCTTCCTTGCCTATACTACCAGAGGTAATAATCGGCAACCCATTAATTGACGAAGACTTCATCAGTGAACGCCCGATTCACTTTCCTGATAAACTGTGTGTGTGTGTGTGTGTGTGTGTGTGTGTGTGTGTGTGTGTGTGTGTGTGTGTGTGTGTGTGTGTGTGTGTGTGTGTGTGTGTGTGTGTGTGTGTGTGTGTGTGTGTGTGTGTGTGTGTAAATGAACCGTGAGGGCGGTTGGAGGTTTGAGTAATGAGTTATCACAAATGTCGAAATGAAATGAGGGCGTGTAGTGCCTCTGTGTTTATAAGTACATGTTCCACTGCTTGCATCACACCATCTGTATATTACTTTATTTTCGTTATATCCAGACTACCTTATACAAAGCATTCAGTAACTCTTTCAATACAACACGCCCTTTCTAGCTTGGACAAAATCGCATAGTGGCACTCTGATTATCATTACGAAATGAATGACAGAAAGATGCAAATACGTGTACAATTGCTAATGGAAGGTGAAATATGAGTAATCAGAATATTTGTCAATGATGTGATGTAAACTTGGGGTGAAGTTAGTCGTTGTAGATGAGCTTAAGAGTTTTATGGATGTGTAGTAGTAGTAGTAGTAGTAACAGTAGTAGCAGAGGTAGCTGTAGTACTATTAATGTTACTACTACTACCATTGATGATGATATAAAATAATAATAATAATAATAATAATAATAATAATAATAATAATAACACCAATAAAAGTAAAAACAAATATCAGAACACAGAACTACGACGGGAAGTGACTGTGTAACGAGAGGATGTGCTCTCAATGAAGCTATAACATCAGCTTTTATTTCAACAGTATCGGTGGCGATGCAACTCACTGTAAAGTACATCCCCTTCGCTGTTTGCTTCTACTGACTGATTATAAGAAGTTTGTGAATTTTGCCTTAAAAAACCGGTGGTGAATTTTATATCTTATTCTTACTACAGATAATATTATTCAGCAAAAGGAGTGTTTGTTATTTCCCAACTGAAGGGGTTCGATTTTGCTTCCATTAATCCCCTTCCTGTAAGAGATATCCCTCAGACTGCTTAAAATCGTCTGTCTGTGCCTTAATCAGAATTACAAACTACATCATCATACTGAAAAAACTAAGGAATCCACAACCCACGTTTCATAATCTCACACCAAGGACAGGAGGCACTGCAAAAAAAAAAAAATACGTGCTATGCCAATAATTTCATTTTTCTTTTTTTTAATTTTTCGCTTATCATGAGAAGTATGTATTGCAGCGGACGGCTTGCAAACGCCTGACATGGACGGGCAGGTCTAGTATAAACGTTTAGCAATTCCACAGTTGAACATTTTACTTAGACCAGCGGACCTGCCTGAATTCGCTGGGCATAAAAAATAATTACTGTACGCAGCCTTATTCTAGGAAAAATTAATGTAGCAAAAATTTTATACCTATCGGGTTTCAATAATTTACGCCTATACACCTTCCACATGATGCTAGAAGTGAGCACACACAAATTCAGCTTGATATCTCCATTTGTACCCCAGATACGTGCGTTCGTCACTTAAGTTCGGTACTAAAATTTATAGCTTTCGTCTTCACTATGGAGGAGGAGGTATGGATTCAGTCATGCCCAGTGTCCAACAGTGCTGCCAAAACAATAATAATGATATAAACAAACTGTAGACCAAAGAGAAGTATAATAACAATGCAAAGTAAAATAAGAGAAATAACACCAAACGGATATAATAAAAACATACACACACACACACACACACACACACACACACACACACACACACACACTCACACACACACACACACACACACACACACCGCTCGCTGGTGCAGTGGTAACGTTCCCGCTTGCCAACTGGTGGACGGGAGTTCGCGCCTCGCTCAGGTTGCGAAAAGGTTCACTGACGAAGTGGGTGGTTACTGTCCCCCTTGAGCAAGGGGACGGGTGTGCGCGTGTGCGAAGGTCACAGCCTTGCCCTTAGATCGGACTATATGAGCTCTCAGCTCCCTTCCGGGAGGGTAAAAGCTGACCATCACGACCATCAAGTGATCCTGACCGACCCGGTGAATTACACACACACACACACACACACACACACACACACACACACACACACACACACACACACACAGCCAAAATAAGACAGAAACATAGTAACCTAAAATAAACACCAAGAAAAAACAAAACCAAAACTAACCACCAAATGAAGCCAACATGTAATCCAAACACCAGATCAAACCAAATAAAACACAAGAGCACAGCAAGCAAAAACAAAACACCAGACTTCAGACAGAACCAAAATAAAACACGACACGAAACCAAAATATACACAAAACACCAGGCTATGCAAAAAAGAAAGCTAGATCACCAAATAAATAAATAAATACAATAAAATAACTAAAACACCACATATATAAAAAACACCAAACACGAAGCCAAACAAAAACAGGAACACGAGACTATAAATGGTGTATCGCTGACGCATTATAACGACTCCATTCCTTGTGACCCTGAGAGAGAGAGAGAGAGAGAGAGAGAGAGAGAGGTCACTGCTCCTCTGAACTGTGTGCTTGCATCCCTCCACCTCTACGACTGGCGAGTAGCACCAGTCTAGCAACAAACTCTCATCCCTCCAACTCTCTAATGCAAGAATTAACTGTTACTCCCAGTCCTTCATTTATGCAACGGGTCAACTCTGGAACTGTCTCCCTCCGTCTGTATTTCCTACTGCCTATGATCTCCGGTCTTTCAAACGCAGTGTATCCAGGCATCTCGAAATGAACGGATTTTGAAATTGGCTCTATGTTGTTCTGTTTTTTTTTTTCTTGGAGGGAGCAATTTGCAGCCTCCTGGCCTTTGGTTCCTTCTTCTTTGTGTAAAAAAAATATATACATATGTTTGTCCTTATGAAAAAAGTATTTGTGTGTGTGTGTGTGTGTGTGTGTGTGTGTGTGTGTGTGTGTGTGTGTAAATCTTGCTACAACACTTACATAATAGCAGATATAATACATGATACAATTTTCCCTCACTTAAACGATAACTGCGCCAAAGTTCCTTATATTTCTCTGCGTAATTACCTAAGATCTTACCTTTCCACACGAACTGCAGCGTAATTAGAGGCCGGACTGTCACGAAACTATCACGGTCCATTTCACTACGAGGACGTCTTGTTAGTGCGTGTGTTTTCGCTGTTCAGACGATTTTAGTGAGTTTAACGTCTTCACTATGACTGTCCCTTATTTCATTTTACTACTGCAATTTCCAGACGATTTTCTTCAGCACAGAAAAGAGATCTCGTGCTGAGGGGAAGGTTGAGGGCTTTATCTAACCCCTCTAGTTCGATAAGCCTCTCCCAAGCTGAATGAAACCGTCTGAAGAAAGGAAGAAAAAGGCAAAAAATGAATGTCATAGGGTTGAACGCGTTAAGGGATGGACTGTCACGGGAGTATCATTAACCCATTCAGTACGATGACCGTCTTGTTTATTGCATTCCTGCCGCCGACAGACGATGTTATACAGTTCGACAACTTCACTCTGACGATGCCTCTTCTTCATCTCTTTCTTATTTTTCATCATCATCATTATCACCATCAACATCATCATCATCATGATCATTACAATTATCATTATCGTCATCGTCGTCGTCCTCCTCCATCAATCATCATCATCATCATCATCATCATCATCATCATCATCATCATCATCATCATCATCATCATCATCATCATCATCATCATCATCATCATCATCATCATCATCATCATCATCATCATCATCATCATCATCATCATCATCATCATCATCATCATCATCATCATCATCATCATCATCATCATCATCATCATCATCATCATCATCATCATCATCATCATCATCATCATCATCATCATCATCATCATCATCATCATCATCATCATCATCATCATCATCATCATCATCATCATCATCATCATCATCATCATCATCATCATCATCATCATCATCATCATCATCATCATCATCATCATCATCATCATCATCATCATCATCATCATCATCATCATCATCATCATCATCATCATCATCATCATCATCATCATCATCATCATCATCATCATCATCATCATCATCATCATCATCATCATCATCATCATCATCATCATCATCATCATCATCATCATCATCATCATCATCATCATCATCATCATCATCATCATCATCATCATCATCATCATCATCATCATCATCATCATCATCATCATCATCATCATCATCATCATCATCATCATCATCATCATCATCATCATCATCATCATCATCATCATCATCATCATCATCATCATCATCATCATCATCATCATCATCATCATCATCATCATCATCATCATCATCATCATCATCATCATCATCATCATCATCATCATCATCATCATCATCATCATCATCATCATCATCATCATCATCATCATCATCATCATCATCATCATCATCATCATCATCATCATCATCATCATCATCATCATCATCATCATCATCATCATCATCATCATCATCATCATCATCATCATCATCATCATCATCATCATCACCGTCCTCTAGTTCTCGCAAATTGTAGACAATTATGTCTAGCTTCAGATACACTTCTCGGACTGGAACTAGTTAATACAACGTTCAGTCCGGAGGAAGGAACAGTAAAATAGAGACTGTATTGAATGGGTGAAGAGGAGACTTCTCTTGGCGATGGGCTTAGAAAAAAAAACTCCAATAGACCTTTTAACACTTTAGTAACCAGGGCCGCTGTGTGGGGGAGTTTGCAGGAAGGGTGTCAGTGTACCGCCCAACGTTTATCGGCTCATAGTCGCGAAGCTCAAAGGTCCGTACCAGGGAATAGTCTCCATTTTTGACCTTTGAAAATGACTACCTGTGTCCGTTTTAAAGAAGCCTAGGGACCAAGGGGGTATTGAGAGAACGTTTTTTACTTTTAGCTCTATGATAACAGCCATGCCATTTTAATTAGCTATGAGGAGACCTTTTATACTGAAGGAATTAAAAACAGTCACTATTATGCCCTTCAGTTTTGTGATTCAATACTGCATTCGTGCTTCTGCCAAAGACTTTGTTTTATTTGGGAAAGACGCCACTTACGAAAAAGGTTAGGAGCACTCTCCACAAATCTCTTTAATCCCTTGAATCCGGTGAGATGTTTTAACGTTACATTCCCACAGACTCCGGACGATTTTGTTCAGCGTTAGGGAGACCTCTCGTAGTAAATGGGTAAATCTGGGTAAAACCAACTTTCCCAGTTCAAGAAGGCTCTCCAGAAATTAATAAAACTGCCTATAGATACTGTACAGCAAGGTCATCGCGCCAAGGCCAGAGTAATTGCGCCAGCTACCTGAAACTGTCGATTATGCGAGTGGTTGCTAAAATATGTGGTAGCTTTCCTAATGATATATAGTATAAATCTGATATTTAATTACAACTCAGTGTCCAGTATAATCCCGAGATTTCACCATGTTACATTACTGCATGTACTATTTTTAATGAAGAATATTTAATATAAATTGTTTGCAAGAATAACTTGCTGGAAGCGCCAAGGTTTGGTAGTAAATGAATAACAATGCACGCATATTTCAAAATACTGTCAGTAACTGTGGACCGTATAAGGCATGTAATTGAAGTCATGTGAATTTATAATTTTGGGCATATACCGTGTGGTCCTTTATATGCACCAATGAGATAACTGCACCAAGGCTATATGGGGTAATTGCCACCATGATATTAACGCATGTAATGGCGATAATAATGGATGTGAATATATTTCACACACTGATAACAACTATCCAATGTGTTTTGTTCATATACAGTTAAAGTCAAGCAGCAACTAATATGATAATGCGGACTTACAAACCCAGACTGCGGGATGGAAAAGGGTATGTCCCAATGCGCTATCCAGGCAGAGACCATAATAAAGACTGCCATTGTATAGGTGCGTTACACACCTTGATAGAACCAGAAAACACTGCATGAGATTTTTGCTTTTTTTCTTAAAGTAGAATCACAGAAAGTGCAGCCTGGGTTTTTGACTTGCAAGGAGCCTGAGGTTCCACACACTGTTGTCACATCTACAGATCAGAATGTTTTGAAACTGGAGAAATCTGACTTTGTGCAGGGGAGATACATATTTAAAAATATTTTTGCTGTTAAGTGTCTCATTGTAGGTTTAATGTTATATTTATTGATGCTGTCAATACATTTGCATTAGATTTAACACTGACTTTGTGTTGGTTACATGATTTTCGAATATATCAAAATGTTCTGTTCTCAGTTCTATGATTTTCAATCTCACGGTAATTTGATCTTACCATTGTTTAATGTTTGTTTGAAGGTTTAAATGCCACTGGCAAGCAGTGTTTATGCACGAAAATGTTTTTATTTCATACAGCATGGCGGGATTGCTTCAAAGCCTGGGGTAATTGAGCCATCATATTTTCCAATATATCAGTGAAGTTATTTTGTGCAGCAACTCTGTTTTCACACATAATTTCCTCATACATACACCCACAACTTAGACAATAAACTGAAACAAATCACACTTATATTATCTATGACATTAATAATTAAAATGAAAAAAAAAAGCAATGTTAGAACGATTACCCAGCTGTGCGCAAGGATAAATAAAGTACCAAAACACGTCAGACTGAGGGGATAACACGATGTATTCTTGTTACGGCTGCACGATTTTCTTGCTTTTTGTATTTTTCTGTTTTTCTTTTTCCCTTATTTCATTTGTATTTTTACTTTATTTTTTACCTCGTGAGGATCCCTCGCAATGATTTAACCAACAGACAGGAGAATATTCTCAACTTTTCCACTCCGATGACATCTTCCACATATTATTCTTATCATTCCCGGACGATTTTTTAACTCATGGATATACTCTCCATGTGCAGCAGGGGTTCTTAAACTTCTGTTGTATCAGGAGGTCTCCTAACAAAGTCACCCGGTAGGAGTTATAAATAAATAAAAAATATAAAAGACGTCCCCTGCTTGAAAAGATGACACGGAATGAAAATCGTCGGGAAATAACATGGCTGAAATACTTAAGTTCCTCGTCATCGGTGTGTTGAAGGAGCCTGTGATTCATCTACTGACTTTTAGAGGAAGTTTCTTGGCTGAATGAAATCGCCTGAAGGTAGCAAGATTGAAGTGGCCAAGATTTGTGTTTTTGTCAGGAGGTTAAGATTATACACTTGATTAAAAAGGTGTGTCTATCCAGGTAAAGGGCAGCTTCATATGAGTGGTCTTGCTGTTCACGTCCTTTCCACGTTGTATTCAGTGTATTGCATTGCGGTGTAAGTTCCTTCTTTATGCTACAGCGATAAATGTAGCTGCCACAAGTCAAAACACACACACACACACACACACACACACACACACACACACACACACACACACACACACATGAGAATTTACAGGAGAATATTGACAAACTTCCTAAATATAAGTACACACACACACACACACACACACACACACACACACACACACACACACACACACACACACACACACACCAACGCAAGGTTACAGGCGAGTAATGAAAACGTTTCCTTACGCTTTAAAGTAATAAAGACGGAAAAGCAAATATTCCTTTTGATCGACTCTATAAACAGCCTCGCATAAAAGCCACAAAACTGCAGGGCCAGCATGAGGGTCCACTAAGGTATTTATAAACTGCAAGAAAATGACGATATAATGAGTGTGGTGGTCGAGATAGCACAGCGGGGGTATTGTTTGGTCTGCAGGGTTGATGGCTCTCACGCAACCCACAAAATTACAGACATAATGTTGACTTTACACTGCACCACTCGCAGCACAGCCACAACAGCTTCTAAGTTTTGTGCAAATGTTAACTGCAAGGCGTTAGAAAGGTCGCTGTTTAGAGGAAAATACCGTCACATGTCATATTAACCTTACTATCACACTCTACACACGCGTCATGCCACTCTTTACAGTGACACACCACACACTGTCACACTTCACACATGCCTCACGTCTTCACATTTTACACTGCCACACCAATCACTGTTACACCCCACACACATTCCACATGTTCACTCTTCACACTGCCATACCACACACACTGTCACATCTCACACACCCTTAAAATTTTTATTATTCTCACTGCCAACCACATACACTCACATTTCACACACGTTCCACATGTTCCCTCTTTACACTGCCGCACCTTTCACATGCCTCACATCTTCACTCTTTATACTACCACATCACACACTGTCACACCTCACACACGCCTCACAGCATCACTCTATACACTGGCACACCACACGCTGACACAGCTCTCATCTTCACTCTTTCTACTGTCGCATCACACAGGTACAACTCACACACGTTCCACACATTCTCTTTTTATACTGCCACACCACACAGTGTCACTTTACACAAGCCTCACATCTTCACCGCCACACCAAACAGTCGAATTTCACACACGCCTCAAATCTTCACATTCTACACTGCCACACCTCACACACGCTTCACATCTTCGCTCTTTCTACTGCCACACCACACACCGCTACACCTCACACACACGCCCCACACCTCTAAACTTTTCACTGCCTCACCACACATTGTCACACCTCACACACGCCCCTTATTTTCACGTTTAACTCTGCGTACCCTTACGTTGTCAAACCTCACACGGTCAAACCTCACATGCCTCACACTTTTACTCAGTGCCCTACACTGATGTACCTCACGTTGCCACGCAGTCCCACTAGATTACACAATTACACCACTATCACACCAGACGCTGCTACATCTCGTACTACCAAACCACTGCCACACTTGACAAACCTCACTCGGAGTCACACTATTGCCGCAATTCATAGAGCTCAGTTCCACCTCACACTAACCCACCACCAACAAACCTTTCACGCACCTTGTAGTTATACATGCTAACGACATTCCTCACAAAGCTACACACGGACACATCTCACAAAGTCATACCAAACTCCCACACAACAAGCACTGTATAATTCATTTCATTTCTACACTACGTCTATTAAAACAGCACCAAGTTAGAAAGAGCTCCTGCCTGACACCATGTTACCGTCAAACTTACGCTACTACCAGACTCAAACTTTAATCCCAACTTGTACAACTCATAGCGCTGGAAACACCATCAGCCCAGACGCCATCTTCTCCTTCGCGACAATTAATTAATCAGCGACGGTACAGTTCCATCTAACTTTCGCCCGTCACAGCCTTGAAGTACTAAAACCCATAATTACATTTCACTGCGTCACACTGTTTAAATATCTAATGGTTTTCCAACACAGACCTTCTTTTTATCGCCGTTTGTCTTTATGTATTTGTTTTTCACTTCAGTAATTAGTCACAATCATCTCCAGCTTCCTTTTCATCCTTGAGTTTATCAGAAATGGTGAAAAATATCTAGGTCTCATTACAATGACTCCGCCGGTGGAAGTGACGCTCATCCTTTACACACTTCCTCTCCTTCGTGACTGCGTCAATGTTCTTGAAATATATCAACTTCAGTGTTAGGACAGAAAAGAATGGAGGTGTGAAGAGGGCGTGAAAAGTTGAGTGGCCTAAGGAAGTATAGTGGAATTTGCTATGAAGACGTCAGAGGCTGAGAATTGTCTGACGGTGTGTTGGCTCTCACACTCTCGTACTCGTAGAGATGCAGGGCGCTGCTATAACATTAGTTAAGGGGCTGTATTTTAATTGACAAGAAAAATAACGTTTTCTGCCTAATCCGCATTTCATTACACATACTACGCATTGATATACTTCCATATTCATTTCCATGCTATGAACACAAACTTGTGTCCAATACCGACATGGTCTGCTTCAGTGACGTAAAAGAAGATAAAAAAGTATAATATGCGAAATAAATCACCGAGGAAGATAAGCTGCGAAGTCTCTTATACCAATTATACCTACTCTGGGGAAATACTGTGACCATGATACTGTTTTTCCCTTGAGGCCAGAGACGAATACCACTGCAAAATTGTTTCTTCAACGTCTTATGAGATTAGTTTCTTCAGCTCACGAGGCGATAAAGAAGTGAGGGTGTTAATCAAAAGCGCATTTAACCCAACCAGTCTCTCCTACCTGAAAATTCATTATACTGTCTATAGGTAGCAAGAATTAACCAAACCTGGATTACTCAAAAACCCGGATTTTCGCCGCTTATGAAGGCTCCCTAGCACCTCTTCCTTAGCGATTTATTTTTGGATATGGCTGGTTAATGTAATTCTGCACGTCATTTATGCAGAGTACGGCGATATTAGAATGACTTAACAACACACAAGAGGGTGGAGAGAAGTAATAAGCAAAACAGATCGCTTATGATGAGGTGCTAGGAAGCTTCCTTCACCGACCAGGATAGGTCCAAGATATTAGGTCCTAGGGCCGAATATATGGCTTTGCACTTTGATCTGGCGTTCTAAAAAATCAAAGTAATTCATTTTTTACTAATCCTCCACCACTACCTTTGGTTCAAATTGGAAAAAAAAAATTAACTGACCTCGTGTAGTGACCTTTACCTTTCACCTGTCACTTAAAATCAAATCCCTTTATCCTTGACTTACCCTCAATTTTTCCACCACGTTTGGTCAAAAAAAAAAAAAAAAAGAAAAAAAAAAATTGAATTAAAGGGTCGACCATTTTATCTTGCCCTTCTACCTTAACTTTAGACTAATCTCAGTATCGATTCCCTTTATCCTTGCGTTACCCAGAACCCTTCCATAAAGTTTGGTGTTAATCAGGTAAATACTGTTTAAGTTAGCCTTCCCATAAATGTTTGGCTTTTGCCCTGTTACCCTACAAAAATATTACGTCATTCTCTTGGCTGACCCTCAACCCCTCCATCAAGTTTAGCTGAAATCAGATCAAAATTGTTTTAGTTATTTTGTTCACACACAGACACTCAAGGTCCAACTTTGTCCCAGCCCTGTTACCTTGACCGTTGACTGAGCGTTCTTAATACTGAATTCTTTCGTACTTGGCTTACCCTCAACCCTTCTATTTACTTTAGTGTGCATCGGATTTGTCATGTGATATTGACATCTGATCTTTCCCTGTTACCTTGACCTCTGACTGATTCTCCCCATAATTAATCCATTCCTAAATCATTAACTATAGTCTTTCCTCAGAAACTGTAAAAAAAAAATAATAATATATCTGATCTGACCTTACCGATATGACTTGACTTTTGACTTGTTGCTCTAAAACAGAAAACGTCAGCTCTATTAACGATTCTCAGTCCTCTCATCACGTTCGATTATAATCAGGGAGAAGTTGTTTTAATTATTCTGTTCACACACTGAAATATTTGGATTAAATTCTGACCATGCCGTGTGACACTGACCTTGGACTGATTGTTCTCAAAATAGAATCCTTTAATGCTTCTCTTACTCTCGACACAGCAGGCAAAATATCACTCCTTCCAGGCTATCACCTGCACTGATGCGATAATAGCTACCGTACGTCATTTTAGTGAATGGCTATAGGAAATACTCGTATATGCGGATTAAGTAGCTTAGATAAGAAAAAGGTGTATATATATATATATATATATATATATATATATATATATATATATATATATATATATATATATATATATATATACACATAGATAGATAGATAGATATAGATATATATATTCGTAAATGAAATGGAAGAAGGAAGTCAGGTGATCAAAGGGTAAAAGGGAGAATGGATGTGAAGACTGGTGATACGGGTGCAATATATGTGACTGAGCTTATCCCTTCATGGTCGGTACAATTTTAGCATTCTGTTCCAGCTGACACTAGATAATATTATAACAGTTGAGAGATGAAGGTGCTTTCTAGCGGTATTGCTCTCACCAGCCCTTTCATGTCGGCACCACTTTGCTGTTCTATTCCTAGTTAATGTCACACGACTATTTTCAAGGGGGAAGTGAGTCACCGGAGATATTCACCTGACGTACGACGGAATAAAATAATAGGTTACCAGGAGGCAGCCAAGGAGTTAAAGGTGAACAAGAAGGGCATGGTGACCACCTTGTATTATTGATTCGTGACCGCTGACTGCAGTGGTGGGAGGGATGAATGTTTGAATGCATGGATGAATGTGGGAATAGATGAATTACGGTGTGAATGCACTGGTGGATGCGAAGTAGATGAATGCAGGTGTGAATGCATGGATAGATAAATGAATGGATGGATGAATGCAGGATTAAGTGAATGGATGGACAGCTGAATGGATGTGTGGATCAATTAATGGATTACTGGCTGAATGAATGGATGGATGATTGAAGGAATAAAAGAATGGAGGGGTGAAAGAATGGATGCATGAATGTAGGATTAGGTGGATGGAAGTGTGAATGACTGAATGGGTGGATGGCTGAATGGAAGGGCGGATCAAGTGACGGATTACTGGTTCAATGAATGGATGAATGAAGGAATAGATGAATGGAGGTGTGAATGAACTGAGGCGGGGTGAATGGAAGGATGGATAAATTAATGGATGAGTAGTTGGATGAATGAATGTGTGTGAACAGATGAATGGAAACGTGGATGAATGGATAAATGGATGGGTAAATTTATGCATGACTGGTTGATTGAATGAATGGATAGACAGCTAAGTAAATCGATGGATAGATGGGTGGATGACTGGTTGGATGAATGAGTGGCTGGATGAAAGTGTGTGAATAAATGGATGGTGTGATTAAATGAAGAAATAGGTGAATGCATGGATGGATGGATGGATGGATGAATAGACTGCTGGATTAATGGATGGATGGATGGATAGAATTAGTGAAATTATAGATGAAAAAATGAATAAGTCAATAAATGGAAGTGTGAATGAAATTATGAATCAATGGACGGCTGCGCGAATAGACAGATATATGGATGTTTTTAATGAATGGCTGGTTGGGTGGACAGACGGAAGGTGTGTGGATAGGTGGATGGATGGAAGAAAGATGGGTGGATGGACGAAAGACGAATGGATAGGTGGATGGATGGATGGATGGATGGATGGACGGGTGGATGGCAGAAAGAGGGATGGCGGAGTGAATGGATGGAGGGGTGGAAGGATGGAGGGTGGATGAAAGAAAGATGCGTGGATAGATGGATTGATGGATGGTTGGGTGGATGAATACATGGATGACAGATGTGAGGATGGATGAGTGGACGGACGAAATTAGTTACCTTAAGAATGGGTGGATAGATGGACGAATTTGTTAATATATGGACGGTACAGTAGGCAGACAGATCGGTAGATGAGTAAGATGGAACGAGGGATGCAAGATAAATGGCTGAAGGGATAGAGGTAAGTGAATATATTATTAGAATTGTAGACAGCTAAATGGACGGATGGTCGGATCATTGGATGACTGGATGCATGGATGGGTGGAGAAGTTAACACATGAATGGATGAATGAATGACTGCTGGGTGAAAAATGGCTAGATGAGCTACTAGACGGCTGAAGTATTGACTAGACAGAAAAATAATGATGATGGATGATAATGGATGTATTGCAGCCTGGAACGTTGGTTGTAATATACAGATACTGAGCAAACGACAAAAACAGGTGGCTGATATGATAAAATGAAGATAAACAGCTGTGTGTGTGTGTGTGTGTGTGTGTGTGTGTGTGTGTGTGTGTGTGTGTGTGTGTGTGTGTGTGTGTGTGTGTGTGTGTGTGTGTGTGTGTGTGTGTGAAATAATGAATGCATGGACAATTCGCATGAATTCATACTACTGTATAGTTTATAAAAAAAAAAAATGGATGAACAGACTATGGAATGGAGCAGGTACAGGATGAATGACGTTATCATCATCATCATAAGCCTTCCAGTCCTCTTTAACACTAGTAGAATATGATATAAACTATCATTATCATGAACATAATCACCATCTTCATATTAATACTTCTACCACTACTACTAATTATTATTTTTATCATTCATATTATTATTATTATTATCATTAATATTATTATTATCGCGAACCCTATTTCCAACTAGTAAAAAGGATGAGTAGGATCTAGAGAAAATCGTCATCATCCCCATTTCTCAATACTGAATGGAATTTGTTTAATGTAGAGTGACCATCCTCATCCTCACCATCCTCCGAATGCCATCTCCCACTAGTAAAAGGAATGTGTAGCACGAAAAATAAATAGCACCATCGTCGTCGTCACCATAAATATTATCATGATCACCAGCACCATACTTGTCCTCTTTAGAATGTGTGTTTTTATTGCATTACGTAGTTATAGAGTAAACGTAGAACTGACATATTTACATTAATGATGCAACAAGTATAAATTCTGGTACCCAAAGCTAAAAATAGAGAAGCATTCCTTACCTCAAGAGAGTGAGTGCATCACAGAATTATCATCAACAGTATCATAAATATTTCTTACAAATAACTGGACTGGATGGGATCGAGAAATGCTACTCTGTTCACAACCTTGTCGCTTACTAATAAGCAACTTAATTAGGACTTAGAAGCAAATAAATGGGAAAGAAAAAATAGAACTACCAACAGAGTGCTTAGTGTAATGGATCCAAATGTCCACTCAATCATCATTCAAGCCTTCGAAATGAATATAGTATGACAACCTTCTCTGTTACCCCCTCCATAAATTATGACAGCGGTCGTGGAGCGAAGGCAGCTGTCATTGTGTGTGTGTGTGTGTGTGTGTGTGTGTGTGTGTGTGTGTGTGTGTGTGTGTGTGTGTGTGTGTGTGTGTGTGTGTGTGTGTGTGTGTGTGTGTGGAAAAAAATTGCCCTGATCCGATATTAACCAAACTTGGTGGAAGGCGTGATGGTGAGCCAAGGTATAAACTTATTTTTCTCTGAACAATAAGCCAAAAGATTAGAGTCTTAGAGCTAGTTCATAGTTTAACAAGGCGAATTTAAACAGCTTTTATCCGATTTAAACCAAACTCAGTGCAGGGTTTAGGGCAAAGCAAGAATAAAGGAACTGTATTTTGAAGTCATCGATAAAACATCAAAATCAAAGGTAAAGGTCGAAGGTCAGTATTACATGGCAAGATCAACTTACAAAATTTTTACTGTTTAGACCAATATTCGTGTCAGGGTTCAGGGTTTGGCAAGGATAAAGGGATT
>NC_136960.1:2065936-2293436 GCF_032717465.1 Coenobita brevimanus | reverse complement strand
ACGTGAGCCAGTCGTGTACATAGGGTGGGGTGTGTATGTGTGAAGGTACTCTACTCCCTACCTTGTATACACCCAGCCACACCATCATTTTGTGGTGTTTGTCTGAATATAATGTGTGTACACAGACCCTCCACAAGGGGGCCTTATTATCCTATGGAGAGAGAGAGAGAGAGAGAGAGAGAGAGAGAGAGAGAGAATTTACCGTACATAATTATGCAGATATATAACCCACACAAACGGTCCCTCTTAGGTGCTCCAAGTCTATTAATAATATTTAAAAAAATGTTAGTTCCACAGGCGTAAAGGAAGGCTAGTACCTGAGAGACAGAGAGAGAGAGAGAGAGAGAGAGAGAGAGTATGGAGACGTATTGTTCTGGCCTTATGAGATTCCCTGGCACATACTTTTAAGCGATCTATTCCACATTTTACAATATATCATACTGTGTGTATACTTATATCTGTTCAGCTTCTACGTATTGCAAAAATGAAGTCTCACTAGGTATTCGTCTCGCGATTTACGTGTGAACCGAGACTGAGTGGAAACCTAATTCATGAAGGAGATGTGAAGTGGGCGCTGGTAATATTTCATTCCAAATGCCTGTTGCTTCAGACCGGTAACTTGTAAACATTTTCTAACACACACACACACACACACACACACACACACACACACACACACACACACTCGGTTTTCATAGTTGACTTTCACTACTAACATTCCATTCGTATTTGGTCAGCACTGGAAGGGAATATCTCTGGTCACAACTCTCCCTTTGATGAATAGCTCCGGTCTTGCAGTGGACCTCATGTGTGCTGTTATATCTGTAGCTACACTCTGCAAAAACATCAAGAGAACATCCTTGTACCGTGTAGAATTATAATATATATACCGGTTGAAATGTGCTAGGGAGCCGACTGTGGACATTGACCTGACACCTCGCTTCCTAAAGCCCAGCAGTCGTCCTACATACAACATTATCTTCACAGTTCATCACTCTGGCTCTAATACCCACCATCCATACTGAATACATCTAAGGAGACTATATCAAGACTGGTGTGATTGTATTGGGGGGGTGCTTTTAATGACACGTTGGTGGGTCTTGTGGAAATATAGTAACGCCTGTTTTAGCGAAGTTCATAATGGGCGCTCCCTTCCCCTGCCTTGGACTGAACTCGCGTATAATTTTTCTAGCTACCTCGCCACCACGTCCCCAAAACTCTCTCAAGTCACGGTACATTATACAACCTGTTATTCTACCTACCCTGTGTAAAGAGCCCCTAATTATTTCAAAATATAAACTATTATGAAAAGAAATATCCCGTGTACCCTAACAAAACAGGCTTACCAGACTGGAAAATGAGGCTAATGCGTACTCTCTAGTGCCTTCATTACGAACAGTCTTTCCTAAACGGAATAAAAACGCCAAGCGAGAGGAATAACGTGATAAAACGTGTTGCCATCAAACTGAATGGGTTATTTCAGACCCCTTCTCACCCCTTCACTCCTACAGATCTCCCCCAAGCTGAATAAACTCGACTGCTGGTATGAAGAATGAAATACAGAACATGCCCATGCAAGAAGGGCTATGGAACGGATACAAACTAGTAGTACATTGTTTCATTTATCTATTCGTGTACTTATTCATTTATTGCAACTACGCTACGTGAAATAAGCTGCAAAAAGGACGAAAAACCATGACCTGGTAAAAATTTAAAAAAGCATAGTTTGGCTACTCGATTCCAAGTATTACCAGAATATGAATGTGCTGTAGTCCCTTCCAATCCAGTGTTTTACGGATTAACGGTGCGTTCACACTGAGGCCAGAATTGATTTTACCTCCACAAACTATCTGACCGGAACGGAAAATGGACCAAGTACATACTGTTTCCTCTGGTTCACATTCTAAGCATTCAGGCTCTCCCCGTCACCTGTATTACGTCTGATAGTGAGAAGCGAGGCTACCAAAACCTGACCCCATGAAAGAGGCGCTCCTTTCTCCAGTTGTCAGGTCATCTAGAAGTTTGGACGCTGTCTCAAAATATACACAGTTCCGGCGTCACTATGAACGCATCCTTCGTCTTGCAACCTCCAGACGATTTTATAGAGCTTTTGAAAGATCTCTTGTAATGAAGGAGTAAACCAAGGCTACCCGAATGTCTTATACCTTTTTGACACTAACTTGGCCCAAACCTGCCCTCCCTCTCCCTAAATGCTGAGTTGTAACCAAAGACTATAACTGCAATATGATGCTAGTCACGAAGCAATGCTATGGAAAGGATGTAAAGCCGTTGTATTGTCTTCCTCTGGCATTAAGCTGAGTGAAATCAGCTGCGAAAGAGGGAAAAATCTGGGTTACTCAAAATCTGAATAAAGTCAGGAGATGATAATAATAATAATAATAATAATAATAATAATAATAATAATAATAATAAAAATAATAATAATAATAATCCATCCAATAATAAAACGTTTTTACGATCGATTCCATACCGTGCGTGATTTTTCTTTCTTTCTTTTTCTTTTCTCTTTTTTTTTAGGAAGAAGTACAGACATGAGGGTAATCTGCTTTCTCCTTTCCTTGTCCATCCTAGGAAACAAATTACAGGAGAATTGCTTGCCGGTATGTATGTGAATCCAGCCGCAGATGTTAAGTAAATGTACGAGTATAAGTTTGTCTTGGATATGATAATATTTAATGATATTTGTCGGCATATATTGTACTGTTCCCTCCTCTCTCTCTCTCTCTCTCTCTCTCTCTCTCTCTCAGTTTCTACAAACCTTCAGTACGATGACGATTGTTTTATATTTTTGTGATAAAACCAGATGATTTCAGTCAGCTTAGGAACTGTGGCAGAAATGGGGATAATGAAGGCTATATCAAATCCCCCAGTTCGGAAAAAATCTTACCGAGAAAGCTGAATAAAATCGTCTGGAAGTAGAAAAAAAAAGTCACGTACTGAAGGGATTAATGGCGGAATATGCGCCCTCTCTCTCTCTCTCTCTCTCTCTCATTCAGTTCCTGTACGATCTTCCCATTTCTACTTAATATTTGATTTTTCCTTTTCTATCCTTCCTTCTACTCTCGTTTCCCCTTTTCGTTTCCTTTACCCTCCAGTATTTATTTATTTATTAGTGTGTGTGTGTGTGTGTGTGTGTGTGTGTGTGTGTGTGTGTGTGTGTGTGTGTGTGTGTGTGTGTGTGTGTTCGCTTTTCCCACCCTTTTCCTCTCCTCTCTCTCCCCTTACTAAATTCTTCCCAAATCCTCTCCCCTCATTTACTTATTTTGATTTTCTCTTCCCTTCTTTACCTTTCTATCGCCCGACCTTCCCTCCACTCGCCTTATTCAGTGCCTCCATTTCCTCCTCAGTCGCTGATTTTTCCTCACTTTATTCCCTTTCCTAAATTCCATGGGCATTCTATCCTTCTTGCAATCCTTCCATTCTTCCATACAACCTGCCATTCTTCTTTCCTTCCTACCCTTCATCTCTCGACACATCGCACGCCACGCTCTCACTCTCGACATCCTATCACCTACTTTAATCCTTTAGCGGCCCCTTCCTGTTTCCTCTCTCTCTCTCTCTAACCCTTCCTCCTCTCTTCCATTCTTCCATCCTCCATCCCTCCCTCCTTCTCCTCTTCCATTCTTCCTTCCTCCATCCCGCCATCCTTCCTTCCATCATCCATCCATCCGTCCTCAATCCATCCATTACACCTATCTATTCCTCCACCCATCTCTTCTGTCATCCTTTCCTATCAACCTCCATCCATTAAGTTACCAATCCCTTCCTTCATTACTGAACCATCGAACCCAAGTCATCCAATCTCTCTCTCTCTCTCTCTCTCTCTCTCTCTCTCTCTCTCTTTGAACTATATTCTCCTGGGTTTAGCAGTCTCTCCAGGGCATCGTTCATTTTTACTTCGTACTGGGTATGACATAAATTTTCGTTTGTATTCATCTTTCCTTCATAACATCGACATGGTACGCTTACAGTGCAGAAATAAAGTGATAAGGAGGACGTGCAAGCATGGAGAGAATAATTTTAGTAATATGTCGTAGTATAATACAGTAGATAAGTGCACGAAAAGAGTATAGTGTTCTACGAGATAGGTGACAATCTTTATAAGGTTGGCTTTTGATTATAACTGAGGTAAAAGACTACTATATCAACATGGTCGTTCTGGATACACATTTACTGATGACCTTATGGGAAAACTGATCTCCCTATTTACCCAAGAGGCCATCAGTAACTGAAGCTCTGTAATGGCTTATAGACTCGAGTAGGTATACCCCCCTCTCTCTCTCTTTCTCTCTCTCTCAAGACTGGATAAGAATAGCCTTCTGATGTCCCTCACATATCTCGCGAACCCCCCAGTACACACACACACACACACACACACACACACACACACACACACACACACACACACACACACACACACACACATAAATACACATGCGACGTTTTTCAAGCAGAATTAAGACTCACTAAAATATAAGATGATATAAATATGACTCCTTCGTTGGCAGAAAAAGTTCTACTAATGTATTTCAGTGAACGAGAGTCAATTTTATTCATAAGACAGTAAGAAAAAGTAGCTTTAGAAGGTGAACACTTTCTCCATTACCCCTGTCGCGATCACAAACTCCTTCTAGCCAACATCATACGATTATATATTTGAGTAATGTAATATAGTCAAGTCCAGCCAGTAACAGACGACTTATTTAGCTGGGAGCTATAGATGTCTCAGTTAATATTGTCACCATTTACCCTTCCATGGTCGGGGTAAATCTAGCAACCTATTCTAGGAAAAAAATGATAATATAAGTAAAGAAAAAAAAAGCCGATTTTAGTCAGCTGAAATTGAGTCATAGGAGTTACGTAATTTAAGTCCCTATAGAACAGCAGTAGCTGCAATCCCAGGCTCATCTGAATGTGCACCCAGTGGACTGCAAGCTGAAACTGCTCTCTCAAGCAGACCACTATTATCCTTCCGGGGGACTGGGAGGGAACTGGGGAACATGAACAGCAGGGCATCTCCACCTCTCAGCTATATCGGTGCCACCACATGAAGGCATTACTCTACAGAACCTACGTCCCTATATATACCACTTAGAAAACGATACGAAGCGAATGTATACCTAGGTCCTTATTTGTACTGAACACTGAACAGGAAAAGGCTGAAACAAACCTTATCCAACAATCTGACCGGTTCAAGAATCAACTACGGATTTTTGTCCAGTTCCAGGTTGAATGTGCTGACTAATGCATCCCGGCGCCTCCTTCCCCACGAACTAATTAAATGAATGGATAAATAAATATATAGATACAAAAATAAAATGACGTTTAGTCCACATAATCGCCAGCTTAGAAGAGGATCCTCTCTTTCTTAGCAGTTTTGGGGGCTATTATGTGTTACTGTTTTTATTTATGCTCAATATGTCTTCTTCATACTGGTCAAAACAACATCAAAAGATATACTGGTGTATTATACTCCCTTAACCCTAACTTGGCTTAGATTATCTTTTTTTATACAGCTTATTTCATGCGACTCAATGGCAGGAAAAAATACTACGACCTTCCTTTCCATAGCACTTCTTCGTGACTAGCATTATAACCAGTTGTTAATCTAGTGCTACAACTCTTCATTCAAGATAGGAGGATGCCATTCTTAAAGCCATGTTAGAGTAAAAGGAGTATAGATAAAAAAATTAACATGCAAAGTACATGTGATAAGGAGCCTGTTTAACTGACAAGAATATGGGTTTTAGTAATATTCCCTCCATCCTTTCTCCTCCCTTTCCCTCCTTTCTTTCATCTCCCCTCCTTTCCTTCATCCCCCTTCCTTTCCCCTGTCTCCTTTCCATTCCATCCCTCCATTCTTCTTCCTTGCCCCTCCTTTCCACTCCCCTCTCTCGCTTCTCTTCCCTTCCTTCGAGCCCCTCTTTCCTTTTCCCTGCCTTTCACCCCCTCTCCCCAATCAACTCCTTCCCTCCCTTCCACTTTCTTGCACCCCCTCTCTCCCCACCTGCCTCGTCGCTCCTAGCCAGGGTAATACTTAATTAACTTCCAGGGGGGAGGAAATTGGAACGTCTAGCCGGGAAGATCAACCCTGACGTACACCCCATGGTCACCAGAGCCTCTGCAGTTTATTCCTGTTGCCTCCAAGAGATTTTATTCAGCTGTGGAGAAGGGTTAATGAGGGCAATACCTTGGCCTCGCCGTTTTCAAAATCTCTCCAAATTCAGTTATGGAGAACCGTACCAAAGTGGAGGGGTTAATTAAGGATATCTGGCCCTTCCACTTCTAAAAATCTCTAAATTCAGTTATGGAGTACCCTGTCTAAATGGAGAGGTTAACGAAGGCAGTATCTAACCCCCCTCGCTTCTAAAATTCTCACCCAAGAATAAAATCGTCGTGACAACAAAAATAATCTCTCCGAGCATGAGTTACCACATTCGGTCTTGGTCGTGAGCTCCTACATTCATCTGAAGCTCCGAATTCATGAAGCCAGACTCAGAACACTTACATTCTATTAGTTAGTGAGCAAGACCTCTTTAACCCTACTGCCCATGGACTTCTTCAGTGCAAGACTTTTTCCTTCAGCTATGGAGACACCCCTACTATATGTTACCCACTGCCAAGCAACTTGTCTCTTGAGCCTCATCCATTCTCACCCAACGCCCAGAAATTGTTTGAGTACAGGCGGGGTTCAAAAGGCAAGTGGGAGGGGCAGGGCTTAAAAAACAAGCTACCTGGCGGTGGGTATAGTGAAGCAGTGAGTGAAAGCAATATCAAACCCTTTCAGTTTGAAGAATCTTACTTAAGCCAAATATAATCATCTGCTGGTTGCAAGAAAGAGGTACAAAAACGTTTGGCCCAAATCTTCGTCCTTTTCATTCCACGAGACTCAATGAATATAAAACAGTGATACGGCTATACGTCCTTCTGCAGCTCTTCTTCATGATTAACAATAGTATATAGTGCTGTGTGTTGAAACTGAACATGCAGGATAGAAAAATGGTAATTTTAGGCCAAGTCTGAGTCTGAAGCTAAGAGTCGTAGTTACGATGATGTTGCCTCAAGTGCACCGAATGGTCACCTGACTTAGAATTAGCTTATACAATCAATAAATTAAGGACCGCATTGTAGGTGGCACTGGAGGCTTCGTTGCATCCCCGCCTTGGCTGTTTATTCTGCATATTATACCTCAGTGTCCTCTTGTATGATGTAGATGCAAACTATGTCGATATTAAAATCATATCATTTACAATAAAAAGAGACTGCAAATGAGTATTATGCAATATATATCGCAAACTAAGAGTCCTGCGCCTTATAGAATGAAGTCCTATATGTCACTAATCTCGCTGAATCATATATCCTGAACACAAAAGACGTGAAAAAAGGCAGGGGGAGGGAGGTGCTACAAATCATCATCATCATAATCATCATCATCATCATCATCATCATCCAAACCACAATTACCAACGAAGAGATGGAGCGAGGTAGAAGCCAGAAACAACAAATGAGAGAGACGACAAAACAATACCGGTATATCCAATGAAAAGGGTCACAAAAAAGTACACGCGGGTCACACACATCTTCGAAATCCTGGCCCTACCTCACACGTATAACCGTTTGCATATTCTTATTGGTATATTTTTCTGTATAGGCCTATATACACTTCACATACACATATGATATACTGCAGGGTATTCCATTAGTTACCAAGATTAATCAATCAAATCATCCGGAATACCCATCACATTCAGAAACATAATTACTTAACATCCAGACTTTCACTCAACATGTCAAGAATTTTATAAGCACTTTCCCCCGTCATCCACACGTTTCGCATCCACCCGCGAATCCATGCATCCCTCCAACACTTTCCCTCTCCAACCAGCGCTTTCAAACCACCATCCATCCATCAATGCCAAGTCTACGACCACACCACTATTTGTCACTATGCTCACACCTACAATCAGTAATACACAAACATTACGAACCTCCATCAACACATTATGCATTCACTATATCCAAACACTTACAAATAAACGTCATCTATAGGCATTCACACTACCACAGTTACATTTGAATCATCCACTCTTTCATCCACGACATTAATTTATATTTATTGAACCAGACTGTAAGATCCACAGTACCTATCAATATTAAAATTTAAACTTGGCTGCCTACTACACACTGATTTATATTCAACACCCACACTTCCACTCACAACGCATTCCAGCTTTCCACCCCACATAGTCACAAATTATTACAGACCTTAAAAACGCATAACATCTTTATTACCCTCCACGCTACCCACACCTTCACACTACATCCTATTAACATCCACACCTCTATTCACCTTCACACACTCATCCTCCGTCACCACACACTCACCACTCGTCATACCCAGACAAGACCCACAGTATCTTTATCAATAGCCATACTACCTTAACCTCCACGTCTTTCCACTTGCTACACTGACACCTACACTCACCACCACACGCACCCTTCCCTCACCACACACTCGCCATTCACTACACCCACACTAGTTGGAACCACTGTATCTACATCACCATCCACACTCCCCTGTCGTCCACACCAATCTGCTTCTAACACCAACATACCATCCACCACACTCCTCCTGTCCACCATTTATGACAGCTAGCATATATGATCCAGAGTAGGCAGTAAGTCATCCAGACACATTATCATCCACACTAGGCTGCCCGCATCTCCACACCGCTTCATCTGAGCCATCCACACCGTCCACGTCACTAACAACAACGTAATGCCCAATTAACCA
Organism: Coenobita brevimanus; assembly: GCF_032717465.1. NCBI lineage: Eukaryota > Metazoa > Arthropoda > Malacostraca > Decapoda > Coenobitidae > Coenobita > Coenobita brevimanus. Next base: position 2,284,621 of record NC_136960.1, on the reverse strand, counting down.
CAAATTCTCATTCCTAATCACCTCCCACCCCGAACACACACACGAGAATATATACTGGCAAACACTACAATTCACACACAAACAGGTACTCTCTCTCTCTCTCTCTCTCTCTCTCTCTCACTTCCACCAAACATCAAACCCTCACTCCCTCTATCATTTCTCATACAGCAGTCGACCCCATATCCCAAGCCACCTCTTCATCAAACTACCTGTCTTGTTTTACGTCTGGGGTAATTTTTCTATGATTCTTTTTTGTGCAACTCTGGGCGTGGAACTGAGTCCCTGCCGTCCCGTTTGCCACACACCATACTGATCACCACTTCAGCGCAAACATCCACCATCGATACATGACAGTTTTTTTTTTACATTCAAGACTGGTATTATGCTATTGATTGGGTGTTTTTTTATGACATGCCTGTGGGTCTTCCGCAAAATCGGTAACGTCTTATTAAGTGAAATTTAAAGCAGAATGTTCCTTGCCCAGTTGTGATTCGAACTCGAGTCTTTTCGGAAAGCAGACTGCTCTAATAACGACAGCCCCCCCCCCTCTCTCTCTCTCTCAGAGGTAATGCCACGCCCGAGACTCAGCAGGGGCGCTGCTCTTGATCGTGAGATGAAACTTATGACGCCCTGACGGAGAATGCCTTACATGGAATCACTTGCAGTTTAGGTTAGATTAGGTGAGATTAGGTTAGGCTATACTGGCTGTTTTGATGAAAGATTACGTTAGGCTAGGCTATTTTATTATTATTATTATTATTATTATTATTATTGTGTGTGTGAGTGTCCGACTCCGGGCATAGGCTTCACAGCCTGCTCCCAAGGCCCAGTAGTTCTCCTGCATACCATACACCTCCACATGTCACTACTTCGGCTCTAACACCCACCGTCCATATTGAATACATGCTAGGGCTGTCTCATACAGGACTGGTGTACTGGTATTAGCGGGGGTATTTTTACGACATGTCGGCGGATCTTCTGGCAGATCAGTTTCTCCTTACAGCCTTCGTGAACATAACTCCAAGGCCCAAGTAAGAACATTTTTACCGCGGTCCCTTATTTACAACCCGGTCTAAGCTATCTTTTATGGCCACACCTTCTGTAGTACTCTTCCCTGCTTCTCCTGGACGGTTTTATTCAACTGACAGAGAGAGAGAGAGAGAGAGAGAGAGAGAGAGTTATCGAATCCTGAATGTAAATACTGTGACCGTCATTTCTATCATTTTCGGGACAAGTCTAGTATTCTCTTCCAATTAATGCTGGTGTTATTATTATTACTGTTATTATTACCGTATTATTATTAGTAGAGCTAAGAGTGTTAAAACTGTCATCTTTATTTCTAACATGCAGGGGACAAGTTTAGTGTGCCCATTCAGTTAACGCCAGACGATTTTGCTTCAAATGAGTTATGAGAAAAAGTGAGTAATTGTGCATCGGATGTAGTGCTTCTGAATACTACCAGGCACCTCAGAGCCAGGCCAAGAACGAATATGCCAGTGAAAAATAAGACGAGCAAGATGTCTTCCGATATAAATGAGTGATAAGGAGACTCGTTCATGGTTAAAACTGCTTCAGGTCCTTTGTAAAATACCCATCCAGGACATTATCAGTTGCTTGCTAAATTATCGCTGACTTTACTGTAACAAAAAAAAAATACTTCAGTGAGATGGAAGCTTTTAGTCTTGCAATCACTGTGCAATTTACTCACCACAGATTTTTTAATTTTAGGGGGGAGGGGAGTCAGAGTCACTGATGCAGAAGAAAAAAAAAAAAGCTTGATGGCAACGAGAATAAAATATATACTAGAGACGGTGGTCATAGTGCTCAGCGATGCCACACCCAAACTTTGACGTTGATCCGTGGCCTTGACATGACTTCCACCGAAAATCTAATTGCTTCCTCCCATCCCCTACACATTTCACATGGAATTTCTCAGAGGTCAGTTCAGTCATCGATGGAATGTTTATCAAGATACATACCTATGTAGATACAAGTATACATACAAAGAAACCAAGTCCATTACAATAGCTACGATTTGTTCTCGCAATGACCTAATTGCTGAACCCCCGTTTCATTTTTTCTTCATGAGAGACAACAGGTCGTTAGAACATGAAAGCACGGCAGCTGTGTAGCCTTTCCTCAAGGAAACGAACACTGAAGCAACTTTTTTTTTTTTTTTTTTTTTTTTTTTTTTTGTAACGTACCGGAATGAGGTAGAAGACTCCGAAGAATTTCTGGGTAGTTATTTTATATTTTTAAACCATCGAGTTAAAACAGTTTATGTAATGTAAAAATTATTTGGGCTGTCAAGTGTTTATTATTAAGGGTTTCTGTTGCTGCTTAAAACTGCACGATCAATAGCAGCTGCTACGTAGGTTAATGCAAAAACAGACTGCTGAGTATATGTCTATCTGTTTATACCATCCAACTCTTTTTGTCCCATTAAACGTATACAGTTCCGAGGATTGGCTACGCATTCCTGTCATTTACAGTGGGGGTGACCAGCCTCGCTCGCCCGTGAATGGCATGATGTGAACAGGAAATCCCATCCATCCCTTGAATGTAAACTCTTTCGGGCTCCACCCAACTGAAGCGCCTAACACGCTAGACAAACTGACGTTAGTAGGTTCTGTGGTTGGCATCCAACGTAGCAAATGGTTTCCTGGGTTACAGGAAACACTTTGGCTTGTCACTCAGTGTGGAACTGATTGAAGGCAACACCACATCCACTGACTGAATGGTGGACGTCCCCACCTACCATAAATTACCTATGTTAAATAAAAACTGTATTGCTAAAGCAGTAAAAAATTGCAGACAGGTAAATATTCGTCGTTTTTAAAAAGCTACCGGTAAACACCTAAATAGCCGGGTCTGTGTAATGCGTAAATGGTAGGTCATATGAAATATGCCAATGCTGTTATGTGCATGACAAGGCAAGTGGAGGATAATATGCTTAATTTCTTGGATTTATGAGGCATCAGTCACAGGTATGCATCAGCCACCCACATGTCAGAAGGATTTTTTCCTTTATTTTTTATGACCTTAAAACTGTACATACATATTTTAGAGATTACAGCCACGGGGAAGAGGAACAGAGTAATAAAAAAAAGCACTGTAGAAGTGGGATATATCGATACATGCACTGGGAACAGTACAACAGGAATGCAATATCATGGACTGTGATAAAATTGTGGTATGTTTAATGTAGGTAAAAAAGACATAGAGGAAAACAGCCGGCAAAATATAAAGAGCAACGTGATTCGTAAATATCTCGACACACGTAGACCAACAACAAAGTATACAACACACACACACACACACACACACACACACACACACACACACACTATTCTTACTGGAAAATGTTATTACAGTTTATTCCATTACCTCTCCGCAACAAACACACACACACACACACACACACACACACACACACACAGACGTAAGGTCAGGGTTACTAGGGTGCACTTCAAGGTGTCTGCAGCGTATAATTTATGATCAGATAAAGTTTCTCCTTACAGCCTTCGTGAACATAACTCCAAGGCCCAAGTAAGAACAATTTTACCGCTGTCCCTTATTTACAACCTGGTCTAAGCTATCTTTTATGGCCACACCTTCTGTAGTACTCTTCCCTGCTTCTCCTGGACGGTTTTATTCAACTGAGAGAGAGAGAGAGAGAGAGAGAGAGAGAGAGAGTTATTGAAACCTGAAAGCAAAAACCGTGACCGTCATTTCTATCATTTCCGGGACAAGTCTATTATTCTCTTCCAGTTAATGCCGAGTTGTTATTATTATTATTATTATTATTAACAGAGCTGAGACTGAGTTATAGGAAAATGGGAGTGTTAAAAATGTCATTATTTCTATCATGCAGGGGATAAGTTTAGTGTGCCCTTTCAGTTAACGCCAGACAATTTTGCTTCATACGAGTTATGGGGAAAAGTGGGTAATTGTGCATCAGATGTAGTGCTTCTGCTTTTATAATTCCTCAGAAGACTACCACGCACCTCAGAGCCAGGCCAAGAACGAGTATGGCAGTGAAAAATAAGATGAGTGAGATGTCTTCCAATATAACTGAGTGATAAAGAGACTCGCTCATGGTTAAAACTGCTTCAGGTCCTTTGTAAATTACCCCTCCAGGACATTATCTTTATCAGTTACTTGCTAAAATTACCGCAGACTTTATTGTAAAACAAAAAAATCCTTCAATTGGATGAAGTGTTTAGTCTTGCAATCACTGTTCAATTCACTCACCACAGATTTTTTTTCTTGGGGAGGAGGAGTCAGACACAGCCTTAAGTTACCCCTTGATGTGGTAGACCTACTCACCGAAGCAGAAAAAAGAAAAAAAGCTTGATGACAATGAGAACAATATACATACTAGAGACGGTGGTCATAGTGCTCTGCGATGCCACACCCAAACTACGACGTTGACCCGTGACCTTGACATGACCTCCACCGAAAATCAAACTGCTTCTTCCCATGCCCGACACATTTCAAATAGTATTTCTCAAGGGTCGGTTCAGGCACTGATATTACGAGTATATCATTGCTGAATCCCAAAAGTTTTATTTTTTCTTCATGAGAGACAGCAGGTCGTTAGATTATGAACGTACCGTAGCTGCGTAGTCTTTTCTCAAGGAAAAGAACACTGAGCCAAACTTCTTCTTTTTTCTTTTGTAACGTACCGAAATGCGGTAGGAGACTCAAGAGAATTTCTGGATAGTTATTTTCTGTTTTTAAACCACTCAGTTAAAACAGGTTAAGTAATGTAAAAATGATTGAGGCTGTCAAGCGTTTACCATTAAGGGCTTTTTATGTTGTTTAGACCAGCACAATCAATAACAGTTTCTATGTAGGTTAATGTACAAACAGACTGCAGAGTAACTGTCCATCTGGGTTTACTTCATCCAGCTCTTTTTGTCCCATTAAAAGTATACAGTTCCGAGGTTTCGCTACTCATTCCTGACACAGTTGGTGCGACCAACCTCGCTCGCCCATGGATGGCATGATGTGGACAGTAGCTAAATCCCATCCATCCCTTGAATGTAAACACTTTCTGGTTCGATCCAACTGAAGCGCCTAAACACGCAAGACAACCTGACGTCAGTAGGTTCTGTGGTTGGCATCCAACACAGCAAATGGTTTCCTGGATTACAGGAAGAGTTTAGCCTGCACTCAGTGTAGAACTGATTGAAGGCAGCACCAAATCGACTTACTGAATGGTGGGCGCCCCCACCTACCATAAATTACCTCTGTTAAATAAAAACTGTACAGCTAATGTAGTTAAAAAAAAAAAAAAAAACTGCAGACCGGTAAGTATTCGTTTTTGAGAAGATAAACACCCAAATTGCCGGGCTTGAGTAAAGCGTTAATGGTAAGGCCATTGGAAAATGCCAATGCTGTTAGGTGCACGGCAGGACAAGTAGAGGATAATACACTTAACTTCTTGGATTTATGAGGCATCAATCACAGGTATGCATTAGCCACCCACATGTCAGAAAGGATTTTTCCTTTATTATTTATGACCTTAATATTATACATACACATTTTAGAGATAAGAGCCATAGGGGAGAGGAACAAAAAAAAAAAAGCACTGTAGAAGTGGGATATAACGATATATGCACTGGGAAAGGACAACAGGAATGCGATATAATGGACCAGCCCTATGCCAAAATTGTGATATGTTTAATGTAGGTAAAAAAAAAAACGAGGAAGACAGTCGGCAAAATATAAAGAGCAACATGATTAGTAAATATCTCGACACGTAGTCCAACAACAAAGTACGCACACACACACACACACACACACACACACACACACACACACACACACACACACACCCACTAGATACTACTACTACTACTACAACACACACACACACACACACACACACACAGCCACTAGATACTACTACTACTACTACAACACACACACACACACACACACACACAGTGACACGTACAAACTACCGCACCTCACGCGAACCCACCATCACCCACAAAAATACAACATGCAGCGGAGTGTAAGAATTCTTTTCACAGGAGGACGAGCACTACGCAGGCATTACTGAGGGATGTGGCCTCGTGGAAAAAAAAAAAATCCTGGCTAATAAATGCAGTAAAGCAACTAAGTATTTTCACCGATCACCTTAACAGGCTATGAAGGAACAAATGATTATTGGTATGGCTGTTATTATGTTTGTGTGTGTGTGTGTGTGTGTGTGTGTGTGTGTGTGTGTGTGTGTGTGTGTGTGTGTGTGTGTGTGTGTGTGTGTCATTCAGAGTACTGGCACAGTATATATATATACAATTACATAAAATACAGCCTTTCTATAAGGATGCAAGCTATGTTGAATGTCTATCTATCCATCTTTCTATTCCGTCATTATCATCATCATTATCATCATTATGGTCTTTTTCCCAGCTCAAGATAGGATGCTGCAAGGTTCAATGAACAAAGTGAACAGTTACTTACAGCATAACCAATGAAATTAACCTTTATAAGTATGTGTACAAATGTGTATTAAAAGCATTTATATAATCTACGGTTTGCAATGACCATATTAAAGCTTAGATGACAAGTTTAGCTGGAATTCAACTCGAAATACATCTTATGCCGATTACTTAATACACCTTCAGTGGAATTATAAATGCTTTTTCCCACCACGAAGGATGGTAACGTGCATATTTAAAGTATTTTATTAAAGCATAAGTATTGACAGATGCACTTTTTTTTTACATTAACATCTGTTTGTTGTGGCTTTTTTTCTTTTCGTTTTACTTGATGAAATACACTATTTTACAAAGAAATATAAATTCCATGCAGCCATCACGGGAAATTATAATAGTTCTTATCTGGCCTTCGTTTGGCTTCAGTTAGGCAATAATTTATTGTGATGTTCATGTATCGTCAAACAATATGGTATTCGCGTCAATAACATTCTATAGCATTTACGATCTTAACTTACATGGACATGAAGGATCTCTCTCTCTCTCTCTCTCTCTCTCTCTCTATTTACCTATCTATAAAGCATACATACTACCATAAATCAAGTACAATAAAACCGAACATAAGAGACTTTCAGAACTGATCTTTAGCTGGAATACATATCAGTTCCGGTAGGGTACGAGTGATGGCCTGTGAATAATGTAAACACTTTCTTGGAAAGGAAAACCACAAGTTCCAAGCTTTTGTCTGTCTTCAGGATATCTTGGCGATTTTTTCTATCGAAGTACTGGATTTATTACTTAAACAATTTAATATCAGAATGGCAGCCTGATTAGTCTAGTACCGTAATCAGTATATTTATTTCTCTCAATATTATTATGTATTTCTATATTACTATTGCAATCTCCAGTTGATAATTTCAGCTTTGAAGTGAAATATTGAGGATAGATATAACTTTCATTAATAATTTGAACACAAGACTCTAATTAAAGAAACGTCTGGTTGTGGTAAAAGTGTAATTCAAGTGACTGCTATTTTTAGGGGGTGAACTTTTTACATACCCACTGTCCACCACAATTAAAATCATTATATACGGAGGCAAGTCGTTTATTTATTCATATAAGCTGTTACATAATATTAACCGTTCCGCACCATTACTGCAAATAATTATAACAACAGAATTTCATAACTGAGTTCCAGGTAAATCAAAAATAGTCAAGCCTCATGGAGGTTAAAGCCGTCATCATTACAATGTCAGGCACTACCGATTATTTACAAATGACTATGTACTGGGGAGGAAAGCCTTCGCGAGGTGGCACCGATATAACTGGGTGGTTCTGCGGCCCAGTTACACGAACGTCCCTCAGCTCCTTAACCCCTGTCTCCCCTAAAGAGGAGGTCGGTTGATTACAGGAAAATGATAACTTCAGTGGGCAGTCCATCAGGTTCGGGTCAAGATGAGCCTATAGTTACAATGACAACAGGAAGGACAACAAAATGTACAGATGATGAGATTCTGCGATTGTATAAATTAACGCCCTTCAGGCTGCGCATCCGTGAAAGTTGGCCACTTGAAAGTTTGGGGCTACGAGGAAGTTTAAAATATTGACACTGGTATTTTTCGTAGTATTAGCTTAAATCGCGCTTAAATAAGAAAATACGGTATCATGCGAAAATGGTGTTGATATAATAGCAGCTGCTTCCTGAACGGTGTTTTACTTTGACTTTGCCGTAAATTTGGAAAGTACATTACTGAAGACAATCCTTTTTTTCAACGTGTTAGATATATTGCTTATTATCTTCTTTATTTACCGTTAAATGGAGGCAAAACATCATTCAGCGAGTCTTAAATACTGTCAAAGCTATTTTTACACGATATTATATCTTTAAAACAAGATTTATGCGGATACTGAGAAGAATTATTTATCGATATTTTCAACCTCCTTATAGCCCAAACTCACAAGTGGTCAGTTAAATTCTGATTTTTGGGCTGGTCTAAGTAAGTACATATTCTGATGAATTTTTCTTCACCCTTCCGCATCTGTTTCATGTTTTTCTTATTGTTTTATTTCCATGAAAATAATGCATACAGATATATAGATGGGCGTAATATCTCATGAACACCTACAAAATTACATAAAGCAATTAAACACATGAATAACGATGCCTGAAACTTTCAAACACATTTAATTATTTACCGATTTACTGTGGTCAGGCTTGAGCCTCAGTTTTGGCGCATGACTGTGTCGGGTGACAATCGAGATGAAACACTGTACAGCTATGCATACGTGTATCGTTCAGGCTTAGTCTGATTCAACTCTCACGAAATTCAGAAGTCCAGATAATGTTTGACAAGAAGAAGCCTTCAGAGAATGCGCCGTACAATCGGTCTATTGTATGGTAATGGATATTTGTTTGAATACTGACGTCTAGCTATGATGAATTTAAGCAGTTTCACCGTCTCTGATCTGTGGTTTAAAGCAAGATTCGTCACCATGCTTCGAAATTGATAAGCAATGTTTTCGGTTACGACAGGTGCCCACTGATCATGTGGAAGGCTCTTTAGACAGACCCTTTGATCCTTCCCTGTGCCTTTAACCTCTGATTAACTGATTCTATTGTGAACCAGTTCATCCTTACCCAACCCAAAACCTGGCCAACAAGTTTTATTCAGAACAGAACAAAGCTGTTTATTCTAACCTTACCCCGCGACTTTGGCTTTGGACTTTGAAAATAGAATTACTTCATCCCCGCTTAACTTTAAGCCCATCCACCAAGACTGCTCTAAATCGAATCAGACCTTCTTGAGTGAAAAGACTGAAGATTTGGCTTTTCCCAATGACCATTACCTTTGGCCGATTGTTCTCAGAATTGAATCACATCACTCTTTTCTCTCCTTCAGCATTTCCACCGGAGAAAAAAGAAAAAAATAAGACTATTTAGACTGACCTTGCCCTTGACCTGGACCTATGACCCCTTTCGGCCACTATTTAAATACCAGCTCCTCATTTCCCTAAAGCCGGTGCAGTTCGATCCAATGGTGTCTTTTTCAGAATCTTACTTATAACCACACTGACAGGCAGAATTACAGGACCAGCCATATGTACAGTAATTGTGGATAGACCCAACTCCCGGTATTTAAAAGTCCGGACCAATACTCGTAATTAAAAACTAAGACCAACTCTGAAAATTTAATACTGAGGCCCAACTCTGGTAATTTAAGTGCGGCCATCTCTCACGTAACTCAATTAGAAAACCGGTCCAGCCCTCGTAATTTAAAAGTCCAGTCCAACTCTCGTAAATTAAAAGTCCGGTCCAACTCTCGTAAATTAAAAGTCCGGCCCAACTCACATAATTTAAAAGTCCGGTTCAGCTCTCGTAGATTAAAAGTCCGGTCCAACTCTCGTAAATTAAAAGTCCGGCCCGACCTCGTAAAGCGCAGCCTTTCTACAACGTAATTGAAACGTCCGCCAAAGCCTCAAGGTAAGTTAAAAGTCTGGCTTATTTTTCTCGTAATTAAAAAAGTCGGACTAATTCTCTCGTAATTTAAATGCTCGGCTCTCCCCTACGTCAAGGTCTAACTCTACAGTAATTTAAATGTCCACCCTAGCAATGTAGAGGACAAGCCAAAATAATTCCAAGCCTCGTTTTAGAATTTATAACCTTCGTCAGTTTATCTGTGTACAGGTGGATAATTTGCTTTATCTACATATTTATCTCAAACGTTCACAGGCCGTTGCTTAAATAATTTCGTGTATAGCCTACTATTTACTACTGCAAACCTCCCCTGAACTTACCACTGCGAACCTCCAATGAATTTACCATTGCGAACCTCCAATGAATTTACCATTGCAAACCTTTCATGAATTTACCATAGTATAACCTTCCACGAATTAAATGCTAGCTGAAAGCTGTCAAATTTTAATTCTACTCTGGCTAACATATGTCGACTTTATCATAAGCAAGAGAACCTCAAGGCATCACTAATCATAAGAATCATCAAAACTGGCGAACAGGCAGAAAATAAAGAAGTTGTTACGATATTCCAGCTTACGACATTCAACGCAGCCACGTGGTTAAAACAAACGTCGCCAAACAGTCCAGAAGAAGGGTAATAAGAAAATAAAAGGTTTGTGTTATAAAATTTGGCGCAGGTTCCTATGACAAACACCTAGTTAAAAAAAAATAATACGAGTTTGGCTAGGATAAAACTGTACTGTATATTTGTTTCAATTACGAGTGTGTTAATGGTATCAGCGCTTACATTCACTCCGAGTTAAAATCGCCAGGCATCAGATGAAACACTAGGACTAGAAATGTAAAAACCATGAAAGGGTTAAATGCATCTAACTGTACTTACATAACCATCAGCAACGTTGCAACATCTACGTCACTGCTTGACATCGTTCTGGAGAAGCGGGATGCTAAAAGGAACTGGTTGTTTGAGTGGAATCGTAAGTCACGTGGCTTAGTAAACATATAAACGCTCTTTCCTTATCTTATTTACAACCAACACAACTTCCCCGTCTTTTGCACCTTCTTCGTGTTGTATTATCCAGTAACTGTGTTGTAAAATACGCCCGTAAAGTGTAAATTAGTCGCGAACTCCCAAAACGCACACACTCCCCCCCCGACACTCTAGACAAACTGACCACGTGGGCTTAGCATTTCCGGGATCTGTCGTACTCAACGCAGGATTATCGTGTACGAGATTAAGTAATTGGCCCATCATTCAGTTCTGTGCATTCTTTATTGGTAACAACTACTGCATAAAAAATAGTCTCATATCCACTCACTATTATTTATGCAATGTAGTTTCGCATCGCTGCAATACTCGATAATTTGTGCTTTCATACCTACATTACCGCACCTGTCTCTCCATCTGTGTCGTACACCTTGGCATCTTGTCTCCACGCAGAGGATTAACCATTATTTTTCTTCTAATCTGAATGTATACAGATGAAAAGTGATGGCGTAATAATGAAAAACGATTACTGTGCGAAAAATACCCTAAAGATTTACGTATGCAGCGTGGAAAATATTAAACTGGAGAGACACTTTGAAAAGACTAACTGATATCCGCTTGACTTCCACCCCATGCCTCTCCCCCGCCTCCCTCCCCTCCCTCTTTCTCTCCCCTCCCCTCCCCCTCTCCCTCCCCTCCCTCTTTTTCTCCCCTCCCCTCCCCCTCTCCCTCCCCTCCCCCTCTCCCTCCCCTCCCCGTACCCTCTGTCAAACTCTCTCATTACCCCTACCCTGTAAACACGACCGCCTCTATCTTGACATGTCTTAATAGGCTATGGAAATCGTGATCTATTTAGCCCAACATTACATTAATTTCCATGCACACTATCCAGCCATTAACCTTCCATCTAGCTCACTTGGTAACTGTCTGGCTCCACCCCCTCTCAACCCCCCACCTCCCCACCACACTCCCCCTACCCTCCACCCCTAACTCCCCCACCCCGCACACACAACCATGATGTTAACTTCATCTTAACCCCATTACTTCAGTGTCGTCTTTTAACTCTCTCTCTCTCTCTCTCGACGATTTTTGGTGAGCGTAGACGAAACTGGAGGGATTAGATACTGCCGTCACCAACCCTTCAATGCGAAAGGTGTTTCTTGAGCTTAATAAGTACTCTGGGGGTGGCAAATGTAGGGTGGTCCTTATAAAGCGCTCGTCTCCCAATCCACTGGGCGATTTCTCGTGTACTGCTGGGTAGGCTTAATCAACGTTGTCACTGGCTTCTCTGCATCGTTTACATATCCTCCCCCCACCCACACCCACACCAGCAGACTGAGCCGTTCCCGCAACACCTTAGATGCCACCAGCTGAGTATCAAGTGGAGCGCTATCTACGAACCACTCTGTATTTAGCGACACGTCATCGTACTGAAGGTTTCAATAGGCTACAGAAATCGTTACCCCTTTTAAGCAATGGCAGGTTCACTTGCACAGACTCAAAGATTCGATCGCATTTGCAAAGAATTTTATTTTCACTAGGCTGACGACATCATTTGAAATTTCATATGCTGGTAAATAGGAGGGTCGTGAATAGCTTGCAATTATGACAACCATTCGCAAGGATGATGTTTTGAGCGACAAGGCCATTAATTTGAAGTATATTATGGTGGACAGTCTAATATTAGGCTCATGATTAATGCAATAACCTATTCATGTTATGATCCTACCTACATAGGGGTATGAAATTACCACTACACCCCAACGTTTTTATGCAAATGAGGAAATTAGGCTGCCAGAGGTAAGGGAGATGTGACGAAAAGCTGCACTCGTATCAGATCATGAAGCATTGTGTGCGTCTGTATCCTTCAGCTATTGAAGTATACGTAACAGAGGCAGACAACATTCGATTTCAAGAAGAAGCAGAAGAATACGAAGAAGAGGAGAGCACAACAACGCTAAAGCAGCTTTGTAACATCATTATCTTTCGAAGAGGAAACAGTTTAGTTGCGTAAATGTACATAACAGACCACTGGTAGGAAAATAATGACCACTAGGATAAAGTAGCTAAAATGTCCAGAGTTCAGTACTGGTCATTTAAAGCAATGCGAATAGGTAACTTATTTATTAATCTATTTTAATTAATCCTACAAAGCAAGATGGTATTTCTCGACAACTCGCCCTATACCGTTGCGCGAGACCCAGCCTCTATGTGTCTGTTGTGTATGTGAACTCCTCCTAAGCTAACTGATGGATCTGAATGAAACTTCCCAGGTGAGTTCGTCTGGTTGCTCCAAAAGTATTCCATTATATACAATTTTCAAACCAAGACTTTTATGGGGACAGCCCTTTCACCATATTAAATCGTAAATACAAATACTGGACCGGTTAGACTGTCAAACATAGTTTGTTTCCTCTCAGCCCATGTTTACACAAAAGTATAACTGGGGACTGTTGCGGCTCGTTTTCTTGGGGATGATTTGAAAAGAGTACAAACTGACTGTTTTCCTTAATGGATCTCGTACAGTTAACAGGAATGAACCTTTGTAATTTGCATTCCTGAGAACCCAATGAAGAACACTCACCTCCCTCCATTCTTTTCAGTTTAAATGGAGGTTCTACCATCACAGTCAATCATGGTTAGACCACTGACCAGTACGGGTGGCCCACCCAGCCTCTGTTAGCTTATAAAGACTCTATGGTCTACGAAATTGCTGTTTTTTACTGAAAGACAGAGTTGTACAAATGGGGGTGCATGCACCTCTTGGAGTGCATGGAGCCTCAGTAGCGAGCGCATAAGAGGCCCTTGGGATCCAGTAGCATTTCATGCACAGTTTGAAGTATCAGAGGACATGCTGACGACGATCCCTCAGCCACGCAGGAATTCATATAAACAAGAAACAGTTCTATCCTTGAGGCATTTTCCGTGAACAGAGTGAATAAGATGCAACACTAGCCAGAGCTGGAACGCTAAGCACTTGATACCCTTGTTTCTCTTGTTACTACCAAACTGTGTGAGGGAGGCTTCTCCACCAATGGGAACACAAAAACTAAATGCAGAAGCCGCCTCAACTGACAACATCACTGCGCCTTGCACTCGCAACTACTCTTCCCCGTTTCAAACTGCTCAAAAGTAAAATGCAAAACAAAAAGCCTCATTGAGCTATCTATTTTTTTTTTCTAGAAGGTAATTAACATGTCTGTTAACGTCAGTAAAATGAAGGATTTATTTTCAGGAACTCTTGAATGAATGGATTTTTTTATTTCTAAAGTATATCTACAAATAGGCACTAAAAAGAAAATTCAATATGATGTGGATTTTACTCTTCTTTAAATCCAAGTAAAGTATTCTGAGGTGTGGATGGCTAAACTACTATACAACTAGTGTGAGATGGTGCAAGGCAGTGAGAAAAAAAAAATGTGCTGAAGAATGCAAATCGATTCAGTTTGTCACAATGATATAGGGAAAGTTACTGAGCTTATCTTGGTGTCTATTTGCATACTTTTTACACAATAATACTTACTGTTTTCAGCTCACTTCCACATAAAAAAAAAAAGTCTAAGCAAAAATGGCAACATTCTTTTTGCAACATCATAAAAACATTTAGAGGAATATGTCTGAATATTTACTGCATTTATCCCACTCGAGCTCCTGTAACTTATTCTTTGCTAAATCACAACATCAGGAGTTAAGTAGCAATAATCTATGGCTAATTCTTAGCTTTAATTAACTGTCTGACTAGCATAAAATAATAGAAATGTTCCAACCATCAGAAGGTTAGTGGCACCAATATTTACTCTCAATTGAAATGTACCCTCTGAAGTCAGCTGGAAAAAATACTAGTTGTACCCACAATGAAAAGTTTATGGTATCGGCATCGAGATTAGCAGGCACAGATAATTAACTGAAACTGTTCGTTCGCGTGGCGTTAGCTGGAGTGTAATACTAGAACTGCCCCCACCACAGAGAGTTAACACCAAGATAGACAATAGATAGTAATGTTCAGTGGAATATATTACAGCTATAAAATGTCACCAGTTACATCTGCGTATGTGACACAAACTTGCAATTTGTTTTCTCTAAGTAGTAGTTCTTTTATATTTAAAAACATAACATAAACTACTTAATTTATAACCAACTATTTATTACTGCTAAATGACATCCAGTTCCTGAGAGATGTTGGATATAAAATGCTTCTGAATAAAAAAAATCTCGGTCAACCATTATATAATTATGTCTCATAGGTCATACTTTGAAAAACTGACTCCCAGGAAATTATGAAACAAAACAATTTGGGTTTTAAAGGGTTACATCACTGGAGTACTATATAAATAAGAACACTGCATAATGAAGCTCACCCCACATTTGCATTGCTAATATAGACCCTGCATAATAAAGTGCACCCACATTTGCATTGCTAATATTGTGTATCATCCACCATACACAGGATATCGGAACCTGGTGCTATACGTACAGTTAATTATACCGTGTTTTGACATACTCAGATAAACAGAGGAATAACTTACATTTTTTTTTTACTGTAATAAAACTGACACGGTATTCACACTAGACAGAAATGGAATCTAGTTTGAATAAAGTATCATTCTGCTACTACATATAGCACGCAACAAGTGAGGAAAATATACATAAATATATACTGTAAATGCTTGTGAGGTGGAGACAGGATTCCAGAGGTCTGAATGGTGGATGAAAAACTGTTTGGACCATATCACTGAGTATGCTATTATTAGGTCTACTCTTTAGTACTTTACGTCTCACTGGATTCGACTTCACCCTGTCTTTAGGTGAGAAATCGGATGATGATGATGATGACAAATTTCTCAACAATCAGAGAGCAAATCTCACTTTCCTCCCTCACTGTCACAACCAGCCATTCACCCCAGACGCACTCGTATTCGTTTACCCCACTGCTTTCCTCCTCCTTTTCCATTCCCATAAAGTATTACCTTATTAATCGTTCAGGTTACACGTCTATTACACTTAAAATATTTATAAAAGAATGTCATTATGCATTTAAATACATGTTGCTTTAACGACAGGGTGGTATTTATGAAGTATGGGTGCATTTGATCCTACTTGCTGAAATAGCATAGTATAATTCCTGTTTGCATATGCAAAACTCAGTCCGTCGACTTCTACCTGTAAACACCGAGAAACGGAATAAAATAAATTGCGTGTGTGTGTGTGTGTGTGTGTGTGTGTGTGTGTGTGTGTGTGTGTGTGTGTGTGTGTGTGTGTGTGTGTGTGTGTGTGTGAATGCAGGAGTATCCTGTTCCCTATCAGTGTGAAGGAGCCTGAATTCCCTAGTACTGATAAAGATAATAATTATACCTTGCTCGTCGAGCGAGAGCGAGTAGTGTATTTTACTTTAGGTGTGTCTGTCTGTCTGTCTGTCTGTCCGTATGTATGTATGTGAACATATTAAAAAAAATAATTTTATTTAACTAAAGTCTGTGGTAGGGTTAGGGGTTTGCTATGGGACTGAGCCATTACTTTTTTTGAATAATAGGTCAAAGGTCAAGATTAGAGTTTGACATAACAAGTGCATCTTAAAGTTTTAATTCAATTTCGATCGTACTTTGCAGAACAGCTGAACTTTAGGTAAGAACGAAATGAGCCAGTTTTGAAAACTTCCAAAGATCACGGCCAAATAGCGTTGTCAAAGTCTGCCCATGTGTTTCTATTTGCACAAATAACTAAAATAAATATGATCTGGTGTTTACTGGATCAGAATATTCTAGTTGTCTAGAATACGTAAGTGTGAATGTTCGTTAGAAATACGTACTTTGGCCCCATGACTGATTCCCTGCAAATTATGCACCAAAAATACTTGCATTGTATGGGTTTACAATACTAAAGATGTAAATACATATGGATGCCTGTACAATAAAGTGTATTCTACTTTTACTGACATCATATACAGCCTAAACTTCGATAAACACGAGGACCGTCTTTAAAAATCCGAAGCAGACAAATATAAGTGACACATTATTCAGACTAGACTAAGATAGAGTCTGATTAAAAGTTAGTGTCAATTTGGAACTGTATTTGACGGACATCTGCAGATAAACAGATATGCTTATGAGGTGGAGCCAGGATTCCGTAGGCTTCAGTGACGTATGACTGACTGTGTGGACCATATCACTGGCCATACTGCTGATAGTTCTCCCACTTATGCACTTCTCTTTCTTTGTTTCTGGAGCCATTCTACACCGTCTTTCGGCGAGAACAATGATGATGATGATGATGATGATGATGATATTCAACCGTTTCGCTAGGTATTTTGTTCAAGTCAAGTAGTTTATCTGTTCATTCAGTTTAACTAGAAAGCACCCAGAGAGCACATACCTCCGCCAATGCCACTGTCATTATAAAGGATCCGGATCCGTATCCGTGTAGATATTATGTGGAATACATAAGATCCGGATCCTCCCCCAAATTTAATCAATTGTTCCTGGACCCGTGACCCACTTCTCCACATAATTTTATTGAAATTCATTTAGACCTTTTGGAGTCATTGTGCGAGATGCATATTATCCGGATCCGGATCCGTCCCCAAATAAAATCAATTCTTTCTTGACCCATGGCCCACCCTTCCACAATATTTCACTGAAATTCATTGAGAACTTTTGGAGATACCGTGTGGACAAACAAACAAACAAACAACACACATAGATTCCTCAAACTTCGTTGGCGGAGGTACTTAAGCCAATAATTGAATTCAGTGGCTCAATAAAACCGTGTAGCGACAGCAAGTGTAAAATGAAATAGACGTTCGCACACCGAAGATTTTTATTTCATTGTCTTATCTATCTTTTTTATATAATTATTTTTGTAATTACCTCCCCTGGATGCACCGACTGTGCCACATAATTCGTCACACGGAATTATTGTCTGATCCGTGGCCGGTTTTAAAATTCAGCAAACAGGGTGGTAGAAAACTATTGTAATAGACGGAAGGTGCAGCACTGTGTGGTGTGCATATGTGAGGTGTGGTAGTGTGTGAAGTGGCGGTCTATAGTATGGCAGTATGATGAGTGGCAGTAGGTTGTGTGGCAGTGGGTTGTGTGGCAGTGTGTGGAGTGGCAGTGGGTTGTGTGGCAGTATGTGGAGTGGCAATGTGTGGAGTGGCAATGTGTGGAGTGGCAGTGAGTTGTGTGGCGGTGTGTGGAGTGGCAGTGTGCAGTGTGGCTGTATGTGATGTGGCAGTCTGTGGTGTGGCAGTGTGTGGTGTGACAGTGGTGTGGCAATTTGTGGAGTGATCGTGTATGGTGTGGCGCAAAGGGACCATGTGTGGCGTGGGAGCTGTGGCATAGAAATGTGTGGTGCTGCAGTGTGAAGTGTGGTGATGCGAGATATAACTGTTGTAGGGCGATGTGACATAAGGCAGAACACTGAGTAAGTTAACGGCGCCGTCTGTTATTAAGAGAACGTTCTATCGTCCTGCAGAAACAGAAATCCATAACAATCCCCAAATCTCCTGTTTTGAAGAGTCTTGAAACCTTGCTATTAATCCCGTAGGTGTAATTCTCTCTCTCTCTCTCTCTCTCTCTCTCTCTCTTCACATCCAGACGATTTCATGCTGCTTAGAAGAAATCTCTCGCAGTGAGGAGATTACTGGAGACACATTCTTCCATATCTATGCTGAATAAAATCTCTTGGTGATAGGAAGGTTAAAGTACAAAATAAATCTTCGTAGTGAATTGGTCAATACATACCCTTGACCTCAAATTTAAGTCCTATAATGCTAGTGTTTCTGTACTGTATTTCCTCCTCCTCCTCCTCATCATCATCATCATCATCATCGTAATTTTTTTAATATTATAGGATGCATGGGAGCAATTCGAAAAAGGAAAAAGGAAAAAGGCTGAAAAAAATCATTACCCTAAAAAAGGTAAACTCCAGCCACTGATCATGCAAGCCATCAGTCATTAATATTATTATTATTATTATTATTATTATTATTATTGTGATAAGAGGAAGCCAAAATTATCAGTACAAAAGTTAATTAATAAAGCAAACCCGACTAAAAACCCACACAGCCTCTGGGTTAGGGCACAATTAATGTACATGTCAAATGAAACCCAGGGGCTGCTTCAGTGGCGAGGGGCAAAAATAATATGACCCGTCCGTTTTAGCATTTCGAATGTAGATTACGTACTCGAATTTACATTACATTTTACGCTCCAGGGCAATACTTTTAACCGCTTCGGCCCAATGGAGCGTTACATATTTATTCTACTCCCACCTTCAAATAATTTGGTTCATCTTATAAACAAATAAAATTATGTGGATATAAATAAATAGATAAATTAAGAAATAAACACACATACACACACACGGAGAGAGAGAGAGAGAGAGAGAGAGAGAGAGAGAGAGAGAGAGAGAGAGAGAGAGAGAGAGAGAGAGAATTTATGAAACACAGCAAGAAGTGTTTGAAGCATTGCACTCTTTATGACATTTAATTAAGTCTCATAATTTCTTTATCACGCTACTCCATCCATCCATCCATCCACCAATCCACACATGCATCATCCAGTCCTTTATTCCCCATCCCAAACGCAGGAGACGGGGGTTAAGCTACGAATATTGGACATTTGACATATTGAGGCCGGATATGTCACTTTTCATCCAGTTTTTGCCATCTCATGCCGAGTTTATTCAGCTTAAGATATATGCAGGCTGCCCATATATATAACACTCCTATTGCACTCCTCTGGGCTATTTTTCTTGTGTTGCCTATTCTGCGTCATCCTTTCATCTCTTCCACCGGTGGTGAGCTATATTGTATGGTGTAGACGTTGGCGGGGCTATGCGCTCTCTGAGATCGTTCAACTTGTATCTGAATAACTTCTTTTTTCCTGTTTATTGACAAATTTGTATTTAGGAGGATGTATCGCGATGGTGAAATGTGATACTGTTTTACTTAACCACTTCATCATAAGAAGTTTTCCCAAAGTAAAATCATTTGATGGTGTGAGAGGATGACGATAATGATGATGATGATACTCTACTGGGCGGCATGGCTGAAAATATGCAGAGCAGGCTGGCACAAAACTAGACGAAATTATTACGTTTAACCTTTGATAAGCACAGCGGCTGAACCACATCAAAGCTTAAGTGGACTAGCGACCTCCCACGCCCTTGAAATTTTCTCTCTCTGGCCTAAAAATGATTTATGCCCGATATGTGTGTGTGTGTGTGTGTGTGTGTGTGTGTGTGTGTGTGTGTGTGTGTGTGTGTGTGAGAGAGAGAGAGAGAGAGAGAGAGAGAGAGAGAGAGAGAGAGAGAAATGGACAGACTAAAACAGTGTGAGGTGCTTCAAGAAACACACTGCAACCCGAATAATTCTGAACGAGCTGGAAAAATGGCGATTGTTGCATTTTCCACAAGCCACACACGACCTCCAGCTTCTAGATAATTCTATATAATACATAATTTATCATTGCTTTTACACATTCTGTTACTTAAGACATCCTCAGTATATATATATATGCTTTGTGGACAATATTTTTTGCACAGCTGGGAACTCCCTCAGGTATTAAGTTGCTCCAAGTCGGCCAGAAAATGCCATCTTTTACTGCTAAGAACAGTCTCAGCCTGTGAATGGAGAGGATGAAGAAAGAGGGACTGACTAAAAAAGTGTATGTATGATAGAGGAAGGGACGGGGAGGAGAAGACCTAGGACGAGATGGTGAGATGGAGTGGGGAAATTTATGAGACGGGTGTTAGATAGCTGGGAATAGATAGGGTGGCATGGAGGATATTTGCTTGAGGTCCCTCTTACGGGATTTAGGCGTATAGTTATTGACTGATAAATGGGGAGTACAATTTTTTGCTTGAGTCTTTCGTCACTGTAAAATCAAGATAACACTGGGTAACAGCAAGAAAACAGAACGACAGTGGTTCGGCGACAGTATTTCGCAATCTGCATGTGCTAGAAGTCAGAGAATAGAAAGCCATAATGTGATGAACATTTATAAACTGGTGCTGAAGATTGGTGCTGGCAGTGAGTCCTGTCATATCCATTCTTATGTTCGTATTCTGTTGTGTGTCAGTCTAATACACACAAACGCAGCCAATACACTTGAATTTTCACATATACTGTGTCATTCTCACTACTGTACAGTCACCATGCCCCATTCCTCCTACACCAGCACAGAACAGGGTTATTTCTGGACACCACTCTCTCTCCAAGTAGGAGTTCAGGTCAAGTAGATGACGTCAAAGAATGGTAAGGTTAGAATACTCATAGAATCATCAATGCCTAACGAAAATAAGCCATACCATCATTCAGGCATCACTTTGTCTCTGAAAATCATGCGGCCCACATGCACGGTTAAATGTGCCTAACACGATTACCTACCGAATTATAATCATGCATTAATGAATAGGTTCGGGACTGAAATGCTGCTCTGCCTCACATGATATATAATGAATGAATGCCGATCAGAAACATAATTAATACATACCCCATAAAGCGCTGTGGAGTTTAATAAGCATCAATTACAACAAATTTAGGTGACTCACATGTGAAGAGACTTGTTTTCTGAGCTGTACACACACACACACACACACACACACACTCACACAAACACACCTTTAATATCGTTCTCATCCGAAATTCTCTCTCTCTCTGCGGGATTATGTTTATCTGGCCTCCCCCATGCCGCTCGCACCACCCATAAATTCACTTAGCTGAGGGCAAAAAGTGGAATTGGTTAGCGGCAGCACAAATTACACTGTGGCTGCCCTGTACCACGTCCGCTCGCACACACACAGACAAACATAGGCACTCGCACATGCATACAAATACGCACACGCACATGAACTCGGATGCGCTTCCAGTGAAACAAACATTTATGCACATACAAAAACTCTTGCATTCACACACACACACACAGACACACACACACACACACACAACCAAAAAAGAAAAAAGAAAAAAGGAATGCATAACTGTAGGCCACTTTCTTCAGTAACAAACCTGGTTGCTAAATATTAAGCGCAAAGAAAATGTACTGAAGTCTCGCTATGAGAGAAAATGCAATGCTAGTATTTACCTGCGAGACTCATTTATCAATCGTGCAATGCAGGATGGAGTAATTTTCGGCAATTCGCCCTATAACGTTGCGCGACATTCATCCTGTGTTTCTGTGCCTTAATTCCTAGGCTATTTGACTGACCGGAATGAAACTTCCCTGTTGAGTTTGTCTGGTTACTCCAAAAGTCTTCCACTACAGACAATTTTCTAACTGGTTTTTCGGGAAGGTCAGTCTCTCTCACCAAACTGAACATTCTCAGTAACAATGAAAGGAGGATAGATGTGGTTTTGATATACTGGTACATACTATACGATGAATTCATCTATGATGCGATATTTGATGACCCCCCAGTGATTCTTGGGGCAGGAGGTTCAGCCCCCTCACAAAATAAAAAAACGATCAGAAGTAGGGAAAAGTGAGCAGATAGACTTCAACAAAACTTCTCATGTCACTTCGTCTGGTTCCTTGATACTGTCTTTCACTATTAAAAAAAAAGGAAAATCACATTTTTATGAGGAAGGGTACACAGAGTATCACTTCGATATCTTTGTACATGTAGTATGGGCTCCCACCCGCTACTACTAACTGCTACTAATATGGATACTAATTCTTTTGCAGAGTATTTCTCGGGGTAGTACACCTCTTGTACTCTCTGTAGTCTATTTCATTTACATAATCATCACGGCGATCATGTGACTTTTACATCGGGATACTAGCTTCTCTTATAACGCACTGTTTGTTATTCTTTCAAATCGGCATGTATATCGCAGGACTGGGTGCGCATTCCAAGTTTTCCCTGGACCCAAATGAAGAATCTCCACATCTTTACTTAAATATTTTTCTTATTTTTCATTTTTGAGCGTGATGGGGTCAATTGTATATAATCTATCATTGAAGTGTTTGCCCTGATGATGTTTTGAGCTTTGTATTGCTACCATGAGTTGATTTTATTCACTTTAGGGGACACTTGAAAGGAGTTTGTGACAGCAATATCAACCTCCTTCGGTTAATGATGATAATAATAATAATAATAATAATAATAATAATAATAATAATAATGATAACAATAATAATAATAATAATGATAATAATAATGATAATGATGATACTACTACTACTACTACTACTAATGAAAAATGAAAGACGCGTTTCTAGTCAAGTGGCTGAGTCCTTCTCTAACAAGACGTACTTCCCATATCAATTTTAGTATCACCAGACGATTTAATAAGATTAGGAGATACTGTTCGAACATAAGGCGTGGGAGATAAAGCCCTCATTTACACCTTCAATACCCATGGTCTATCTTAAGGAATAGCATCAAGTAGCGAGATGAATACAATAGAAACAAGGTAACGCGACTCGAGGGGATTAAAACACATTATTCGTAAAGGTAACAGCTAATTTCACAAGCCCGATTTTAGCGTAGGAACTCGAGGCTAAGCTACGATAATCCGTTTACATAAGGTAGGTGGCCAGCTTTCGCCCTCAGAGTTCGATCGCCGGCCCAATCAGACTGTCGGGCACACATAATCTTCCCTTTGTCTCTTTTCACCCAGCAGTTCAGTTAGGAACCTGAGAGTAACACTGAAATGTAAAGGGGAAATAACTTAGCAGAAACTGATTGGTGTAATACCTTCGCGTAGTCGATAGGTTGTAATCTTAAACTTCCTTTTTATCTCTGTTTTAGATAACAGCGAAACCCCTTCATGTGCTCGAGACCTCCACTAGGGCATCCGAAGCATGGGAAGTGCTACACGGACCTTTAAAAAACCCTCTTAAATCCATGAGCGTGGCTTCTATTTTGATTTTCCCTGGAGCCGTAATTATCATCTCTGGATCAACTACATACTGAGAACTTTAGTTTACTGTATTAAACCTCCGTACGGGTAGTAAGTGACAATTTTACCTATTCAGTCAGAAGCTGTCCATGAGTATCTGACCATTCCTTAGGTTTATTTGAAAATTTATGTTGGGTGGTCAATAACTATGGGTGCATCATTCTGGCGTTTTGCTATTTATGGCTCACACGGACCCCATTGGATGTCCATGGATACATTACCGTTTAGTGCGGATTCAGGGGACCGGGAACCACTTATCCTGTTGTACTGAATTCTATTTCCCTGACTTTTTGTTGTGGTTAACATTAATATTCCTACACAAGTTAACAAACGCCAGCTGTGTTTAGCAAAGTAATGATCAGCCGCCAATTAGTGGGTATTTTATATTCCACAACTATTACTCGTTTCATGTTACATAATTTCGCACATGACTAACCTTCAGCTCCAGAAATGATACACTAGTTTTTTTTTTTTTTTAAGGGATATTTTCATGAAGATTTGCATGCTATGTCTTATTAGTTACATGGGCGAGGAGCAGCGGACACAAGAAGAGTGTCTGTAACCGTGTACAACATTGTGCTGGTGGTTCGGTCGGTCTGAATGACTGTCTGCACCAGGACCACCAGGGTGGGTATAGTACTACAGTTATATATGGGTACAATGCTATATAAGGGACGCTGACTGCTTCTGGTACAGAGTCACAGACAGGAGCAGCCAAGGTGTTCTAGTGTCATGCTACATATTGTGAAACAAGTGGAAGTTAATGCTACTGCTTGCTACCCAACCTGCAAGAGTAATAATACCCAGTTAACCACTGCTAACTTATCACCAACTGCAGGTATTGTCAATCCCCGTGAACGACCGTGTGCTTATACAGACTACAGTCGTCATATGACCCACCACCCTCACAATCTCACAGGTCAAGACAGACTTCAGGATGGTGATTGCAGTGGCTGTGGACCACGTCACCATTACCCACCATTCCTACATCATCAGACAGACCACCTTTACCACCACAGCCACATAGGCGTTAGTACAGTACAATAATCTCTTACCCCTGTCGGTTCGAGGCTCCTTCGCGTCGTGGTAATGAAATAGTTGGGCAGCTTCATTGCCTGGTAATGGCAATGCCCTTCAGCTACCTCCCTACCACCTGAAAAGGGAATGGTGGACTGCATGAGGGGAAAGTCCTTTCCTGCAATCTACTGGGTTTGCATGATTCACATACAAATTAACTGATTTCTATTACTACTACTACTACCACTATTAGTAATACTTAATCTCCAGAATTTTTACTTTGTAGAAGAATGTTCTAGTTACCTCTTCCTCACCCACCATATAATAATTATTTTAGTACTGTAAATTTGGAAATTAAGGTATAGCAAACCTTCTTCTCGTCACCTGGATGGTGACTTCAACTTTGACCGTGAAGGTCCACAATAGAAGTGTGGTGAGTGTCACTTGAACACTCTGGAACGCCATTTCAGTCAGGGTGACGAAACGGTCCACTGTCAGTGTCTGGGTGACCATGGGAACAAAGGCTCCCTGGACATCCCTGGTTATAGCTTCTCCCACCACTGGTATGCCGATTACTGGCCCACCCACACCCACGCCTCCCACGACTGGTCCTGTTCCAGTCACCACACTGTCGCTGGAGGTGCTCACAAACTGACCACAGGCACCGGTTATGGTTACAAACTAGCCAGTACCAGTACCAGCACCAGCTACTCTCACAAACAGGCCTGTCCACGTCAAAACACCAACAGCTGACACTGTCTGAGAACTGGTACTGGAGGTCGGTACAAATGTGAAGAAGCCAGAACCACTGCTTTGCTTATTTTTTTTTTTTTTTTTTTTTTTTATGGCTATCGGCCTTAATATGGCCATTAAGCCAAACAGTTACAATATACACACACTGAATATACATACACATATATATACACATACAGATGCACCCACAGTCCACAATAGGTACAAGAAGCAGAAGTAGGGCAGGCAGGCTGTTGCAGGAACTAGATGGCTGAGGCTGTAGGGAGGCAGTGACAAAAAGGCAGTAGCGGAAAGACTGGGTACTACACCGTCGAGGAACGGGATCCAGAGTCCGAGTCCGAGTCAGGACCAGCGGAAAGGTGGGACTTCACGACCCCGAGGGTGTAGGAGATGATACGACACTCCTCGGGGTCGGTAACAGCCTGGAGGGACCCCCGGCGCAGCTCGTTGAAGGAGAGCAAAGCTCGCCGGAAGTCCCCCTTAGTAAATTCCTGCTCGTCAGGCTCTTCCGATGCCAGGTCCTTGTAATGGACCAGCTGGTCCTCGAAGATCTCGAGGCCCAGCTGTGGAAGGGAGGCAAAGTCGTCCCAAGAGATGTGTCGTGACGAACGGGAAGGCTTAGGGCTCGCTGGTTCCTGGTCCTCTGGTGGTGGTGGTGGTGGTGGAGGCTTGAGGCTCGCTGGTGTCTGGTCCTCTGGTGGTGGAGGTGCACAAGAAACAGGAGCCGCAACTTCAGATGGCGAAGAATGTGTGACATCCCCCACCTCCATGGGCACCTCTGAGAGAGGCTGAGAAGCAGACCGGCGGGAGACTGCACGGCCCGACAGCTGTATCCTCGTCGGTGGAGTAGAGGGCTGCAGCTGCAGCACCCTCGGGACCAAGGAGGTGGGGGTTCCAGATGGCCCAGGATGACGTCGAGCAGCCCTCCTCCCAGGCCTCCTCTGCACCACGGGTGTGGAGGAAAAAGACTCGGGGATAGAGATGGCAGGGAGCCCGTTGGCCTGGGAGATGACGGGCAGGCGCTGGGCAAAAACTGCCAGATCTCCCCCCGAGAAAGCCTTAGCAACCTCCATACACATGGCTATGATGGTAGAGGCAGAGGAGGTAGAGGAGGAGGCAGGAGCGGCAGGTGGAAGCTGACGATGACGTCTACGACGGGGGAGGGCGTGGAGGGAGCCCTGCACTGCCTGGCCTGCAGGGCCGGTGACGAAAGCAGCAGCAGGGCCCTTAGCATCCTCCTCCACCAAAAACTCCACCACCTCGCCAGCAGAAACCGAAGGCACAGAATGGGCAGGGTTGGGGGCCACGATGGAGGAGCGGTGGAGGAACACTTCCCCCCCTGAATCACGGCGAATCAGGAAGCCGTAGCCCTTCCGAACGTTGTACCATTTCACGTGCCCCACAACCTTGGCTGCCATGGTGGATCTTCAGCTGCCGGATTGAAAATCGAGATGAAGTGACGCTGGATAGAAAGTCCGCAGACGTGTTGCCTTCTCAACTGCTACTTCTCCTCTCCGCTTTGCTGAGTGCCCATCTCTGAGCCAGTGCCAAAGTGTCTGCTGTTGCCGCCACCCATACTACTGCTACCTGTCGTGGATCCAAACTGTGAATCACCGGAGGTCTGAGTGAAGGTGCCGTTGGCAAAGCCTCTATCAGTGGCTGACCCAGTGGAGCCAACAGGACCCGTGGCTCCAATACTACTCGAACTTGTGCTGCCGCCTGTGGTGAAGTTCTGCAAAACTTGTTTGTCCTGTCTGTAGCCGTGGGCAACAACGTTCATGCACACGCCAAAGTCCTGGCAAGAGTATTTTGGGTAACATTTGTGCACTAAAATTTTCTTTTCATAATTACATCATGGTCACCTAAAGAGGACAGTCATGGTAGAGTGAAGGGGATATCTTATTCTGCGCTAAACTCAACAAAACTAAATGCTTTAGAAGTGAAAGCAAACCCAACTCAAATGAATTGGGATTACCAAACTTTCTTCATAACTTTAAGGGCCAAAGAAGACAACAAATTGGTTTACTTATTTTAGCTGACATTTTCTACAATGAAATCCATTATAAACGGGACGAACCTCGTCGTGGACTCTAAGGCAGTACGAAAAACGGATTAGTCACTTAAATTTCAGCACCAGTATTCACACTTTCCAGCAACGCATTAAATAGGCACTGAAGAACCAAATTAATATAAGCTTGACTAAAGATTTTGTTTGCTTCCGCCACCTTGCCTGGCGCCGTGAAAATATAAGGGCAGGAAGAGCGCTCATTTCACCAAATGTAAACACAATAAGCTGCAAACTGGCTTTACCGATTTAAAAGATATATGTGGAACAACTGCCTGGTGCATAACCATGGCTCACAAACCTTGTATAATATATTACCGATTTAAAAGATATATGTGGAACAACTGCCTGGTGCATAACCATGGCTCACAAACCTTGTATAATATACTAAGAATCTAATAATTTCTGTAACCTTTCGGTATTAAACCAAGGATACACAGAAACAAGTTCAGTATTTTTTTAGTCATTTCGATTTAAGTATCTGTCGCTTCAGTTTTGATTTTACCATACCTATAAAAGCATGAGAATATCACAACTTCCTTGATTTTATAACTGTTCAGCCGAGATTCATCTACATACTAGGAAACTGTCCGAAATTACTTCCACGTAATTATCAATAAATTTTGTTCACGAATGCTAACGAACTAGATACTAAGTGTCTGGGCATAGTCTGCCCAAATTGAGGAATGAATATTTACCACAGAGCAAAAAAACTAACACGAATAAACGCTACATACCATCACCGTAATGGACATCCCCAAAACAGCGACAATTAGTAAACGAACCATCTGAAATTTAGGAAAGCCGTTTACCGTGATATCAGCCTGGCAGTATAATAAACTTCGAAACTTTTAAAGCAAATATTCCATAAAGCGGGAAAAAAGGTAAAATTCAAGCCAATACTTTAACTGAAGCAAGTGCATGAAGAAGTTAAAGTGAAGATCCAGGGCAGACTACCAGCTGACACCCACACACACATACACACACACCTTTCCTCCCTCTTACCCCCCTCTCCACCCTCCTACCCCCCTACCTCCTCCACTCTCATCTCGTTACTTCCCCCAACCCCTTTTCCCCCGCCACCCCACCACCTATTCCCACCTGCCTCTGTACATTATCTTCCTCTATCTCTACACCTGCCACTCCATCTTTTCTGCCCACGTACCTCCGCACCTTCTCCTCCTCATACCTCCACCACTCACCTCCTCTTTCCACTTACCTCCTCATCTATCTTTCCCCCTCCCTTAATCCTCCACCCTTCTCTGCCCTTTGTTACCCCGCGCCCCGCTATCCCCTCTACCTCTGCCGCTTCCCTTTCTCCTCTTCCTGATCTACCACAACACCTAATGCCATAACATTCACCTCTTCTTCCTCCCCCCTTTACCTTCATACTTTCCCTCCCCATTTCCTTCACACTCCCCCCTCCCGTTTTTCCTCCCCCACTTCGTTACCACTCCCCCCTATATTCTCTCTTCCCCTCTCCCCCCACCAGCAGTCCCCATACCACCAGGCCAGGCTTCGTATCCCATTTAAACTTTAATATATCTTCGTGGCTATATTACTTTCGGTATGTTACCCAGGCAATGGAGAGCTGTAGCTAATCCTCGAATGGCAGTCTCTTGTCTCGTATTATATCCCAGTTAACGCCAAGCGACCGTATCTAAGAGTGCGTTATGGAAGGCTGAGTATTTGTACTGGTATAAATGGAGAAAGTGTTCTTAGACCCCCCCCTCCCCCTTCCCGCGTAAAAGGACATCCCTGGGAAACAAGAGATAGGGTCGCAGTATCAGCAGGTAGGGATTCCACTACTGTCAATGAAAGCCCACTTCGAAGCATCCTTGGAATCATAAATACAGTCATGCATGATCTAATCTTCTTGGAAAATGTTTATTTATTGAAATCCACTAAACTGATTGCTCATCATGCCGTGCCGGTCTAGGGTGAGGGTGGAAAATGCATTTCTTAAGTTGTCATATATCGAAAGTGTTTTAAATATGGTCGCCATTACTTTCAGTAAGAACTGGCATTTTTTTTACAATCTTTATTGTGTTGATTATTGTACTGAACCAATACTCGGTTGGATACCACAGAAAAGATAATATAACGCATAAAAACGATTCAAAGCAATTAAATCTGCTTGCATTTAATGGTGTTATGTTCATGCACACAGTATATTTGTTTGAGCTGCCTGCTAACGCTCCTTATACTTACATCACAGTTATTTTCATCAATAACGGACAGTATTTACAGCTGATAACTGTAGCACATCGATACAGTATAGAATAATCTGAGATATAAAAGTGCCTTATAATTCGATGCTATTTGATTCAGTAAACGCTAAAATTCTGAGATAGATGGGGTCACTCATCATCCTCTCTCTTTAACAGTCTGGGTGTTGAAACATGTCACCTGCCTGTAAATTAACAGGGCCACGACAACCTAACACGAGACCCCTATGCTCTAAACGGGGTGTTGCATAAAAAGGGTGTCATCCATGAATAAGATCATATAGGTCAATCTTATAATGCATAACTAATTTAAGCATTACCAGTGCCCTGCAAATTTGTGATTCAGAGTGATGGAAGGGAGAATGGGTGTGACAACCAAATTTGAGGTCCTGTTAGGAAAAGGCTCATGGTTGGTTGTTTCCCCACGAATAATGCTCAACATGCAGTGTATTAATAAGATGATGGCTTCTTATACGGGCCTCCTTCACCTGCACTCCTGAACACTTCCGTTTTCCCCTGTTTAATTAGTTCTATTCCAGGACTCACAGGTCTAACACCCCCTCAGTTTTCGACTACGTTTATTCAAGCAAACAACTGCCGTATAATAACTAGTAAACCACTATATGCTTAACCTCAGTCTGCTCGTCAGTGATGGAAGTGATATCCATACTCAAATAGGAGATACTGTATGGGAAGACTTGTATAGTGTAACATTATGCCCGAGACAACCACTGCATTCGCATATGTTTACAAGATACATATATTACTTCATGGATATCACTACAAGAAAGGACTTCTGCTTGTTGATATAATGAATATAGTAGGAACAAAGCGAACAGCATCCCAACCTCAATACACAAACTTGAAAACTGGATGCTTGTAATAGCAAACGAAAAAAAGGGTATTTCATTTGTCCCTCTGCACAACATTTCTTTACATGCATTCAGTAAAGTCTCTATTTGTTATTGGGCATGGCTATATGAAGTGCTTGGCAGCCACAGTTTTATGCAGAGCGAATAAAACTCTAGCCAGAATAAAACTACAATTGTAACCTGGCAAAAAGAAGTTCGTCTATGGAAAATTGGATTGGCAGATATTGATTTTAAATATTACCATGGACACTCAGTAGTGCATTCATCACATACTGCACAGTCTAAAAAACTATACTCATTTTTGTGTGTCGACAGGATTTTCACAAACTTTGAAATACATACCATGATAACAGCCATATACACGAATAACAACCAAGCTATTCGTAAATCTCTGCCGCCAAACACTATAATGTTGGGACCAAGTTATCCAGAAATGTGCATTTTCTCGGATATATAGGAATGCTTTTCTTCATCTGCATAGCCTTCCAATGGTAAAGCCAATTTAATTTATTCCAGTCAATGCTAGCAAACTTGATCTGCTGAATGAAAGATACAGGTATGTATGCAAAGTTGCTGGCCCAAAAGTGGCACGGTAAAGCTGCTAGCATGTCGAGAGATATGGCGCGACTTTATGCAGCCGCCCACTGTGGGATGGTAAGATAACCTTCCCCAATACTTTGGTGAATTAACTCAACCTAGATGATGCAGCGACCTATCCCAGATGGGTTTATTTTTATTTATTTATTTTTTTTATGAGAGGATGAAGGAACTGCTTCAGCCTCAGATTTAAGCTACTATTACATGTGTTAGCACTCAATAGCATCTGCCTTATATTTACAGGATAAAAAAAAGTTAAACAGTACGATAGGGACAACCCCAGTAACTTAGGTAAATTTACAGCAGATTTAAAAATCCCTATTCTGTTTCTAAATCTTATTTTATTCTTTATTTACTTTTTGCTTCGGATAATCTTTTGTACTGGTATTGTAGAGACATTTTTTCCACCTCATTTTCGATGGTTTCCATGGAAAACCAAAATGGCAGAACCGAGATACGCCGACGTGTATTTTTTTTTTTGTTCCCCCCAAGATTTTGATTAAAGACACCTTTAAAGTTATACATGGAAATTTTGGTTACTCTACTCCCCTGGACAAACTATACTTCATAGCTTATCTACATTATGCTTGTTTTTGTCGGTATGGTTTAGTACGGGGATAATCTCGTACATTTCCTCATTTCACACACTCATTCCCTTGGTAGTTACTCCACTGACTTAAGCCATGGCAGTGCAAGTTAGAAACGCGTGGCACATCTACCGTCTGAAGATCACTGCAAAATTCCCCCCCCCCCCGAAAAAAATATATTAAAAAAAAAATACTGAACAAGGTCTGAAAACCCCCAAATTGCTCAGATTAGTTTACTTTTAAAGATACATTTCTATTGTCCAGGTGTTTCTACTGTCCATACAAAGTAGCAGATGTTACTGTTGTAGTAAGCAGCTGGGTGACAGTAGTAATGATCTGCTGGTGGAGCATCTGTGTGCTGAAGACCGGGACAGTGTGCACCTGCGGGGGGGGGGGGGAAGATATATTAATTTTGCAGGTGCATATTAACTACAAATATTCAAAGTCAATAGAAGTCTTTCACAATTGTCATTTTAATAGTCTAATAAACCTTTGCAGTAGAACACCATAAGGATTTATGGATTAAAGACTAAGCAAATTTAAGACTAATCAAATTTAATTTAGAGTGTATTCATCCCTTTCGCACAATGTACTAACTTCATTCTTAAAGGAGGCCATTTAAGTGATCCTAATTAACTCAAAATCAATGAATAGAAGCCACGTTGTAGTTTTTTAACATGTACACCCGAGGAAAGTTCCGCATTATACACCTGCCTGCCAGTTCGGACCTTCATGCGTGAGAACCACTAGTGAAGCAGTAGTCAGGCACTCAAATGTCTGGTACCACTGTGTGGGAGGGGAGAAGTTATGGGAGGAGGTAGGCTGGAGGAGCCGATAGTTCCTACCTCTCCCGCTTCCTTTCCCATCCTTCTCACAGTTACCAGATACATTAATGTTGGCTACTGCTTCGCTGCCAGTTTTCTCACATTTACCTTTTCTAAGTGGTGAGCAAGTGTATAACTCGGACATTTATTCGGCTGTACAATTGCTGTCATATTCCACGTTACTGTCCAACAGTTACAAAATTTGCTACTTATATTCTTAATATTCCAAAACTTTGTTTCCAAAACTGATCATTCTGTCTACCGATTGTTTCCAAAATTGATCATTCTAAAGTGGGACGTTAATTTTGTTTAAATTTCTACATGATATTTAGATTCCATATACTGAAAGGCTGCCTAAAGCCAGGGAAATGCAAACTCTGATACCCAAACATCAACGCCTATCGATGATGTATGATCAACCTGATCATACACAACAGGAAGCCGAAAAGTTTTAGTTTTTGTTTTTCAAATTAATTACCTGATGAGCAACAGCGATATGGGTGATGCTCTGGACCAAGTCAACAGTTGAAATAGTCGTGAAGAAGCTGGTAAATACAGAGGTTTCTGTCAGTGCAGACCTGGTACCTACAGTTGCAGTCACGAAGGTTATCTGCAAAACAAAATCCAATAGTTAGGTAAGACCGCCATAACAATCTGAAGCTATGACTTCAGACTTTCCATCAGGATTATGTTATCCATCAGGATTATGTTAAAATTGAAAAATCTCAAAGTTCAGTGTTAAGTTACAAAATTAGACATTACCGGTGTTGAAGTGACCCTCATGACCGATGTATATGTGCGTGGGCTCACAGCTTGGTAGTCCCAGTCTGTGATGTACTGGGTGGCCGTGGCTGTGTACGTCGTGTAGTCAGTCACCCACACATCACTGGTCCGAGTCACACGTAGAGTGTGGGTCACTGTCACCTGGAAGAATCATCATTCCATGAAATTTAGGCGAATGCCTTTATATTAGGAGAAAATAACCTTTTGAAAACACGTCCGTACAATAGGCTATACAACTACATATGCGAAGCATTACACTATTTTCAAAGTCTAACTACACCAACAACTCAATTTCACTTTTAAGATTTAATTTAGGCAATTTTATTTGAATAAATTTTCACATAAAGCTTATTCTTGAAGATAATTACTCACGGTATCACTAATCGTGCTCGTTTCAGTGACCGTGATCTCAGCAATTTGAGGGTGTGGACGGTATTTAGGGAACTGCTGGCATAACACCTGTAAATTAAGCA
Organism: Coenobita brevimanus; assembly: GCF_032717465.1. Lineage (NCBI taxonomy): Eukaryota > Metazoa > Arthropoda > Malacostraca > Decapoda > Coenobitidae > Coenobita > Coenobita brevimanus. Next base: position 2,250,603 of record NC_136960.1, on the reverse strand, counting down.
AAGAAAAATAAAGTTTTTACCGTCATCTTTAGTAATTTTCCACATCCCAACCATTCATTTCATTCAAATATAACAAAAAGTCAAATCACTCTCAATTCTATGTCCAATTAATGTACTTCAGTTTTATGATCACATCTTAAGACCTGTCTTATCTGTGGGAATTAAACAGCAGCAAGAAAACTAAATGCTCACCACAGAACACATGACCGCAAGCAGGAAAATCTTGAACATCATCTGGAAAGAAAACCATAAACTCAAGACTAAATATCTAAAAATTAAACACCTGTATTAAATATTGACCATTATTAACAAATCAAATAACACAGAACTTCTATCACTACCTTGGAGTTAAAGTTGTTCACACCTCCTCTGGTAAAGCTAGACTGCAACTGCCTTCCACACAAATTTTCAGCGACTTGTACCTTCGGTTGGGTGAGACACGTGTTCGATGTGTTGAACTGAGCATGGGCTTCGTCTCGGGTTTCTTGTGTTTAGCTCGATTTCTACCACGCACTTCCATGAAATTATACACGAAATAGCTCCCACATAAACATTTATATAACAGAACGACATTAAAGACCTCTGAATAACTGAAATGATTTATACATTCCTTTTACTGACAATGAAACGGAATCGCACATAAAGCGAGTCAGTAAATCTTTCCAATCCTACTGTTGATGGAGTTACCAATGATTTATGTTCAAATACATAAGTTCTTCGGTCACTTCGAGTTCTGTAAGGGATACAGAGAGATATAGAATCATCCTGCCTCATTCTTTGTCAGACAGGGGCCATAAAAATAGCCCTGAAAAATATGCGAACCATCGAGCGTATTTCGAAGCTCACGATGGGTGAGTCGATGAGGACGGGGAGTACAGACTTCATTTTTTGCTTGCTTTGCTATTTTCCTATATTATCATTATTATTATTATTATTATTATTACTATTATTATTATTGTTTTTGTTGTGCTTTGAGAGAATATGATGATGGCGGTGGTGATGATGATGATGATGGCAGAGGTTAGGTTACATTGTTATTATTATTTTTTTTTTTTTGGCCAGATTAGGGTAGGCTTGGTTAGGTTGGACCTCATTGTGCTAAATCAGGCAAGAATCTGCTGGGTTAGGGTACGTTAGGTTAGACCAAGTGAAGTTAGGTTAAATTAGGAAATGTTTGGTTCAGGTTTGCATCCTGTAAGTAAATAAACTGTGTAGAAAATAGTCATATGAGTTTAGACAACAGTTTACTTGCAGCCTCAGTAGAATAACTTGTGAGGAAGAGTGCGAACAGCGTATTTTGGGATCAAAACATGGATTGACAAACATACTTACCATCAGTTCCAGATCGTAACTGTGATTTTTCCCAAGATGGGGAAATAAAAAAAGAAGAGCGATGTGTTATCCCCAGTCTCTTCTTCCTCCTACTAAAAGAAATCATTGGCTACGAGAGGAAAATTATTGCAGAAATATACATTTGATTTAGTAGCAAGGGCAATATATGTTTGAGAATTTCAGCTCAGATTCACTAATTACAGTCATCTTCCTCATGTAACTGTGTCTTGGTTTCATAGGAGGAGTGTATTGAACTTTTCCCTCTCACTCTTCTTCTTCCTGCTGATGCAAATACGTGTTGCAAGAAACTGCCTTAAAATAGGACTGTGTTTAGCTGGAAAGAAAGGGAAGGAGAATAGAAGATTTTACCATGGGTTATTCATCCCCCATGCAAATTAGACTGTGAGTTACAAGAAGGAACTGATTGTAGGTTAGTGCATCCAGTGTGTGATATGTATGTATCACTCCTTCACTACGATGTTTATAACTCTTGCTACCACCAGACCCACTTGATTCAGCAAACAGAAATTCTTGTAAAAAACAATCATTCATTTACCACTCAGTTTCGATGACGTCCTTTTATACTTGATTTTTGCTGCTGCCAGATGATTAAACTTAACGAAGAACAGCCCTTTCGTGGTGGACACATCCCTACACCACCTCACTTTTTTTCTCCCCACATGCCGATGTAATTCAGGTTATGGGAAGACTCGTAGTGGGTTTTTTTTTTAAACTTCATAAATGTCACCTTAGTTTACTGATACTATATGAATCTCAGTACATAATACAGCCATCACACATTCTGTATCTTCCCTTTGACACTCCTTTGTCTCACTGTTAATTAGACGAAAGGATCTGGTGTTAGCTGGTATAAAATACAAGAGGTTTATGCTGTCACTATTAACACTCAAGATTCTATACTCACACTCAGCTGCATAAAAATGTCTGGCTTCAAATGGAATAAGAATGGTGAGAAAACGCAACCATAAGAGTGATATTATGCAGGATTAATAACAGTACCACTGATATTTGTTCCAGTATTAACACTCTCAGGCTTCCACACTTATTCTCTGCTGAATAACGACGTCTGGCAATAGTTGAAATAAAATAGGGAAGAGGATAATATAAGGGGGCTAGTACACCTAATATATTACAGTCCCTCTTTATATTAGTTTTGCCTACAATATATAGATGGCGCTGTTCATACGGCCTCTAGCAAACTTTGGGTGTTCTTTAAGTCTGGGTGCAGGAGGTGGTGGGCTGAGGATGGGATGAGGAGGAGAGGGAGAGGGGGAGAAAGATGGGGGGGGAGAGAGGTGGGGAAGGGGGAAGAGGAGAGGTGTAGAGGGAGAGGGCGGGCCTCGTATTCTCAGTCACCACCTGGATAGCTGTAGTTACACAACGTTTCCAGTTTTTACGATAAGGTTTAGGATTTTTTATTTTCTTATTTCATGATGAGTTCTATAGATCTTATGTTATATTTCTATATATAAATATATATATTGTTTTAAATAGTGTTAATCTAATCCATATTTTACTAGATGGCTGCTGTATCGAGAACGCTGATTTTGTTTCTGGTGTGTTTCTCCATTCTGGCTCGTCAGACTCTTGCTGACGTAAGTAGTGTGGTTAGTGAAAGTTCATTGTCTTTTGATGTTTATTTCGCAAAGAAAGGCGTATATAACCATGTTTAAACCTTAAACTCTGCACTAAGGTTAAAAACCTGATTAACTTTCTATCTTTCCCCCTTAGCCCGTTTTGTTTCAAAATCAAAACCTAGTATTGACCACTTGGAGCTTATCAGTAAACTTTAAGTCCAGGTAGACTACGTAAGGTATACCTACGATAAAATGGTTTCATAACTGAACAAAATTGTCTATTAAACAAATAAATTACACTAGTTTGTTTTTAACAGGTACAAAAGAGCAGCTATGCCAAACAAAGCAGCGCAGCTGGTGGTGGCTCCACTCAATCTGGTGCCAGCCAGGGTGCAGGAACTTCAGGCATCTTTGGCCAAACATTAAGCAGTGGACAAGGCTCTACCTTACAAACTGGCACTGGATCTGGTTCTGGTTCAGTAACTTTTGCACAAGGTTCTGGGAGCGGCAGTCAAGTAACAGGTCAGTTTGGGTCTGCCACGACCGGTGGTTCTCGCACAGCCTCTGGTTCTGCCACTGGTCAGATCCTTACTGGATTTGGAAGCCGTGGACAGACTGGAAGTGGCAGTGGTTCCAGCTTTGTCAACGCCCAGTTTGTGTCTACTGGAACTGGTGTTGGAACCGGGAGGGGCCAGTTCGTGACGCAACCTGGTAGTGGTGGTCAGTTTGTGAGCAGCACCGGTGGCAGCGTGGTGACTGGGACCGGTCCAGTGGTGGGTGTAGGTGGGCCAGTGGTCGGCGTACCAGCGGGAGAGACTGTAACAAGAGTTGTCCAAGGAGCCTTGGTTCCCACTGTCACTCAGACACAGACCGTGGACCGCTTCGTGACTTTGACTGATGTGGCCTTCCAGAGTGTTCAAGTGACGCTGACTTCACTGCTGGTGCGAACCGTCACAGCCAGGACCACTGGGGTGGGTACAGTGATAGTGCCACAAGAGTGAAGCCGGCTGCTTGTGCAGTGGCTGTGTGAGCCAGCCAAGTTTTCTTAGTGTTAGTTACTTTGACACTACTGAATGATAATGCTAAACACTATCTTCATCTATTACTTGATGCCTTAACCATTCTCCCTGACCGCAGGCAGTGGCAACCCCCCTGAACGATCGCGTGGCCATTCAGACAACGGTCGTCATACGGCCCACTACCATGACCATCACACATGTAAAGACAGACTTCAGTATGGTGACAGCAGTGGCTGTGGACCACGTCACAATCACCCATCATTCCTACGTAATCAGACAGACCACATTTACCACCACGGCCACACAGGCGTAAGTAATAGGTTCGGTATTTTTTTACGAATACTCTTCTGGCAGTTCTTCTCTGGCTGTGCTATTCGGTAGCTTTAACTTTATTTTTCTGGGAAACTGTAGGCCACACACATCAAATTCATAAGTGCTTCATAGTCAGAAAGGCGGTGAGATTTAACATTTATTGCTAATAACTCCTAATAATCTACGTCCTCCTGCAGCGTGACTGTAACGTCGACGTTGGTTCGGACGATCATAAATACGGACCGGACCACCAGCACGAAGTTCTACACGGTAACGGACACTGTACTTGTCACACCAGCACCACGACCAGTCGTCACGCACACATACGCATAAAGTGATTACAAATTTTATAACTCTATAATGTCTAATGGAAAATATACTGTCAAATACAAATAAAATGGAGTGAAAGATAAAATTTGTCAAACCTTATAGCTAAAATGTTAAGGAAGAATTTCTACTAAACTAAATACATTTAGTCACGGAACAAAGTGTAACGACAATGAACTAACTGAAAAACTATTTTCAGTAACTCTTTGCATCAATGGTCAAAGTTAAATTTACTGTTCAACTTTTATAGTGTAAGTTTTGAGAAACTAGTGACATGGGTTTCGTCTAAAATCTTTAAATCTATTAAGATCTTTGCTGGTATAAGGCTCTTTAAAAAACCTTTGGAGAAAATCTTTTACTATGGATTTGCAGATGGCTTAATCTTCAGTTACAGAAGTTCCTACTGTGAAATGACATTTCAAACGGTGGGGGGGGGGGGGAACAACTTTACTTAGCTCAATTGGTCTGAATCCTAAACCGCATACGAACACATACGATCTTCGACTATGTGATTTAGAGGCTCTCTAAAATTAAAATGCGGTTTAGGGTTTTTCATGGTGGCGGAGAAAATTGGAAGATTAGTATTTAAAGTGACTTTAAACTTTTTACTGGTTTCAGGTTTCAACATTCACATGTACCATCTAAAAACTGGACTTGCAACTGTACAGTACCTAATATAAGTTTATCAGACTAATTAAGTCATGGGTTTTCTCTGATATGGATGGAGGGTTCACATTCCATTCCACCCTTGAGGAACGAAAACTTCCATCTAGACAGGCTCAAGATGTTCTAGTCGGGCTATTTACTGTGGCTTTAATACTCTTCCTCTTTAATGTCTATCCATTCGTGCTCGTACATCGCAATAACTCCCCACTCCATGAAATTATGGCCTTGCATTAAGCGGCCTTCGAGTATTGTTCAGGGTTCGTTCAACCTTACTTAAACCAGCTGTATACTTATTAGAATAGTAACAACTCGCTGATTTGATACAATGAAAATGTCACCTTGCATAGCCTATATATCCCTGAGGGTCTAACGTACGTAACTTTGGTTTCTTGGATAATCTGGGTGCTACGGATGGGTGAGTAAAGGTGACTAGAGATCTACAAAAGTATTACACAGGTTGGAACAAACCCTGTCCCGTTGCTAAGAGGGCATAAGTCCAATAAATTCTTAATGTACTTGCTAGGAAAGGCTACGAAGAAGACAGGAGATAATATTTAAACAAAATCTTGCAGTGTCGGGCTGCCAGGTGTACATTACACGTAGAAAGCAATCGGTTGCACACCACCACCATTACTCAAACTTCGGGGGCAACACATGCTTTTAGAAATAATTGGGAATTTAAATCTATTAGTTCCTGTTATTCCCCATTTATCATTAATACGATAATGAGGTCCATTTTTATCAATTTTGTTGATACTCCTATTACAGTAAAGGATGATGAAAATGTACGGGTATATCAGTAGGATTTACTTTCACAAGATTTGCCAAGCCTAGCGAGGTGATTAATGTAGGCTGTATCTAACCCTTCCAATTCCAGCTTTCCCCTTATCTGAACAAATATATCTGACGAGGCCAAGAATTAAAAAAAATAGCCGCAATCAGTGACACTATCGAAAAGAATTAATCTTCTCCAAATTGCAGTGTTATGTAACATGATATACTTCTTGACAGGTTCTGGACGCGTTCATGTAAGCTGCATAAGCTCCAGCAATCATTCATTAATGCCATGCCACCATACATCACAAAGCTTGTGTTCTGACAAAAGCAATGCATTCTCTCCATACACCCAGTCTAGAACTCTAAACATAATTACATGCAGTACACACTATGAACTACACCGTGCGAAATGTCATCCTGGATATTCCAGCCCCTTTGTATTTAGTGATTAGGAAGGAAGGGTAGCTTGCATATAGCGCACTTTACCGCTATGGCACTGAAGAGCTGCGACAGAAAATGGAGTTGGTCCAGCGATGAGAGTGAACAGCATCAGTATTAAGTCCCGGCTCTTACGTCCACTCCCAGCTGAACATAATACTGTAGTTTGTATAGGTAAGACGGTCAATGGTGGCAATGATACACGTCAGGCTCCTTTGACTCACTACCAGATGAAAAATGTGTCAAGTTAGCTGGAGTAAAGTATTAGAGCCATCTCGACCACTAAAGAGTTAATAAAATTACATATATTGATACCACCGTGTGTTCGAGCTTAATATTATCTCGTTAGATTAGTAGCAACAATGTATATTAGTTCACATTTTTGTATGTAAGATAAGGAAAGTTACTACATATCTGCTCGTTACAGATTAATTTCGTTAACTTTGGATTACTGAGGGGGTTAATGAACATTATGCCTAACACCACCAACCTGAAAAGTCTCTCCTTGGCCAACTAAAATCGTGTCGTTTGCAAGAATAAAATTATAAGCGCCACTGAAGTGATGTGATTAATAACAACCTCCATCAATCCCTTCACGACCATGATTTTTTTCTTCACTGCGGTCTTCGGACGATTTTCCTAGCCTCGAGAAAGCCCTCATGGTTGTGTTCAGGCGTCATGAAGCTAGAAATCTATTTTCTTATTCTGGCTGCTGGCTGACGATGGCGTCTATTTTATCTTTGCTACCAGTAAGCATTCTTAATTTTCAAACTGAAGGTGTTTCACAGCCAACATTCACCCTCCCATCAGAAAGGCGTTACCATAAACTGAAGAAAACCGTCTGGAGATAGCAATAAAAAAAAAAAGGGGGGGGCGGTAAAAGTAGAATTCGCCTATTGTGTTTAAGGATTATAACCACTTTTATTTTCATCACGACGTGTAAGTTTAATATATGTGATGGTGATGTATGTATGAACTCTGAAGCTTTTTTTTTTTTTTTTTTTACCATTAGTTGACCTTACCTTGGGAAAGCCTCTCGTAGTAAACAAGTTACGGAAGACTTTCTGTGGCTCCAAGATGTCCTCTTCCATCTCCATAATATCACTCGGGGTAGTAACATAATGTGATAAATTACACAAGTCTATTTTATATGAGGGTAACTCATATTTATGTTAATTTTATAATTCACAATGGAACATTTACTTTAACATACATAAATTTCTTGGCTACACGTATTCATGTAACATGGAACATTTCTCATTATTTTTCTCACTGCATGGAAATATTTTATTCTAAAATGATTTGTATTTTCCTGCAGACAACAATTCACACTAGGAAATTATTTCTTTGTAGTCTCCCATCCTGCATATATTTTATGTACATCTATTCATTTGTCGACCTATGTATTTCTCTCTAACAATTACATGCTTATCCACCTACCCACCTACCTAACGACCAAACTGTCTATCTATCTATATAAATCAGTCCTTAGAATATCTATGTCAATCATCAGGTTTATAATAACACAACGCCAGTTTCTTACAATCTATATCGTTACACTTACCACTGATTTCAACACTACAGGTTACCACTGAGTACAAAGAATTGAAGTATCAGTTTCTTCTTTTTCGTAGCCCTTTGTTTTCCACGCTTTGGAGATCTGAGCTTTGAACGTGACGTATATAGGGTGATTTTCATCATATAAGGGCTTTAAAATTATGTCACGTGCCGCGGCGAACAAAGACAGACAAGCATAGACACAAAGACGGGCAGGTAGGGAGACACATCCACGGACAGAGAATTGGGCAGGTAAAAAGAGAGAAACAAGCAGACATAAAACATGCAAGTAGACAGGCTGACACAAGCCAACAGACAGACCCAGACATGCAAAAAGACAGAATGGCAAGCATACAGGCAATCACTTAAACAGGAAGAGAGACAGATAGGCAAAACAGACAGACATACAGGCAGGCAGACAAAGAGGGATAAACAGTCAAGCAGGTAGACCGACAGACACAAACAGACATACAGACTGACATGCATCAAGACAGACAAACGATCAGGCAGACAAAAGGACAGTATGATGTAAAACCTAACCTCTAGTCACCTTTACTGGAGCAGGGAAGAGCACCATAGTCCTCTCATCTTTGCTTGATCTAAATTTTGGCCACTTCCTATGTTATTTCTTACGGCTCAGCGTCAGAAAAGACGTTATCATGGCTCTACATCCCATCCAAAGCACTTTTCGCGAGCAGGATAATACTCTAAAGTTAATTTATTTCCCCTCATCAGCATTCAAAATGGGGAATATAAAATTATAGACTAAGTTAGAGTAAAAGGGGTGTAAGCAGTGTTTCCTTCGGCTTCGCGGATATCGTAATTTGATATGTTCTGCTGGAACGTAATATTCGCTTGTGTGTAACTAGTTACAAAGGAGTGAAAGGGAAAGCAAACAGTAACAGACCTGTTGGTCCTATCGTGGCTGTTTGGTTAAATATCAACATATCAGTACTAAATATATCAATACTAAAAAGATGTAAATAACACACAATACAAAAATGAATAACATGCTAAGTATTGCGTTAGGAACAACTGACGCAAAATCTGTTATATTCTTAAATGCATCCGGTGCAATGATTCGTATTGTGTGATGCACCGCAGGCTACCTAACTCCTTTCTCTTGGTTATTATACATATTTCATCTCAACATTCCTCCTCTATGTTATCCATATCGATTTAATATAACGTTGTAGGTTGCATTAATAACAAACATGGGGATTAATGAAATGTGGAAAATAAATCGCAGACGAAGAAGTGTTACGAAATCTGCTGAAGCAAGAGGTGCAGAAGACTGAACCTAGATTACCTTGCCACTTTTTATTTACTGATGCGGCCGTTTTGCTACTTAGCCACAGTGAGAGTAAGTGGGTGAGTGATGGATAAATCTAATTTGAGGTAGAGAGAGAGAGAGAGAGAGAGAGAGAGAGAGAGAGAGAGAGAGAGAGAGAGAGAGACGCATGGCACTGTCAAAGAGTTTGGGCTAAGTTAGTACGTTAGATTATTCGCTTCACATGAGGGAGAGAGAAGAGAGGGAGGAGAGGGGGATGGAGGGAGGAGAAACATGAAGGGAGGAGGGCAAGAGACACGCCACAAAAGAATACAGAAGAGAGAGAGAGAGAGAGAGAGAGAGAGAGAGAGAGAGAGAGAGAGAGAGAGAGCAAAACAGATATAGCAGAAAGACAGAGGAGTCAGAGAAGAGCCATACAGCACTGTCATAGAGTTTGGTGCAAGTTAGTGTGTTAGGTTATTCGGTTCACACGGCACCTGATGTAATGCTACCCCAACTTTGGCCGCGGCAAGACAAAGTTCCTAAACTGTCTTGTGGAGTTGGGGCAGAAATATAGAATTATTTCGGCAAGTTGATGGCACGGAGGAGTTGAGTTCCGCCGTCTGTAATTAACTGTAAAAACTTTAGTTCGCGTTTGTTTCCTCGCCAGCGGCAGTTGTTGTCTTTGTTGTGTGTGTGTGTGTGTGTGTGTGTGTGTGTGTGTGTGTGTGTGTGTGAGAGAGAGAGAGAGAGAGAGAGAGAGAGAGAGAGAGAGAGAGTATTCTTTTTTTTTCCCCTGATGTTTTGCTGTTGTTGACCTCGTGGGTATCTGTGGCGGTCCCCCCCCCCTTTTTTTTTTCCTTTACTTGACCATATTTTTCACAGTTTGTTCACTGAGGACCAGCTATCGCCCCACGGGCCAGTCACCTTCACATGTCACCATTCTGGCACAAACACCCATTTTTCATATTAAATTCATGCTTGGATTTTCATTCAGGGAAGGTGTTTTAACTGAGATATTTAAATGATCTATGACGGGGCTTTCTGAAGGAGTAAACTCTGTTTTAATGAAATTCAGATAATCAGACTGTTTCTTGCTCTATCCTGAGATCCATCTCGTGCCCTTCCAGACAGCAGGTAATTTCTCTAACCACCTGACCACTACAAAATGTCTCACTTTATCAGGAAAAAAAGATACCACTAATATTTTTTTCATCCATCTTTCCACTGCTTGACGCCGCACCCTGTGAGAGGTCGCCTTGACTAAACTATATCGAGACACTGTTCGCCAAACTCAGTAACGATTGGCCGTAGTTGAAGAAGTAGTAACAGTCTGTGGGATGGGAATTTTACGATCTTTGCAGACGTTTCTAATGCCTGTAATACTGACACCAGTTATGCTTGTGTCACTTTTAGACGGTGTACTACAGTAATACGGTACGGTGCCAGGACCTCACCTGTAAATGCATTATGTCCTGTGCAATACTGGTGCCTCATTAGCAAGAGCATATCGTGCAGTATCGAACCATTTCTATCTACAACGAAGAGGCTCACGAAGTTTATCAAATGATATTAACCTTATATTTATAATGATAATCATCATGATCTTCATTTTTACTTGGTTTATACTTTCTCATGAACTGGGGGGTTGAAAATGAACTAAGCGGGGTTCTGTGCAGTGTGGGGAAATATTAAATGAATCTATAATAAGCTTAATTAAATATTATATACAAGAAAAGAGTGTAGGTCAAGTTCAACTCACTTGTGTGGGCTGAGTTTTGTGTCACACTGGCACACAACGCCAACCCACACTGCATCACCGCCACTGTGACCCGGATACAGCACACCAAACACCACACCTTTAACATCACACCTTTTGTTTGGGTCTGATGGAACGGCTGATATCACGGCTTTGAATCACATACATAACTTGCGGAATTTGGGATTATGTGACCATTCGTTATGTTCCTCTTATGAGGATGAACTTTGCTCTGAAGTTTATATACACACACACACACACACACACACACACACACACACATATATATATATATATATATATATATATATATATAGATATATATATATATATATATATATATAAAACAAACATACACAGGCTTAAACATCATTACCTGGTATTAACGAATACTGCATTTAAACTGCTTCAGTATGATGACCTATTATTTAATAATTCCTGTGTGTCCTGACAGTCTTATTCACGTTTCGATAGATCTGATGCAGTGAAGGCAGAAGTACAGCCTATAACACGGTCTAGAACTCTTTCCAAATGTTTTTCTATTTTTTATGGATGGTAAAATATCAGTGAAGAGTACGATATGGGATTTGTCAGACAGACGACATGAAACCAAAACCTAAAAGGTGCATCTTTCCAATCTGCATCCTGTAACATGCCTCATTACATCAGGGGGGTCATCTCCAAGTTAGCGGTGGGGGGTCGGGCCTAAAATTTCAAATGAGCATAGAATCGTAAATTTTCACCCGATTTACTCCAGTGCTACGGGTCTACATCTCTTAGACAGCACGTTTTCGCTACTAGCACTATACAGTATACCACCGTAAAATACTATTTATAAGTCACCATTCAGAGGTAGAGATGGCAACTTTACACCTAGTTAAAGTGGACCCTTCTGTATGTATGATTTTTTCCCTCGATCTACAATAATGTCCCGAATTTATTTTACACTTTTTTTCTTCTTTTTTTTTATGTGTGTGAAAAAAATATCCTCGGAACAAAATAGGCAGAGTTTTCCATAATTTACTGGGATAGTTTGGGAGTCGCGTTTAGAAGTTTTCCCCTGACCATTAATCTAGGAGGAGACCCGCTAGTTCTAATTCCCTTATTGTCTCCCTCGACCCACCTCACTGTCCCCGACCCTGACCACACCCACCATTACCACCCTTCCTCACCACACCCATCATTACCACCCATCACCACCACACCCATCACTGCCACCCATCACCACCACACCCATCACTGCCACGCATCACCACCACACTCATCATTATCACCCATCACCACCACACCCATCATCACCATCCATCACCACCACATCCACCATTACCACTCATCACCGCCACACCCATCATCACCATCCATCACCACCACACCCATCATTACCACCCATCACCACCACACCCACCATTACCGCCCATCACAACCATACCCATCATTACCGCCCATCACCATCACATTCGCCATTACCACCCATCACCACCACACTCATCATTACCACCCATCACCACCACACCCATCATTATCGCCCATCACCACCATACTCATCATTATCGCCACACCTGTCACTACCAACTTTCACCACACCAACCATCACTGGCCATCACCACCACACCCACCATCATCACTTATCACCATACCTATCGCTGCCCATTTTCACCACACCCACCGTCACTACTCATCACCACCACACGCATCATTATCACCCATCACCACGCCTATCGCTACCCATTTTCGTTACACATACCATCACAACCCATCACTACCACATCTACCACCATCACTCTCATCATCGTACACTCCTTCACCACCCATCCTCACAACGTCCACCACAGCTACCCACCCTCACTGCTACCATCACTATGGGTGAAATTTTAGAAGAGAGGGAGAAAACAAAACCTAAATTTCTGCTTTAATAACCTTCGTACAGTTGATATGCATTAATCTGGGGCTCCTTTTTCAGCCCTGAGAGTAAAAATTAATCAACCGAAAGTCTTCAGAGTAAAGTATGCATGAACGGTAGGGCAGAGGGGGAGGGGGAACTCTCACATTTTGGCATCGCTAGACAAACTTTGATGTTTCATTATACGCTTGAACTCTTACGCCTCTCATCATGTCCCACTCCTAAATATTCATCAGCTTTTAAATATCATTAATGAAACATGTTTATGGAATTTATGTTGCGTTATTAAGCTTTACTTTTTTGTGGGCCCGCCTGGAGAGCGATATTAAACCTCATGCATATTTCGCTATGGATAATTTGCATTCTGTCAAGCGAGATTATTAATGGAAATATGAGTCTGCTGGAAAAATAAATGGGCCAATATTTTAGTGATGGTAATAACGGTACTGGAGGATATTAATGATAACAACTGTTGTCTTTGGTGACGATTTTTTTTTTTTTTTGTTGCGACCACAGGGGTGGCCAAATTTAGTCTGTCCCTAACTGTGTCACTCACTCATGTCACCCACCGAGTCAATGTGCTTTTTTTTTTTTTTTTTTTTTTTTTTTATAAATGGATGAAATCTGGCAACTTGTTACCGTAGAGTGTTTTGAGAGAAATAATTTCATGGGTGTGTGTTGAAAGGTTGTGGTATTGGTGGTGTGTGGACGTATCTTGGGTGTGTCAGAGATGCGTGTGATGTGCATCTGGGGTACGTCTGCGATGTCTGAAGGGTGTGTTCAAAGATAAGGGACACCTTTTTGGAATGATTTGGGGTCGTTAGAGTGGATCCAGCTATCAACATGTCCATTGTCATGTTAAATATATCCTGCTTCCATCAGAATATTTCATTCACTTTAGGATGGCATCCCGGTGGTGAAGAATTAATAAATGCTATACCTAAACGGGACGTTTCTCCTCAGCTGAATGAAATTGTCAAACAGCAATGAAAATGAAATAAAGAAACCATCGCTATGTGAAAGAAACTAATGTTACTGACCTTAGCCTTTGGAGATGGAATAAACTCTCTACTGTATATCTGGCCAAACTTTATTATTATTATTATTTTTTTTTGCGTATTCTCCCCACAACTAGATAATTTTATTCAGCCTAGTAGAGTACCCAGAAAGTGCATGGATTAAAGGATGCTGTAACTAATCCCAAAGGTAAAAAAAAAAACAAAGAAAGAAATATATCTGGTGATAGTATGAACGAAACGATCAGAGTGTCCTTTAGTTGAGGCGGTTACTGATCAAGTGAAACAGTAAACCTCTCTCTCTCTCTCTCTCTCTCTCTCTCTGTTGATGATGCCGTTGTTTTAGTTTTCTTTGATATATTTTTTTTTTACTCTTTTCCGCTACCTTCTTCCACCTCTCCCTCTCTCTTCTTCCAGCAAAGTCTTTCTCGTCTACATTTCTTCCATTTTCATCTTCACTTTTGTGGTTTCTTCTCTTCCTCTAATTTCTGTCCCCTTCTCCCTCTCCTTCATTTTTTTTTCTTCAGCAAGTGCTCTATTTCAGGATTTCTGCGTGTTCTTGAAAATCGCCTCTGTGTTCTTTCCTTTTCCCTCTCTCTGGTAATGTTTTTGCCGGAGTTTGTTTCTTTATTTGTTTGTCTGTTTGTTCGTTTGTATGTTTGTTTTCCAGCAGGATTACTCAAAAAGTTACGAAAGGATTTTGATGAAATTTTCTGGAAGGGAGGGCCATGGGCCAAGGAAGAATTTATTAAATTTTGGGGTGGATCTTGATGCACAGTATCTCCAAAAGTCCTCAATGAATTTCAACGAAAATTTGTGGAAAGGTGGGACATGGAGCAAGAAAGAAATGACTAAATTTGGGGGCAGATCCGAATCAGGATCCGGATCCTTTTTAATGATAATGGCATTGGCGGAGGTATGCGCTCTCTGGCTGCTTTATAGTTTGCTTCTGCCTCTTCTTCATGTCTGCATTTCCCCTGCTATGTCTTCTCCTCTTTTTTTCTCTTCTCAAATCTCCCTTGCTCTCTTTCTTTCTCCTTAGCATTTCTTCGTCAATTTCACCTTTATCCATCCATTTATGTTGTTTTGCTCTCTGTTCCAACTTTTTCCAGTTCTCTTTCCCCTAACTTCTCTCCACCTGCCCTTCACCTCTGCATATTGCCTGCATTCTTTTTCACCTTTGTCTTTTCCCTTTCTTCCTCCTTTTTCCTCCCCCCTCTCTCTCTCCCTTGTCTCTTGGTTTATTCCTCACTCTCCTCTTCCTTTCTCGTCTTTCCCTCCTCCTTCCCCACTTCGTTCCCATTTTGATTCTTGTTTTTCGCCAACCACTCTCATTTTTCGAAAGCCAAGTCATTAGTACATATTTATGCTCTTACGTCTGTAAATTTTTCATGCCAATACGACTTAACTTTTTCCCAAAGCTAGTTTATTAATTAATTTATTCAACTATTTGCTTATTTATTTACTATTCATTTATTGGTGATGCGTGATTTTTTTTCATTTGGCTTAGGAGAGATTCCTAGAGCCGGACAGGTCAGAAACACTCTTCATTAATCCCTGCACTACTAGAGGTCCTGGGCTGAACAAAGTCACCCGTTGACGTCACGAAACTAAATGTCAGAATAGTACTGAATGAGGTAAACGTTCAGCTGTTTGGGGATTTATTTTTTTGAATAAGAACTTCTGCCATTAGTGAGAATGAAATGATGAAGTTGAACCATTTTAAGGAAGGGCTATATAGATTGTTTTTATCCTTTCAGGAGGGAATAAATATTCTCTGCTGCATAAAATCGTGTTCCAAGGACGAAAATACTTCTATTCTGCGATGGCAGGGAAAGGGTGTATCTTCGTTTTCTTCTCTCCCTCTGTCTACTTCATTCACCTCGCAGTTTTATTACCCGTCCCCGCCACGGATATTATTTTCACTCGGTTTACCTGTTGTGTGTCTGTCTGTCTGTCTATTTGTTAACAACTTTACGCGAAAACTACTCTTGCGATTTTGCCTAAAATTACAGGGATGATGGGCTATGACTTCTGATCTCATGATTAAATTTTGGGCCAAATTGGGCCAAGGCCCATGCTGTAGGGCCAAAGAATGTAAACACAAAAAAGTAATAAGAAAAAATTGTATTTTCCCCATAACACTGTGAGATATGAGAAAATCATACAGTGTTGTGAACAGAATATTGTGAGATGTTAGTATATATTATAGCAAACACAGAGTAAGTGCTATATCAAACAATAATGTATTCACAGCATCAAAAGGAACAAAAATTAGCGTACAATGAGATCCTTGACACCAAAAAAAATATCTACATATATGAGTCTCCCCTTCACAAAGCTTGATTCCTCAAATTTCAAGACATTCTGCTCTGTAGATGTGACAGCAATGTGTGGAACCCCAGGCTCCTCGAAAGTCAGAAACCCAGGCTGCACTTTTTGTGATTCGTTTTACGAAAAAAGCAAACATCCCATGCAGTGTTTTCTCAGTCAAGTTGGGTAACGCATCTCTACCTGGATAGCGCACCAGAATATAATCACTTTTTTTTCACTACTGGTTACTGCTTGAATTTACCTGCATATGAACAAAACAGGTTAGCTATTTGTTGTCACTGTGTAAAATAAGTTCACAATCATTGATATCGCCATTACACGCATTAACATCATGATGGCAATTACCCCATACAACTTTGGCGCAATTGCCTCGCTGGTACATACAAGGGACTACACGCTTTATGATCAAAAATATAAATTCACATGACTGTCATTACATACCTTATACTGTCCACAATTACTGACAAAATTTTGAAGTATTCAGGAAGCTTTATTCAGTTAGCACCAAACCTTGGCGTTTCCAACAAATATTTTTGTAAAAAATCTATAAATATTATCTTATCCAAAGAGTACATACTAACCATGTCGCATTTTCTGGATTATACAGAACACTAAGTAATGAATAAATTTCAAATGGTTAATTTCAATAAATACTACATATTTTGGCAAGCACTCGTTTAATGGGAACTTTCAGAGGGAAAAATAGGAATCATAAATATTTTTATCCTTCCCCAGTCAGTGACCCCACCTCCCCCACCACACACACACACACACACACGCAATTACTCTCGTACATATTCTCGCATGACCTTGTCTCTCAACCTTGCTCTTGGTCTCCATCTCCTCACAGCAACTTCATTCGCATGTTCTCTCTCTCTCTCTCTCTCTCTCTCTCTCTCTCTCTCCACATGGTTCAATTATCTCCAACTTCTGCAATTTTTATGATAATGATAATCATGATGATGATGTTTGTAATGACGATGATGATGATGATGATGATGATGGCAGCACACTAAATTCACGTAACGCAGCATCATTAACTTATTTTTATTATTCCAATCGTAAAAATATATTCAGTAACGTTTCCCCATAATGAAATAGTTTCCCGCCGTTTACTCTTCTCTCTCTCCCTCTCTCTCTCTCAGCCTTGATATATATAAACACAAGGTTAAACTGGCTCTTACTTTCAGGGTCTACGTAATAGCAGAGAATTGGACACCTGAATTTCGGCTAACTACCTGTAATTTATGATGGATACTGGTGGTGGTGGTGGTGGTGCGTGTGTGTGTGTGTGTGTGTGTGTGTGTGTGTGTGTGTGTGTGTGTGTGTGTGTGTGAGAGAGAGAGAGAGAGAGAGAGAGAGAGAGAGAGAGAGAGAGAGAGAGGGGGAGACATAAGACTACTGTATATTCAGCCTATTAACTTATACAATTTTTCTCCTCTGAACAAAAGTATTTAGCATTAATCTCCATATAACGATCAAGTACACCCACATATGCGAAAACCTAAAATCTCGAATGTCTGAAACCTGTCACTGCAAATGTCTCCTCTCAGCAGAAGAAAAATGCATTGCGGTAGTCTGAATATTACGCCTACATGCCCCCGTAATGGCCAGTGGAATAAAGATCTACCACTCTTTTCCCTTTCACCATTTCAGAATAATGTTTTTCAGTTTATTTTTTCTATCTGCAGATAATATGATCTGATCGTGGACAGACCTTCTCACTGGCGGGATTAGATATAGTCGTAACCCCATCACGACTAGAGAATATTTTCCAGGTTCCATAAAATCATCTAATGGCAGCTACGATACAATAAAAAAAAAGGCCACTGGGTTGAAGTTGTTCATTAATGAAGAATAAAAAAACATTACGACCTTCCTTCGAAAAAGAAAAGAAATCATTACCCACATTTTCCTAGAAATGGCTAAGAAAAGAACAAACGCCAACACTTACCCCTTCGTGTATGCCGCCTACAGGGAAGATGGTCCTTAGGCGTCATTCAGAACCGAACGCAGAGTCCTCTACCTCTTGAGAAGGTAAGCTGAATTTGCCCAACCTTACCTGGAACAAATAATAATAATTTCATTGCCTGACGAAAACGTTATCGGGATAGTGATTGGCATCAATATCCGGGTGGGTTTCTGTGAACTGGATGGATTGCCCAACATTGACTGGAATATAATGCAAGGCTTTTTGTTTTGCAGTCAGATTTGACCTCTTCTCTACGCTGACGTCTACTTTTTCCACTTAAACTTGGTTATTCTATTCACGTCGATTTTTTTTTATATGAAAGGATTACAAGCAGGTTTCATTAACACTTTGTAATACAGAGTTCTGCTAAACCTAATAAAGTCTCCTGGAAGTAAGAAGACTGCAGTAATAAACAGACATAATCGACATGGATATGTGCTTAAATACTATTCAGAAGTTTACAACACGTTTACTGTTTAATGAGATATTTAAAAAGACCATTATGAATAACTGCATGGTCACTTCCGATGAATGGTTAGAAAAATAAAAATGAAAAAAATCCAATAAACTTGTATACAGAAAATTCGTACTTCATTACTGTTCACAAAGTTCAAGGGTATTTTTGATAGCTTCTCCCACAGCTCTTTGTGATGGGAGAATACACACACTATCTCACTCCCCTCCCCCGCCTCTCTCTCTCTCTCTCTCTCTCTCCCTCTCTCACACACACACACACACACACACACACACACACACACACACACACACACACACGATGAAAGAAAACTTCAAAGATCATTGTTCAAATGCACTCGCTCCCCTCCCCCTCTCCCCCACCCTCTCCCCCATCCCTCCCTCACCCCTACCCCTGCACTTAACCAGCCATACCCCACCTTTTACAACCCACCTCCAGTTCTCAAGCGCACCGAGCAAACAGATCTAAGCCGCTCCTACAAATTGCCAATTAACGACCTGAGTCTATTACAGGGGGGTGCATGGGGGGGGGGTTCGGGCGGGGGGGAAAGAGGGGGCCAAGCTTAAGGGGGGCTCAATTTTTACCCCCATTTTTTTCACGATCTAAGGAATTTATGAGGACACGGCAATTATACGCCAGACTAACGAGCCAAATAACTTCCCGCTGGAACAATGTGCAGGTCCGATATGCATTTTGCGCCCCCCTACTCCTTTCCCCTCTCTCTCTCCTTTCGCTCCTCTCCCCTCTCTCCCCGCCCTTTACCTCACTCCCCTTTTTTCCACCGCCTTCCACCCTCACTCTTCTCTCCCTTCATCCTCTACCTTCTCCTATCTCCCATACTTCCTCCTCTTCCCTCTCCTTCTGTCCCCCTTTCCCCTTCCTTCCTCCTTTTCTCCTTCTGCCTCCTTCCCCCTCCCTCTTCCTCTTCTCTCTCCTTTGGTTTTACCTCCTGTCCCTTCCCATTCTCTCCCATTTTCCCCTTCCCTCTCTTCCTTTCTATCTTTCCTTCCTTCCTCCTTTTCTCCTTCTCCCTCTTCTCTCACCCTTGGCCCTACCTCTTTCCCCTTCCCTATCTCTCCCACTTCTCCCCTTCCCTGCACTCCTCCTCTCCCTCCTTTCCCCTCCCCCCGTCCCTCTTCCCTCTGTACAAATAATCGAAAAATTAAGGTTGCAATCGGGCGACCAATTATCCGAAATTTATGGGCGAGTTGTGTATTTCAGCAACTTCTGGCTGGGCGTTAAATGCTATAACAAATTCCCTGAAAGCCAAGAGAACTTTACGTCCAGCTTAAATGTTGTACTCAATCACTGTTCGGATTTTTCCCTTTTTTTTCGGATTTTACCTATATGAGCAAAATCTATTGGTGTCACGCTAAATCAAAGACAATAATAGTCTGGTGTAATCCTTAAAAAAAAAAAAAAAAAAAGTGCAATAGCTTACTGTTACCTTGAATGAAATACCCAATATGCGTATATTCAGCAATTGTATTCTGAGGAAGCCGTGAGTCGAAACGTCAATACACACTTAGTCCCACATCGGTGTTTCTTTTTTCGCCAATGAAAATCTAAGTGAAATCCTAAACACCAGACTGCTACTACCGCCACAGTCTTAATCCTTTTAATTCTTTGAGGCATTTTTCTTTATTCCTGCTATCTCTTGACCATTTTATCTATCTCAGGTCTGTCGAATGGAATGGATAAGATGTAGCCTTCATTAATCCCATCACTGTAACACGTCTCCTTTTACCTGAATAAAATCCGTTCGTAGTAGTATGAATAAAACGAATAACGCATCATCGGAGTCGAGTAAAATCTACCGGTGCTGGCCAGAATGAAAGACGCGAGATTGTACAGTGCCACCCTGGAAAAAAATATATAAAAAACTAGTCCATCCATGACACCGAAATGGTTACGTGATAGGGAGGTCTGTGACCCACTGACTATTACTCTTTTCATTTTAACATGGCTCAGATCCTCGCCCTTTTATAATTTACTTTCCTTTTTTCTTTACTCTTTTCTGTTTCAAGCAGCTCAGTGGCAGAAACGGGCAATTCAACGGCTATGCGTCCTTTCCACAGCGGTTCTTCGTGACTAGCATCATTCTCTTGTGTTAAGCTATTATCTCGCCTTGTTATGTTTTCTCCTTCCTTTATTTCCTTATCCTTTATTTACGTGGCTCAACGGCAGAAAAGGACAGTTAAACGACTCTACATCCTTTCCATAGCACTTCGTGACTAGAATTATACTCCCGTGTTAGTATCACAGCTTAACATTTACGACTGAGATGGTAATGTTAGGTCAAGTTAAAGGGAAAGGGCTGTAGTAAAGCGTCCCCCATCTGAACAAAATCGTCTGGCTTTAACTTGATGAAATACCTAGATGTGTCCCTTACAATGATGGGATTAGTCATGTTCGTTTTTAATCTGCTGCCTGGTAGGATTTCTGGCCTCAGCTTGCCAAATCGCCTGGCATTAGTCTGAATTTATAAGGACAGTTCATTACGGCAGTAGTAGTAGTAGTAGTAGTAGTAGCAGTAGTGGCAGTAGTAGTAGTTGTAGTAGCGGTATTAGTTACAACTCCAAGCTCAAATCGACGTGAACCTAATGAGTACTGCAGGCTGAAGTTGCCCTATTCCTGTAATACACCATCTTCCTTTTGAGCGAGAGGGAGACAGCTGAGGGACGTTTGGATAACCAGACAATACAGTATAGTTACCGGCTATTTAGGTGCCACCACGTGAAGGCGTCCCTCACCAGCAACTCTATTACGGCAAAATGGGTTAATTTCGGCTGTTGTTAACCATGTAGTTGGTACAATATTCCTCAGATGAATATAATCAGATGGTGTCAGTCTGAATATTATATCTCTGTGAGTCCATTACAGAGGAGTTAATCAACATCGTCTTTACCACTTTAATCTGGCTTTGTGTGTGTGTGTGTGTGTGTGTGTGTGTGTGTGTGTGTGTGTGTGTGTGTGTGTGTGTGTGTGTGTGTGTGTGTGTGTGTGTGTGTGTGTGTGTGTGTGTGTGTGTGTGTGTGTGTGTGGCTTTATTATTCGTTTCAAAATTACAGCTCCTTCCTGAGTTGAATTAAGTTTTGGGGGATTAAAGGAATACAATGAAAAAAAGCAAGTCCTCTGTCTGAACGGGTTCTCACATTGACTATTTTTATTTCCCTGACCTGATTAAGATTACCTGCTGTCAGTCTGGATAAAACACCCCAATCCGTCTAATACACTGAAAGGCCCGAACCATAATAAAAAAACTCGCGGATGAAAAGAACTTTACATGCAGCGCAAATCCTAAATGTTGCATAAACGCTTCTGCTCCGACTCACCTCAATCCAGACATACGAGTAAAAGAACAAAGAGGATTTTTTTTTTTTTTTTTTTTTTTTTTGCGTGAAAATATTACGTCAATTGTTATTTAGTGTGTAGACTAGATGCAACAGAGAATATTATTAACTGTGTGTTTTTTGTCTGAAGGTTTTGATGATGAGGAAGTGTTTGTTTTGGTGATTCTGTTAATGATTTGCGTTTTGTGTTTTTATATTTTTGTGTCCGGATGCTACTATACTCTTTTCACAGTAACTTGGCTTAAAGTTGCCATCTCTGTATCATCAATGCGTAGTTGTAACCACAGATTAACTGTAGAGTCTGATGCTAGTCATGAATAAGTACTATGGAGAGGATGTGGAGCTGTAAGTGTTGTCTTTTTCTGCCCCTGAGCTACGGGACATAAGCTCCAAAAGAACGAAAATCTCGGCCAAGTTAAGATGAAAAGGATATAGTTCCACGCAGAAAGTATTTGTTGGAGATAGGCTGCTGCTGCTGATGATGATAATGACGATGCTTGAATGATAATTGACTATATATATCTGGTTTACATCTAGGTACTTCGTCGATATTTCTGTCTCAGATTTTTTATTTTTTATTAACTCCGTCATGTTCCAGTCAAAAGTGAGAAAAATAGGTTTGGATGATGACAATGATGATGATGACACTCTTGGTAGAAATGGGATCATATTAACTGAACATTTTTCTCCTAAATGTCTG
This sequence comes from Coenobita brevimanus, assembly GCF_032717465.1. NCBI lineage: Eukaryota > Metazoa > Arthropoda > Malacostraca > Decapoda > Coenobitidae > Coenobita > Coenobita brevimanus. The sequence continues at coordinate 2,227,798 of NC_136960.1, read as the reverse complement.
GATGATGAATAACCTGCAAGAGGTGCATGTCGCTCTTCTCCTGTTCTTGCTTACAGATCTAACCCATCTCATTAGCCCCTTCTGTAATGATAGTAGGAATCTGGGTTGCGTTGATGATGATGATGATGATGATGATGATACTCCCAGCAAAAAAAGAAAATTATATCAACTGTATACGATAATTCTTAAGACTTTCATAATGACTGGATTTTTGCACGTTTTATTTCGCTAAGGAACTTGATAGTTTGTACCAGATCTCTTTTCCTTGTTACTGACGCTGATTTTGGATAATGTTCACCGCATTACTTAAGGGACGATAATGATAATAATAGAAACCAGAATGCGTGGTTAGGTTTCTTGTTTTTATGATATGCTGTACCTAATATTGGACCTTATTTCCATGTTTGATAATTTGGTATGATAAGATTTTTGTGATGGTATGGCCATTATTTGGAGAGTCAGGTATTATCAAATTAAACTAATGACTACAGTAATAATAATAATAATAATAATAATAATAATAATAATAATATTAATAATAATAATAATAATAATAATAATCTATCCATATATCTATCAATAGCCAGACTCCTTAATCCCGTAATGGGTGGACACAAACAAATCGCCTCATGTCGCCCTGTCCCCTGCCATTTCGTTGCTATGCCCTACCCCCAACTTTCACCCCACCCACTCATATTCCTTTTTACTCCATCCCTCCATTTCATCTCATAATAATAATCAACACCACCATCTCCATATCCATATTTCCAGCTCCCACTACCGACACCCATTATAAAATATTGGCTATTGATGCTGATGATGATGTTATCTACATACAATTTTACTGCAGTCTTTTAGTGAAGTTTTTGGCTCCTGTGCAGTTATGGGAACTGGAAATAGGGATATGATGATGATGATGATTGCCGGTATTATTATTGTTTTTATTATTATAAGTCAGGCCAGGTGCGGGTAAGGGGATGGGTCTGTTATGATGTGGCAGGGGTAAACCAGTTCTGCTGTCGGGCCCTGCTGCGGATGTCACTGATTGCATTGCGCAGTTGACCCTTGTGCGGTGTGGTGCGGTGAGGATCTGTCCGTTCTCCCCTTTGGGGCTAAGATGTGAATGAATGTGTTTGAATGGATGAGTAAATGGAGAGTGTGTCGTCCTGTCTCGGCTACCTCCCTTTCCTTGGGGGAAGCAGCCTAGGTATATAGATAGATAGATTATTATTATTATTATTATTATTATTATTATTATTATTATTAAAATTAAGAGATGAGATGGAGGGATAAAGTGGAATATGAGAGAGAGGGGTGTAAGTTGGGGGGAGGGCAGCGAAATAGCAGAGGACAGGGCGACATGGAGGCGATTTGTTTGTGGCCACCCATTACGAGATTAAGGCGTCTGGCTATGGATAAATAATCATTACCATTAATCATAATATCATAATACCTCATTGCCCACATGACCACACCATCACAACAATCTACAGTAAACCAAATTATTATCGCTAATCTCATCAGTCTACATTCCGAAACAACACGAATAAAGCTGGTATACATTTCCGTTATTCGGCTTCAATAAGCTTGCTTTCCATAAATGGCTATCATATCTTTTACCTACTGAGAATATTGTCAAACATACCGAAACATGAGAACAAATCTCGTTTGTCTGGGATCCCATTATATCTATCTATGTATATCTATATCTATCTATCTATCTATCTATCTATCTATCTATATATATATATATATATATATATATATATATATATACAATCAATCTTAAATTCCTTGTGTTAATAGCTTAATCAAACATTTTTCATGCCCACCAAAATGTAATTCCCGAAATATGAAAAATTATAAATATTTATTACTACTGCACGTACAACAGCATATTACCAAACTACAGTGCACTGGATGTCAAGATGATGGTGATGATGATGTAGATGATGATGATGATGATGATGATGATGATGATGATGATGATGATGATGATGATGATGATGATGATGATTGATTCGGATGATATTAACAGATTACGATGATGATGATGATCATGATAACACACGATAACAGATTACGATAATGATGATCATGATAGCACATTATGATGATGATGATAATGGTAAAAGATTATGATGATGATGATAACACATTATGATGATGATGATTACGAAATCATATAAGGTTCAATGACAGAGAAGGCCGTCATGCATTAGAATGCTACTGCCTCATCTCACACTGTTATAGTCACATTACAAGCTACCACACTCCACGCTACCAGGAGCACAGGATCTCCAAATTATTTTGTTTTGACCTATGAGAGAGAGAGAGAGAGAGAGAGAGAGAGAGAGCGCGCATCTGCATGCTTCAATGCACACGCACAAAGCGCCCGTGGCAACAAGTATTATCCATGCACAGACACACATTCATTCTCTCTCTCTCTCTCTCTCTCAGCACTACTCATTGCATCCACCTTCACCTCTTCAGCACCTTTCATTTAGTGTAACTTCATTAAGCCTATTTTAACGCCACTGATAAATGGATGATTTTTGGTGGTACTGCGTGTAATCCTCTCAAGCGGGATAGTGATGGGGAGGAGAGGGATGGATAGGGAAGGCAGAAGAGGAGAAGGGAGGAATAGGGAAGATTGTGGGGGAGAAGGGAGGAAAAGAAAAGCTGATGGAGAAGGAAGGAGGAACAGGAAAGTTCGTGGGGAAGGAGGAATAGGGAAGGTGTGGGAATGGGATAGGTTTGAGGCAAGGATTGGGCTGAGAGAGGGTGAGGGAGGGGAAGAGGAAATGAGGGAGAGAATGGGGATAGAGTGCTAGGGAGACAGGAGAGTAGGTGACAGGGCAGAGGGATAGGGGAGGAGAGGCTGGGTACGGAATAGGGAAAGGGGACGGAGAGAGGAGAAACTGAGGGAGAAGGGAACGAAAATTGAGGAAGAAGTGAGTGAATGATCAGGGCAACGAAGCAGGGAAGGAAAGGGGATAAGGACGGAGGCGGGGAAAGTGAGAAAACACAGGGGTGGGTGGGAAGAAGGGAGAGTGGGAGAGAAAGAGAGAGGGAAGGAAGAACGGGAAAAGGTGGAGGAGGGAAAGAATGAGTGGGAAGAAAGGAGAAAATGGGAAATGAAATTGGAAGGAGAGGGATTCGCGGCACACGTAAGAGAGAGGGGAAAAGACAGAGAGTAGGGAAAAAGTTGAGGAACAGAGGAAAAAGTGGGTAGGGAAGAGGAAGTAGATCAGATCCAGGACAGGAAGAGGGAAAGAGAGTGGGTACAGTGGTGGAGGGTGGAGAGGACAAGGGAGGGAGGGGAATGAGAGGAGTGGTAGGGGGAAGGCAGGAGAGGAGAGGGGGAAGAGAGAGAGAGAGAGAAGAGAGAGACAGGCACTAGAGGGGAGAGACGGGGGGAAGAGATAAAGTGGATGGGATTTAATTTTTACGTTGTTTGAGCGTGGAATTACAGAGGTCATCGTATTTCAGGCAGGTTAGGGCAATACGTCTCAATTATCATAAATAACCCATTGTTTTTCAGCCAGACACTGCAAGATCAGATTACCGATAAAAAATATGTAGATTCCCTTTTATTTACCCCTCTCGTCCTTCCCTAATGCGCTTTCGCCTCAAAACATCGCTTATTCTCTCTCTTTCTTATCTTTTACTCCACTCATCTCCCCAAACACTCCGTCTCTGTTTTTCTTACCTCTTCCCACCCCCTGTTGTCTTTTTCCATCTCACTCTTTCCTCCTCCTTCTTCCTGCACTTCCCCTCCCTACTCCTCTCCTCTCCTTCTCTCTCTCCTCTCCTCCCTCTTCCCTCTCACAACTTCCTTTCCCCTCCCTCCTCTCTGTTTCTTTACTTTCCCCTCTTCTTTTTCCAACATCCTCTCCTTTCCGTTTCCTCCCTTCTCGTTTCACTCCATCCCCTTCTCCTTCTCTTCCTAACGCCACTCTCTCTTACCTCTTACTTCACTCACCTGTCCTCCCTGCTTCCCATCTCTCCTTCATTACATCTGTTCCTTTTTCCTTATCCCCTCATCCTCTTTCCAACTCCTCCATTTCCTCCTGCTCAGTTGTTCTTTCCTCTTGTCTTTCTCTTCCCTCTTTTATATCTCCTCTATCTCTCCTCCTCCTCATATTTCGCAGCTTCCCTTACCTCTCACTACTTTAGCCTCTTCTCCCCCCTTCCCTCCTCTAAGCCTTTATTAATCCAAAAAAGTATACCATTATAAGCCCCGTATGATGGTATGTGGTAGGACGTGAAGGTGACTGATTGCAGGAGACTGACTGCGGGACTGATTGCAGACTCACTAGCTTCAATTACCATCGTCGTCATCATCTTCGTTATTGCCACCATCATCATCATCATTATCATCATTGCTGTATGGTTGTTATTTGTGCATCCAAACTCAATTGAAACATCTGTTGACCCCCCAATATCTTCCACATGAGTATCCATTCCTATTCAACACTATACTGTACAAAGTTTTTCCTATTCTTTCTCGCAGAACCTATCACGAAAGATCCTCTTGCAAGAAATTAGGTGTTCTAAGGTGACTCCGTGTTCTCTATAACACAACGCAGCTGTTGACTTTAGAGTATACAGCTCTCATGTGTGATGGGGCTCCTACATACATCTCTTCTAAACAGGGTGGAATGAAAACCTTCGTTTCATCAACTCCTCTTCTATTACTGACTCGCTTCAAGTCATCTCTTCGCAGCAGTGTGACATCTTTGTATATCAGTGTTATCGATTTTTAAAAAATCACTGCTGTTTTGTAGTGCCTGCTTCCATTCCTCCTCCATTACGGAGGCCGCGAAGCAAGCAGCCAACTCAGTCCAGCTTCCTAATGCACAAATTAACCGATTCTCTCAATCACTCATATATGCGGCAGGTCAGCTGTGAAAATACTATCCTCGGACTATAATTTCTTCTGCCTATGATCTCCAGTCTTTTAAACACGATGTGTCCAGGCATCTCGAAATCGACAGATTTGAAATTTCTCTCTCTTATATTCAGTTTTTATTCTTTCAAGGAACAACTTATGGCGGGTTTCTAGCCTTTGGTTCTTTCTGTTTACCTAGCTGTCTACCGTCCAATCCTTTTTTTGGCTTCATGAAGAACTTAGGAACAGGAACCAGGAGGCTCAATCGGTAGAGAGGTGGCCTGCAGTCCTACCGTACCCAGGTTCAAATCCCCGCTGGGGCAGGGAACAGTTTGAGGATTTGAATTTAATTAAAACAGACTTTACTGATCTACCAGAAGACCCGCCGACATGTCGTAAATATACCCCCGCTAATACCAATACATCAGTCCTGTATGAGACAGCCCTAGCATGTATTCAATATGGACGGTGGGTGTTAGCGCCGAAGTGGTGACATGTAGAGGTGTATGGTATGTAGGAGGACTACTGGGCCTTGGGAGCAGGCTGCGAAGCCTATGCCCAGAGTCGGACACATAAAAAAAAATAATTTGAGGGTAACCAGCCTCGTGCTCTTGAGTGGAATTATATGAACTGTAAACCCAAACTATGCCTCAGATGGAAACCTTTTGGGCCCATATCATATATGAGTATCGTGGCCCACTAGATCATCAGTTGTTGTATGGTTATATGGTAACCATCTAACATTTAAATAATTTGGCATGTTACTCAGCGGTCACTTGAAGGCTGTACTACATCAAGTGAGTGGATGGTGGGTACCCTGACCTCTCTCTCTCTCTCTCACACACACACACACACACACACACACACACACACACACACATGATGGTAAGCGCTGGCGACCACCATCCAGTCACCTCACGAAGTGCTGCCTGCTTCTTCCTTCCCTTTTCTCATTCAGTCTTTGTGTAAGCCCTCCTGTCTTCCAGCTTCCTTTCCTTCTAGTCACTTTCATTACTCTTCTTTCCACTTCAGACGGATCTACACTGAGTAATAAGCTTAATGGTTTCTTGTAACACAGAAAACTATTCATAACGCTGGCTGGTAAATACATAACTAAATTATGGGGTGAAATGGAGCCTACTATAGTGCCCTTTTTAACTGGGCGGACAGACGCAAATGTGGAGTCCATTCAGGAACCAAGCCACCACACAATACCCAGCGCCTCGCTGTGGTGAGGCACTTTCACCCACAAGAGAATATCGGTTCACTGTACAGGACAAGCCCTGCTGGGGTGGCTACTTGCCTGTGGTTCATTGGTCTTTTTGGCCAGAAAAACTGGGGATGATCAAAACACAAACTGGGGATGATCAAAACACCCACACACACACACACACACACACACACACACACACACACACACACACACACACACACACACACAAGGCGTTTCCATCTTCAGACGTAGTGTTGCCTAATGGACTGAGGGGATCAAGAGACACTTTATCCACACAGCAGCTAACGACTAGAAATGATAGTCAAACAAGTGACGAGTTCGATCTTGTGGTGGTGTGACCGGCATACAAACACCAATTATTATTTAGGGAAGGCCAGAACTAGTCCCCTAACAGCGCTATTGGCATGTGTCCCATGAATAAGACATGTTAATATATGTAAATATGATGAAGGGCTCATTGAACAAAGTACTCACTCACAACACGATGTTTATCACTTGTAACATAATCATTAGCATCATTATCCTATCTCCATTATTATTTATTTTAGGAGAGATACGATCCAAATCAATATGGACTGTCATTACAAAACTAAAGCGAAAATGGGCCCCAACCATCATCTAAACTTAGCGTCGCCCAAAGCATCGTCATCGCCACTTTTTACAGGTTGCCCTAAATATGGAGGCAAACAGTGAGTGAAAGAGGCTGATTAAGGGTTTAAGAGGAAGATGGCTGGGAGGTTAAGGAGAGGAAGAGACAAAGAGGCTGAAAGGACACAGATCCTGGAGTGTTTAGCTAAGAGATGAAGAAGAGGGGAGAGGGACAGACAAAAGGGAGGAAGGGAGGAGGGAGAGAAAGCAGAGAGGAAGGAAAGAGGAAGAGAACAGAGAGAGGAAGGGAGAAGGGAGAAAAAGGAGAGATGAAGGGAGAAGAGTGAGAAAGGAGAGAAAAAGGAAGGAGGGAGAGGGATAGTGGAGTGGGGATGATGTAAGAGGGACGCAAAGAGTAAAGAGGGAAAGGTATGGGGAGAAAAGGGGGGGAAAGTAGAAGAGGAGGGATAGAAGGAGAGGGAAGGGGAATTGGAGAAGATGTGAGTGGGAAAGGAACGTTGGAGAGGGGAAGGACAAAGGAGTAACAAGAAAGCAAACAGCAAAAGACCTAAAAGTTCTTTCAAGACTCTGTGCCACAAGTAGGACGGTGACGATATCTAGTTTCAAGGGCAGAAGATAAGGTTAGTAAAGGAAGGAAGGAAGGGAGGGGGAAAGGAAAAGAGAGCAAGGGAGAGAGGAGGAAGAAATGAGAAATGAAGGGAGAAAATGAGGGAGTGGCGGAGATGAAAAAGGAGGGGATGAGATGAAGGGGGTAAAGGATAGACTGAGGAGGAGGAGAGAAAGAGGAAAGCAGGGCCGATATGAAGATAAGGGGAAAAGGAATGGCAGGAGGAAGAAAGGAGAGGAAAAGAAGGTAAACAGAACATGGGTGTCGGTGAGAAGGGTATGAGAGAAAAGGGAGTAGGATGGAGAAAGGAGGGGGAAAGGAATGGAGGAGAGAAATGGGGCGGGGGAGTGTAGGATGGAAAGGAGGAAAGTAGGGCTACCACATTTCGAAACGGAAAATACTGGGATTTGTTTTTATAATTATTGGCATCATTCAAAATGTTTTCCTTTTATTGTCCTTAAAACTGTGTGTGACTTTGTTTTACGGCCATTCTTTAGTACTTAAGAAAATGTGCTCACGTCATTGTTTTTTTTTTTTTTTTTCCTATTTCTCAGTTTTTCTCATATTTATTACTAGCAGGGGTACCCGGCGCTGCCATGTACAGGCACACACACACAAGTATGTTCCCGAAGTTTGACGAACACATAGCGGAAAAATCGAAGCAACTGAAACACACACTGCTAGAGATAGGGTTTTCACTGTATGTCGCCAGTTGTAAATTATCTTCAGATGCAGCTGGGAAGATAATTGTTTCCGTGACTGTACCTCTTATGCTTTTGAAGAGGGAATATAAGAGGTCCAGGAACTTTCTATTTCAGGTTTCGCAGACTAACGCACAGTATTTGTGTGCACTTGCTAACTATTACCGATGACCTCAAATGACCTCGGAGGTCAACCTCGCACAGCCAATGTCCTAACTGGAGGTCATGTGAGTTTCCATGCCAAAAATTGGGCTGCTGGGTCCAGTCGCTCCAGCGTGCATTACCGGTGACCTCAAATGACCTCGGAGGTCAACCTATGTACATAGGCTATGTCCGAATTGGAGGTCATGTGAGTCTCCGTGCCAAAAATTAGGCTGCTTGGTCCATTCGCTCGAGTTTGTATTACCGGTGACCTCAAATGACCTAAGACCAGTGACCTCAAATGACCTCGGAGTTCAACCTCACATAGTATATGTCCGAACTGGAGGTCATGTGAGTCTCCAAGCCAAAATTTGGGCTGCAAGGGTACCCAGCGTTGCCCTGGGGCAAAAATTCGAACAATCTACCGGTGGCCTCAAATGACCCAGATCTAAATTTTGACCCCCCCTAAAACTATCATTGAGTCACCCTGATTCAAAATATATAGGGGTCTGGAGGTTTCTGACCCTTGGTCCGGACGTGATTGTAGGACAAACAACAACGCGGCTCTTTTATATACGTAGATAGCATGTTCTCATTTCGTAGAAGAGAATGAAAATAGCAATGTCTTTTGTCCTTCGCCCTCCCCCCCCTTCTCTCTCTCTCTCTCTCTCTCTCTCTTGTAAGCGATGCGGATATCTACCCATACGCATTCTCCTTCCCTCTTTGTCCTGTCCTTATCGATAACTTTCTCTATTCTCTGTTGTTACAGTGATAAGAACGGCTACACACACACATACCCGATTCCCCCTCTCCTCTCCTCTCCTCTCCCACTCTTCCTCTCCTCTCCTCTCCTCCCGTCCCACTTTTTTCCTCTCCTTTCCTAGTCTTCCTCTCCTCTCCTCTCCTCCCCTCCTATTTTTTTCCTCTCCTTTTTTCACTTGTAGCATTGCCCGTCCTCTCCTCTCCCTCAATTCTTCTCTTCTCCTCCTTTTTTCACTCCCTTCCTGTCTCCTTCACTCCTCTCTTGTCTATTTGCATTCCTCCCCTCCTCCCTAGACTCTCTCTTCACCCTCCTCTTATCTACGTGTCCTCCTCTCTTCGGTGAGCGAGAAAGGAGCTCAGCTGTACACAAACAAAAACACTCCCTTCTTCCCCCTAAACTGATCCCTCACACCCTCTCCTCTCCTCTCCTCTCCTCTCTTTTTTCTGTAATCTCTCCTCCTTCTTCTCCTCCTCATCTCATTACCTTACCCTCATGCTAGTGAATGTGCAAATGTCCACCCGGCTACACACACACACACACACACACACACACACACACACACACACACACACACACACACACACACACACACACACACACATACGGTACAAAAACATGCATACACAAACAAACAAATTACACACACACACACACACACACACACACACACACACACACACACACACACACACACACACACACACAAACACAGCAACTCTCTCTTTCTCTCTCTCACCTTACCCAGGTCCCCACCTCTCCCATCCTTACCTCTCGCATTCTCTCCTCTTCCCAGCTCAGTTCTCCTACCCTTCCACCTCACGTCTCCTGTCCTCCTCTACCCCTTACTTTTTTCTTCAGGTGAAGTTTCTCGGTAAACTAATTTGCTGTAAGGGTTCCCGGGTACTTGGCCATATGTGCGTAGCCATTGTTGTGCCCTAATTGAGACTCGGTAAACCTCTTTGGGCTGGGAAACGACCGAGGACTTTATTTTTTACCAGTTTTTCCCTTATAGTTCGTCAATAGGGATGAATATGGGATTTTGTTTTGAACCACTCAAGTTCATGGGGAGATTATTGTACATCTTCAGTCAAAACTTGGAATTAGTCAAAACAGTGTGCTCTCCCATAATAAATTAGACAAAACTAGTTTAAACAAAACAAAACCAAATACTAAGTACAACAAGTATTACTCAGGCTGAACTAGATACACCTATGAATGCTGGAGAACACCCCAAAATTCAACATAAAAAGATGAAGCCTAGTTTTAGCTGAAGTTTTTAGTTAAAATTAGTTTCAACAGTAGTTCTGTATGACGGAACTAGATTTAGCGAATCACTGCAGTGAACAAAGGTAAGCATTTTTTTTTTTGGTCCTGGAGCAAGCATACCACTAGCAGTTTCTGAACACTGCCAGCTTTAATAGCATCAAACCGCTCTAATATCTATACCGCAAATATTTTTTCTTTTCACCAGTTTTAGCGTCCTTCATCTCAAGGAAAACATATCGTTTTGACTAGCATAACTATGTTTTAATCGGATAAAATTCTTTCGTACCATTTCAGTATGGTTGTACGTCAGGTAAAGTGATGGGTGCCATTCTGTACATTTACTGGGGTCACGATTCAGTAGCACGAAGCTATCTTTCTAACAGTTCACGATCAACTGATAGCGAGCATGCCACCTCGAATTATAACTATGGTAACTGAGGTGTTCAGATAATGAATTTGAAGAAACAAATGTAAACAAACATGACCCGCATCTACTGTAGTACAGTAACTGATAATGACAGCCACACTGGTCAGGTACTGTAATTGTACAGTACCTGTGGGATGACCCTATAGAAGCAGCTACTGACCTGTGGTCGACGGGTCTGCTCGGACAGATTTGAGGGGATTAAACAAAACAACGACAGCAGTAACAACAACAACTACAACAACGACAACAACATTAACAACAACTATAGGAAGACTATCCTAAGTTATTTTGTTTTACAGAAAGGAAAGGGGACTGGAATATGCTAAGTCTTTCCATGTAACTTCTTAAAAAAAAATCTGTGTTAAGGCGGTGGAATGATAAGATTATTTGTGAGGCAGTTTAAAATCTTCACCATTTTTTCCCTTGCAATAGAGGAGGCAATCACAACGAAGTCCTTTCTATACACCTGTGGACTGGAGCCATTCTGCTGACTCCCAAAATATAAGCCGGTAAACAAACATGAGTCGCTGAAATCATCTTGGAAACTTCATCCATGCAGTTCATCCATTTATTACTCTGGTGCCTCCGAATGCGGTAACCTGTACTGTTGTTTTGCTCTGAAAACATCTACTGGATCTAAGGGAACGGACTGACTTCGCTATGAGCAGAATCGGTACCGGTACATGTGAATAAAAAAATAGGTTACTTCCCTAGAAATAAGAGACGAGTCGTGAACACAGAAATTTAACAGAAAGCTGAAAAGATCCGTTTTAAGAATATTCTTCATTAGATATCGAAATAACTGTATTTCAGAGAGAGAGAGAGAGAGAGAGAGAGAGAGAGAGAGAGAGAGAGAGAGAGAGAGAGAGAGCACTTTCTCTATAACCATTATCGGACGCGGTACACAGTGACAGAGTGGGAGGGTTAGGCGAGGGAGCGGAAAGACAGACTGCCACATTCTTCTCCCTGCCTCTGCTCATGTAATGCTCCCTGGCACCTTCCCCTCTCTCCCTCCTAGCCCCCTCTTCATCACCTTGCTCTGTGTTTCCTTTTCCCTTTTCGCCTTCCTTCTTCCCTGTTTTATGTTTTCTTCTCTCCTTCCCTCTCCATGTTACACATATGTCACTACCCCTTGCTCCATGGCTATTTCTTTTCCCTTTTCTCCCTTCTGTACTTTTTTCTATGCCCCTCTCCTTCATCTTCCTCCCGCTCTTTTGGCTGTCTTCTCTTAATTGTACTGTGACTCTTTCTTCCCCCTTCTTTTCCTTTCTCCGCTTTTTTCTATCTTCATTTACCCCTCTCCCTTCTCTATGCTTCCTTGCTCTTGTTCTTCCATTCTTCCTCATGTCTTCTCTATGTTTCCTTGCCCTTCTCGTCTTCCTCTCTCTTCTTTTTGTCTCCATTCGTCCCTTTCCTCTTCCCTTCCTTATCTTTTTTTCTGTTCTCTTACCCCTCCTCCTTTTTATCTTGTTCCTCATCTGTCTAGTTTTGCTACTTCCCTCCATTCCTTCACCCTTCTCGCTCTCTTTCTTTCTGTACCCTTGCTCCTCTTCTCTCAATTCCTCCTCCAAGTTCCTTGACCCTCCTTGCTTCCCATTAGCTTCCTATATGCCTCCTTTGTACTCCATTCCCTCCCTTTCCTCACGTGTTCATTATGCTCACTTGCCCTCACTCCTTCACTTTCCCTACTCTCTGGCCCTTTACTCCTCTCCACCCTCTCTCTTCCATGCCTTTTTATTTCTCTCTCCTTCCTCCTCCCATACCCTACAGGTATGCCCTTCGTCTCCCACCTTTCTTTCATGCTCTCTATGCTTCCTTGTCTCCTTTTTCCCTCCCTTCCTCATGTCTCGTTCATTCCCTCCCTTCCTCATGTCTCGTTCATTCCCTAAACCTTTTTCCTTCCCCATACGCTTCGCCCCTTCCCTTGCTTTTGTTTTCTCCTCTAACGAGTCCTTATTATACACGTCTCCCCCCAGCCTTCCTTTACCGCATAAAAATCCTCTCCTTCATTACGATAAGGGTATGTCTTACTTTCCTTTCCTTACCTGCTAACTTACACCATTTTATCCTGTCCATCTACACCTACCCAACACATCTCTCTTCATCCATTCCTCCACCACCTACTCTCCCCTTATTTCCCTATCAGTTCCTCCCTTATCCCTCTGCTCATCCCTTACCACCTACTTCCCTCGCAGTATTTTTCACCGTCTATCTAATCTTCGCTGGCACACCTCTCTTCATCCACCTCCTACTTACCTTATCCTTTATCTCTACTCATTACCATTACTTCTTGTGCTATTTCACTTTCCTTACCGCCTGTTTTCCCTTATTTCATTCCCTTTTTCATCACAGTTCCGTCACTCGTCCAAGTTTCCTCTCCTCCCTTCACCGTCAGGAGCTTCTCTCATAATATCCTTCCCTTATCTTCCAACATTCACGGTTAATTTCCCTTCCATCAACCCTGCCTCATTCCCCCTTTCTCCTAAGAACCCTCTTCACGGCTCTTCCTCGCTGTCCATCACCACTTGACGTATCCATAGCCATAGCTCACCCAACGCATCATTTTCTTATTTTCCTGTACTCCCTGTCCTTCAGTTTTCCTTAAGCTCCTCCTCCTCATCCCTGTGCCCATGTCTCAACACTACACCAACTTCCCTCGCCCTACATCTTGTTTCACCTTTCCTTCATCTCCGTTTCCCCCTGTTTCGACGCCCATTTTATTCTCTCTACGTATACCTGCCTTACGACCATTTTCCCTGCCCTACACCCATTTCCTTTCCCACTGCCTCATTCCCCTGCCGCTACGATATTTCTCTCTTCCTACGTCCGTTTCCCTTTCCTTACAACTATTTCCCCATCCCACGCCTACTTCCGTAATTCCTCTTCGTCATGCACATTTCCGCTGCCATTCACGTGCATTTTCCCTGTCATCTATGCTCATTTCCCCTGCCACAGCAACATTTCCCCTGCCATAGGTTCCTTTCTTCCACTGTACGTCCTCTGTAAAACCCTCCCCTGCCACCCTTGCATTTAATCCCTATCTTGCACCACATCGCCACGTGACTTCCCTCCAGCACATGCATATACTATACGTCCCCAGTCTCTCTCTCTCTCTCTCTCTCTCTCTCTCTCTCTCTCTCTTCCTTCTCACGCCATCTGATCACCCATGTCTATACTTAACCTCTTTCTTCTCGTCTTGTTCCTTCTTTTCCTTATCATTCTATCCTCTCCTATTCTCTCTGCTCTCGTGTTCCTTTCCTCTTCATCTTTTGCCTCATTCTTTCTCTTGACACCCCGTCGTTAATCTACCTCCTGTTTCTCCTCCTTCTGCTCTCGTTTTTGCCTTTCATGTTTTATTTTTCTCTCCTTTTCCCTGACCTTATTTCCTTCCATTCTTCCACAGTTTATTTGTCTTGCTAATCCCCTCCTCTGTTTTTCTCCTGTCCATCTCCTGTCTTTCTTCTCTTCCTTCTCTCCTATGTCCCTATTTTGTCGATCTTTTAACTCATTCACAACTGTTTTTTTCTTCCATTATCCTTGGGTCTTTCGTCAATCACCTCTAAAATTCCCTCTCCTCTTACTTTTGTGCATAATTTCTCTACCTTTCTTATCACCACATTCTTACTGTATCTATTTTAAACTCTTTCATCTTGTACTCCCTTCCCTAAATTCTTCTTCGTCTCTCCTCTCCTGTTTACTCTCGTCTCTTCTTAGGTCTCCTCTTTCTTCCAGTAATGTCATCATCCCTTTGCTCCTCCTTTACTTCTTTCATCTACCTTCCTTCTTTTTCTCCACCCCTTGCAGCTCCACTTTCTTCTCTTCTTCTTTTTTTTTTAACCTTGTCTCTCCCCTTCGTAAAAGCTCCCTACTTAGTTACTCCATATCCTCCCCTCCCCATCCCTCCATTCACCTGGTATTCTTTAGTATCCCTCCTTGTCCCTCTCTTTCTCTCCCTTTCCCTCCGATTTCCACTCCCTTTCTTCAACTCCTCCCCCCACCACCATCCCACTCTTTCCTCCCCCTACAACCATCCCTCCTTCCCTTACCCCTCCCCCTACAACCATCCCTCCTTCCCCTACCCCTCCCCCTACAACCATCCCTCCTTCCCCTCCCCCTCCCCCTACAACCATCCCTTCTTCCCCTACCCCTCCCCCTACCTCATACTCACCTAAGTAATCATTCTGTCACTAAGGATATCTATTATTCTCTCTCTCTCTCTCTCTCTCTCTCTCTCTTACTGTACTTGACCACTTCAGATCAAGGACGTCTTTTTACTTTTATACTTGCTATCTCGAGACAGTTTTGTTTATTTTAAAAGAGGCTGTTCGAACTGTGAGATTCATCCATCATTAACGCTTCGAATCCGGGTGACTTCCTTATTAATTCATTCTTACTTTTACCAGACGATTTTATTCATCTGCGGAAAGGCCTCTCGTACTGAAGAGACTTATTAGTGATATGTAAATAATTCTTCCCTGAAAGTCAGTTTTTCCTAAGCTGAATAAAATCGTCTGCAAATGGCGAGAAAATGAACAAAAAAGACATCCCCTGGTTCAAAGTGTTAATGCTTCAAATACAATACTGGTAGATTTTTCTGAAGGGGCATAAAATCGTCTTGAAGTAGGAAGACTGTACCAAAGCCTGACGTCTCTATCTTGAGGGGGTTACTCAACGGAGAAAGAGTTATAGGAAATGATGAGGGAAGGGGAATAATGTATGTATGGATGTGTAATGTATGTATGGACGTATAATGTATGGAGGGATGTATAATGTATGTATGGATGTATAATGTATGGAGGGATGTATAATGTATGGAGGGATGTATAATGTATGGAGGGATGTATAATGTATGTATGGACGTATAATGTATGGAGGGATGTATAATGTATGTATGGATGTATAATGTATGGAGGGATGTATAATGTATGTATGGATGTATAATGTATGGAGGGATGTATAATGTATGTATGGATGTATAATGTATGTATGGATGTATAATGTATGTATGGATGTATAATGTATGTATGGATGTATAATGTATGTATGGATGTATAATGTATGTATGGATGTATAATGTATGGAGGGATGTATAATGTATGGAGGGATGTCTGGTTCATTTCTCTGGGCATTTTTACATTAGTTTGGCCTTATATTTATTCCTGGTCCTTTTTAATGTCATACTGGGGAATAGGGATTGCAATGATAAATAAGTAGTTATGAAAGCAGGCAGATAAGTAAACAGGTAAATAGCTAAGTGGGTAAGTAAATAAACAGTAGTTAATTCAGTAATTTAGTGAGTGAAAGTAAGCAAGTAAGCAGACAAGTACGTGAGCATGCAAGCATGCAAGTAGGTAAGTAATTAAGGACGCAGGTAAGAAAGGAATTACATAAGTAAGCAAGCAAGCATGCAAGTAAGCAAGCAACGAAGCAAGCAAGCAAGTAAGCATGCAATGAAGTAAGTAAGTAAGCAGGCAAGTAATCAGGTGAATACGTGAGTAAATAAGCAAGCAGGTACAGTCAGGGAAAGTTCCGCATTACCCACTGTTCGGAGCACTGGTGGTCGACGAATAGTCACGAAGCAGCAGCCAGACCCCACATGTCTGGTAACTGTGAGTGGGAGGAAGGGTGCCCGGGGGTGGGAGGGTTTGGAGAGTTGCTCACGTCACAGTATCAATACATGTTTACTGTCAATGGTATGCTTCTTTGCCTTCGTTTTGTAATGTTCGATAGGATAGTTACAGAGACTGATCTTATAATTAGGACTTCCCATGTCATTGAGTCTAAAGGAAAACGAGAAACCTGTTAATCGCTCATATAGATTTTTTTTTTCTATTATTACACACTGACCTAGGCTCTAAGTTCGAGATAAATAATTCCCAGAATAACACTGGAAATGTTAGCAGGCAGATGTTTACAGTGGGATGACAGATAAATAAATAAATAAACAAATAAACATTTATAAGAATTTGCATATACAGAGAGACAGATAGATAGATAGTCTATCTATTGCCAGACGCCATAATCCCGTAAGATAGGTAGATAAATAGTGGTTTTATGTTCGGGTCAACACAAAATATAAATTATATGTTATATCGTTACGAATATCTCCTGGGGAAACGTCTCATGTTAAAGTCGAGAGGGAATGAAAACATTCAAATCTCTGTCCTAACCCAGAAAACGTCCTTAACTTTCCTGTCAACACTAACTCTACAGACATCTATTTTTTTTTTTTTTCCATAAAATGCGAGCATCATATTGTCATCTATCCTTACTAAAGTAACTGAAACACACCGTCCAAGTCATACACTGCAGACTAAACACGTGATTCACAACCTATCGCCAATCCCTCCTCTGCCCCCAAGCCCCCGCCTTCCCCTCGTTCACACTCACAGTTACCACACACATGAGGCTTGGCTGCCGCTTCACATCCACCCGTCTCACACCAGTGCTTCGGGAGGTGGGTAATGCGGAACATTCCCTGACTGTACGTACGTAGTATAAAACAGAAAAGAAAGTTGGACTCGCGATGAAGGGTAGCCTGAAAATTGTATTCTGTTAATTCACTCACCAACGTGAATTAGTGATGAGCCTTAATGTTTAGTAATGCCCTTTTACCAAACACATCAAAGGAGCAGTTACATCAAACGTAGAAAGTCGATGCTGCTTTTGCTGACTATGCCAAAACAGAAGTAGGTTGTTATTCTGCTCTAACTCTACTTTCAGTATCGCGTTTATATATATATTCTTTTTTTCAGAGCGCCCCGTGACTGAAAATGCAAGCCATCCTTAACTCCTCTATTTCGGAAAGACTCTCTAAAGCTGAATAAAATCGTCTAATACCGGTAATGATGGAGTCGATATTATTCCAAGGGTATTCTTGAAGCACCTTGCAGAAAAGAAAAATTAATGAGGATTTGTTTTTTTTAGCTGGTATGATACGTAAGGGATAATATGGCTCATTTCACTTGGCAGTTTGATAATGGTATTCAAGTTTTTTTTTCTTTTTTCTCAGTCTTGTGTTGTAATCCTGTCTATATTATTTACTGGTTGGAATCAGGAGGAGTACAGCAATGGTCTTCGAAAGAAATGAAGTCACAGTATTCACAGTGATGCTGGATGGTGAGGAAATGGAGAAAGCGAATTCAATCATGTAGTTAGGAAGTGTGATGAATACGGAAAGAAGTTTGAGGAGGGAGTGCTTGAAATGGTATAGCAGGATAGCTGCTGGCTCACTGAGAACAGTGAAAAGGAACTGAGAACTGACCACGGAAATTGAAAGTTGATGCATGACAGCATTGTGATCCCCACCGTAACATGGGGAAATGAAGCTTGGGCTCTGCTGAAGGAACACAAGTCAAAAGCAAGCGTAGTGGAAATGAGTTGTCGAAGAGAAGGTGAAATTATATGGAGAGACAGACAAATGAGGAAATAAAGGAGTGTCGTGGCGTTCATGTGGATATGATTGAAAATGTCAAGAAAAATGCTCTGAAATAGGTTGGCCATGAGGAGAGGAGGGAGAATGAGACACTGACGAGAAGAGTTTATGTGGGTGAGACAGAGAGAGAGGAGATGTAGAACAAGGATAAGACGGAGAGACGGAGTGGATAGAAATATGAAAGAGGGTGGTGTGAGCTGGAGGAATTGCAGTCAAATGGCAGAGGACAGGGTGACGTGGAGGAAATTTGTTTATTGTCACCCCTTACTGGACTAAGGCTTTTGAGGGATAGATTTACAAAACTAGGGCCAGGACGATAAAGGAGATGATGAAGCAAATGTTGATGTACCAGAATGTTGTTATATTTGAAAACGCTTCACATATCTCCACGAAACACGGGCAAATAATGTCGAATAAGCATTTCATGGACCAAACTCCTGAATATTTACGTGTGATATGAAATCGCAAGTTTATACTCGAGCGCATTTTTTACCTATATGTTTGTTTATAGCCAGACGCCTTGACCCAGGAGCGGGTTCTTAAGAATACGTTGCCTCCTCGTCACTCTGTTTTTTTGCCATTAAGCTGCCGTCCCTCCGTCTCATACTACCCTCTTTCACATACCTCTCCACGCCGTCCATCCACCTCGCCCTCCGTCACCCTCTCCCTTCTTTCCCTCCACCTCACTGTATTCTTCTCTCTCTCTCTCTCTCTCTCTCTCTCTCTCTCTCTCTCTCCGTCACTTCCACAACTCAGGCTCTAAGTTTTACACACATTCTTTGCTCATTAACTCGCTGTCCTCTGTTTTTTTTTAATATTATTTTTCTTTTTCAGATTCTCGTCTTATAAAAATCATCACCCATCTGTCTTAATTTTTACTTCATTCCCCCCCCTCTTTATTATTCGTTCTTCTTGGACTCTCTCTCTCTCTCCACATGACCAAACCACCTCAGGGTACATCCCATAAAAACTTCCAGCACTTTCACATCAACACCACAATGCTCTAGCACTTCCTATTTGTCTCTCGTCTCTCCACGTCATTATACGCACATTTTGCTTATGAGTAACACGCAAATTACTCGGTATTACACTGAAGGCAAGGAGATAATGCGCTTTCTACTACTTACCTGAATACCTGTACTGAGAAATTGCAGTGTTCTCCCATTAGTTTCCCGGTCGAATTTTAAGAATGACCCTCACAACTGCCGTCATTTATTTTGCTCTAGTCTCATTAACCTCTTTACCCTGGGGACTTCTTCTTTATTTTTGCTACTTACAGACGATTTTGGGGGGATTTAAGGTTAAGTCAGGCTCTGTCTAACCCCTCTAGGTCTTACAATAGCTCCTAGGCTAAGAAAAATCACGTGCATATAGCAAGAATATAAACTTACATGGCATGTCCTCGGGTGAAAGAATTAACCGGAATATTAAAAGAATTTCTCGTTGCTCGCCAGTAATTTCCCGGTTGAAGTTTAATTATGACGGAGAAATTGGCGTCATTTATCCTGTAGTAGCATCATTAAAGACAACAGGTCGGCAAAGTAGACGTCATTAGTTCTCTTCAAATACCCTGGGGCGGTACACGATTTGCCTAATTTAATTCGGATGGCGGTGATTTTTTTCCTTTGATGGAGTGTATGGTGTCGCTCTTACCTGACTCTATTAATCCCTTTCAGTAAAACGGAAACTTCCAAACTGTCCTCATAGGTGCGTAGGGACCCGAGTCTAGGCTACCGCAGTCCAAAACAATAAAGGGTGGGAAACCAACATGTGTCCCGGACAAAAATACTCCGGTCATAACCAAAAAACTTCATCCATCGGGGAGACATTTCCAGCCTACAAAACGAGCAGGAGGGATTCTACCACCGAAGAAAAATACTATGGCGCTAGCTAGAATAATATGAAAAAGACGTCCATGGCCGGAGGAATTTAAACTTTACAGAATCCCACAACTAAACACTGCACCAGTTGTTACTTCTGAAAACTCCGCCAAGTCCCACAAACGAAGACTCCTTCAATTGTTGCACCCACAGACTCCTTTAGTCGTTGCAGCCCAAAACTTCTTCGGTTGTTACAAAAACTCAAACTCACACACACACACACACACACACACAAAGTCCAATTGAAACAGCCACTAGCACCTTCTCATACTACGGCTAGATTTCCCAGTTGTTACAGCCAAAAACTCCTCCACCTCCACAGCTCAAGGATCTCCCACTTACAACTGATCCACCAGTACTGTGCCGGGGATCGATGCCCGGACTATCAGATGACATACAGGCACCCTACCTGATTGTCATATGATAGTCTGGAGGTCGATCTTCCCCCAGCATAATAAGCAGCAGAATCTTCCTTTGGTAGATCTATTTTTTTTCGTCACTCCTCTTGTTGATATAGTCAAAGACTTCTCTAATTATTACAGCCAAAGACTTCCCAAATTATTGCATCAGAAAATCATCCTGTTCCTAACCAGCACAAACTCCCTCGGCCTCCTGAACCACACATTAATTCAGCACACATTCCATCACCCACAGACATCTCCAACGACAGCCGTTCACAAAAACACAACATTTATCCCTACTCCTTTAACCAGACACTCCTTCAACTCCATTAAATCAACAAGACACTTCTTAAGCTCACAAACTTTTCTAACCACAGCCTTCATTCACCAAAACACACCTTCATTAACCACAAATTGTCAACCAACGCTCCCTGAACTCCTCCCCCTCTCCAAATCCCACACCCCCACAACCACAGCGTCTCATTCCACTGCCCCATCAAGCTTACATCCTGTTAACCCTCGACCACAATCACAACCTTAAATCCCATTATCTCTTAACCTCTTCCCTCTCAACCCCTCCTCCCTACCGTGACTGTCTATTAATCCCTCTCAACCCCTACACACCAACTATACCTGTCTTGCAATCCCTACCCTCTCAACCCCCCCACCTTACAACCACAGCCTCGATCTCTCATCTCACTGTTCCTTAGCCCCTCCCCAACTCACCTCCCTCCCTTAACCAAACCCCCAAGGGTCACCAAGATAAAGGGCATCCACTTCTCCTCCCAACCTTTCATTGGGCAGGAGTGAGAGAGACGATAATGATGATGGCTTTCTTCCCGCTAAGGCATTCTTCTTGTTAATGTATTTGTCGGTGTGCCTCACGATTCGGTCGGGTTGGGTCAGACTGGGTTGGATTGGACTGGGTTAGGTTGAGCTGGGTTAGGCAAGGTAAGGTTATAACACGATTGTTTTAGGTTGGATCAGATTAAGTAACTTGGCTGGATTGGGCTGCGGTGGTTGGGTTGAATGGATGGATGGGCTGGGATGAGCTGAGATGAGACTGATTGGATTAGGTTGGTGTGGGAAGCTGCACTTGGCTTAGGTATTGGATTGTACTGGATTTGGTTGGCTAGGGTAGGAATGGATTAGGTTAGTTCAGGTTAGATTGGGTTGGTTGTGCTTTGTGGGGTTAGATATGATTAAGCAAGATTGAATAAACTGGATTATATTGGGCCAGGCTAGGTCACCGCAGGTTAGACTGGGTCATATTAAGTTAGGGTTTAAACAAAGTATATGATCCTTGGAACCTTTCCTGCATAGACAAGGATATTTGATTTTGTTTGGGGCTCTGGGTATGATGGCATGGTCTGTATTTTTTTATTCATTTCAATATGTATGTCACATTTTTTGCCCACGGACTGTTTTTACTTTGGTCTGTAATGTGATGCCAATCCTTTTTTACCATCATTATTTCTCCTTACCTTCATTTTTAACACTTTTTCTTTACGTACAATAATTTTACTGATGAGGTACCTGTTTAGAATATTCAGGCATTTGCTGTTATTTTCATTTTTTCTTTTTTCTCCATCACTTGCTGAGCTTACATATTTTTAATGTATTCTAGTAATTCTTCCAGCACAGAAAATAAAAGAGCTGGTTTGAACGTTCACTCTTGTTTTACCCCTTAGTGTTATTTTATCTCTGTTTCGTATTTCTTTTACTTTTACACGTATTTTTTAATTCCCTTTTTTCGTACTCTCATCAGTGGGTAAAAATACTTTGCCTCGAACATGGACTTTTCAATACTAATTTTTTGACTAGCAGTTTTCCCTGCTACCGTTTTCTTTCTGCTTTTCGTTCATGCATTTGCAACATACTCTGAGTTAAAAATACCCCGCTTCAAAGCTGACTTTTAATCGGGGAAGGAAAACCGTGCTGTCAGGTAAATTAGTTTGCTACCGTCAATCCAACTTGCTTAAAAGAGTCAACAGCTTCGGCAACTCCAGAATATTTCATTAAACATTCATAGAGGCAATTTCAGGCAGCAGCTGAATCGAAGTATATTCAGCTGTACCGCTTGGGAGTATTATGTTGGTGGGGGAAATGAGAGAGAGAGAGAGAGAGAGAGAGAGAGAGAGAGAGAGAGAGAGAGAGAGAGAGAGAGAGAGAGAGAGAGAGAGAGGGCCGAAATGAGAAGGAAAAAAGAGAATTAAAGAATAAGAGACAAATGAAGTGAAAGAGAAAGAGGAAAAACCTTAAGAACGGAGAGCCGAGGCTGGAAAAATATATGAGAAGAAAGAGAGGAAAAAGAGAGGAAGGAATGACGTAGATAAAAGGATTTGCAAGAGAGAAAAGAACCTAAGACACGGCGATGTAATTAAAATGAGAGAGAGAGAGAGAGAGAGAGAGAGAGAGAGAGAGAGAGAGAGAGAGAGAGAGAGAGAGAGAGAGAGAGAGAGAGAACAAAGGTGTGGGCTACTGCCTTTTATGCAGTACCCTTATTAATCATACCAGACCCCATTTACACACAAGACAAATCCTCCCACGCTTCACAAAAGAGTTCCCTGCATATTTCCTGCTCATCTCTCTCTCTCTCTCTCTCTCTCTCTCTCTCCCTCTCCTTCATTGCCTCAGTGTACCCCTCTCACTGTCACACCGTTCTCTCTCCCTTCCCTGTGCCTGTTTCCCATCCTTGCCCTTCCCCTTCCAGCTCTCGGCCCCTTCCCTCTCACTGCCTCTCCCCTCTCCCCTTTCCCCTCTCGGCACCTTTCTTCTTCCCTTCTCCCTCTCAGTCCCTCCCTTCTTTCTCCCAGTTCTTTCCTGTTTCTGAATTCCCTTCCTGTTTTCCTCTCACTGCTTTGCACTTCCTCCCTTTTTCCTCTATTTTCTTGCCCCTTCCAAAACCCCTGTACAGCCCCAATTCGTTTCTGTTTCTCCTTAAATCTCCTTCACCTTCTGAGTTTTCTATTCCCCTACTCTGGCCTCCCCTCCCCTCCCCTCTCGGTTTCTCGCCCCCTTCTTCCTTTCTCTCTCCTCCCCTCCCCTGTCCCATTAACCCTCTCGAGCCTCTTTCAGTTTCTCTTCTCCCACCTCGTTCTAACCTCCCCTCATCCCACTTGGTTGCCCCCACTTTCTCCAGCATACCTTGGTCCCCCCCGTTCTGTCCCCCCATCTCTTTGTATCTGTCCCAATTCCCCCCATTTTATATCCCCCTCTCATCCTTTCTCACTTCCCCTTCTGACCCTGCCTTTCTCCCCATCTCTCCTTACCTCTACCACCCTGCTTCCACCTGGCTATGTTGCTCCCTTTGTCATTCTTTCTACCTGTTTTCGCATTATTTCGACCCATTTCCCCCACCTGTCTCTGTCTCGACCTTTCTTCCATATTCCCCTGCTAATCCCCCATCTCCTCTTGGTTCTCTTCCCCATCTGAATCTTCCTTAACCCTCTCCCTTCATGCTTCATCCCACTCCTCTCTCCCCATATTGCTCCCACCTCCACACCCCAGCCCCTCTCCCTTTTACCACTGTTCCCTCCCATTTGCCACAGTTCCTCCTCTGCACTCATGTTTGCCCACCTCCCACAGTCTTGCGCCCCCTCCCTCCCTTTTTTTTCCTCTCTCTGTCCCCTCTCCCTCCGCCTCTTCTCCACTCCTCGCTATCTCTGCTTCAGTCTCTCTCCCAGACTCCCCTCCGTCCCTCTTTACCCTCACTTAATCCCTCCCATTTGTCTCCTTTTATTCCCCTTCCCCTCTCTTCTGTCCCTTCACCTTTTTCCTGTTTCCCATATATTCTCTCTTCTTTTCAATATTTTATCAGTTTATCAAATTATTTTCTTATCCGCACATTGTATTGCCTCTCCCTACTTATGTTCCCCTTGTCTTTCCCTTCCCTTTATCTCCTTCCCTCATTTTCCCATTACCCTAATCCCTTACACCCATTACCTCCCCTAACAACTCCCTATTTCTCCCCTCAAGGGACCATAAGGTTTGCTGCTGTGTGCTTTCCTTTGTATTCCTTTGTACTCCCACCCTATTTCTGACCTCCTTTGCACTGCTGTCGCCTACACTATCTCCCTTTCCTCTATCTCTTCTCCACTTATCAAACAGATATGCTGAACACTGACTGCCTTGGCAGAGTGAGGCAACACACACACACACACACACACACACACACACACACACACACACACACACACACACACACACACACACCAGCTTGGACATTCTCGTTTTCTCTCTCTCTCTCTCTTTCTCTATACAATTATATATATATATATATATATATATATATATATATATATATATATATATATATATATATATATATATATATATATATATATATACCTGCGACCATCGTCAGCTTTTCTCCTCCCCTCCTCCCCCCTCTAACTCACTCCTGTTCCCACCCTCTCCTCTCCCTTTTTTTCCGTGTCCCCACACCCTTTGATCTTCCCTCACTTCTCCAATCATTCCCTCTTCTCTGTAACCCATTCCCAACCTCTCTATTTCATCACCTAAAATTATCTCATCTCCCTTTTCCCCTCCCCCGCACAATCTCGTCCTCCTTTCCCATCGATCGTTTTCCTCTCTTTCTCTTCTCTATTCCCTTGCCCTGTCTACTTCTCCCAACTTTGTTCTCTTCCATCTCTTCCCCTCACATGCTGCGTTCCTCTCCACTTGCATCTGTTTATACCTATTCCTTCTCTCAACACCCTCTCCTCTCTCCTGCTCTGTCCCAGCCATTTCTCTTTTCCCCCCTCTCCTTCCTTTCCATCTCCCTTTTCTTTCCCTCTCCCATCCACATCCCCACCCACTTTTCTTTCTTTTTCATCCTCCCTCCACTTTCGCATTCATCTCCTCTCATCCCAGGCCTCGTCACTCCCCTTGTCTCTCTGCCAAACCTTCTCCCAACCCCCTCCCTACTCTCCTACCCTTCTCCCCCACCCCAGCCCGTCAGAAATATATCTCTTCCAGGTCATAAATGTTATAAACCATGCTTTATTGTGCTCCCGTCCGCCAGTGCTTCGAGTAATGATAGCCGGACGTCATGGAGCGCTGGGGGAGTGTTGGATGATAATTGTCCCCGTCCCTATCATTCTTGTTATTCATGCACCTATAATTCTCACTCAGATGGGTAGTGATGCCTAATATTTTTCCTCCTCCTCCTCTCTGTTATTATTTTGTCAGTTATTATTCTGTCTATATTATGCGCATTTGTTAACGTCTTCCTTCCTCCCTCCTCTTTTTTTTTTTCCCCTAGCTATTCTGATTAGTGTGCCTCGAATGATCTTTCACGATGATTATTATTTCTAGTAATTTATTTATTACTTCCATTCTCTTTATCATTTTCATTACTTTTATTTATACTTACTGTATTTTTTTACCTGTACTTTATTCATTCTGTCCAATACCATTCGCTTTTCCTTCCCTTTGTCACTTGGCTCCTTATTGCTGCTTTGTCATGGTGTATTCATTGTTCTCATTTTCCTGTCAAATATCTTTCCCTTTCCTTCTCCAACTTCTCTACTCGCTGGCTTAGTACTGTGCTGGTGCTGTGTCCATACCTTTCTCTTTCTATCATAATACACCTTCCCTTTCCATGTTTATCAGTTTCCCTCTTGCTGCTGTTTTAGTGCGTTTATGTTTTGCGTTCTGCTGCTCAAAGTAAATTATAGCCACACGACAGGGGACTGGGAACGTGTTGGATGATAATTGCCCAAACCATATAATTCCTGTAATTCATGCGCCTATAATTCTGATGCAGCTGCGACCTTGCCTATCATATCGACGACTGTTTATATCTGATGCTGTAACTCCTACTTAGCTGCATCGTTTCTCATCATTTTGACCATTCTGTCTACTGTTGTAACTGTTTCTCGTCATTCTGGATGATCATTAATTATTTTCTTACTATCTTTGTGATTTTTCTACTTTCTCCAAATTTTCTCAGTCTTTCTAACTGGAATGTTTCAAATTATTTTTAGTACCGTTTGGCATTATTCTCACTGTCTTAGTTTTCTCATTGGGTATATAATATTTGTCATTTTGTCTATCATAATCATCCCCTTTCTGGTTTCGTCTTTACCAGTATTGTCATTTCTGCCTCACTGTTATCTCCATCTTGTTTCTCCTGGTTCATGGGCTAAAGTATTATTCTTAACTTCGTCCATAATTTTCGTTACACTAATGTCTTCCACCTTTCCTTTCTCAATCTGTATAACTTTTTACTGATTTATTTTTTGTTTTCGTAACCTTACTTTATCTTCCTCTATCCCTCTCCATCTTTATCACTTTTTTTTCCCCCTTGCTGCCTTACTGATTTGTTCAGACTGTGTGTTGGTGCTCAGTGTAACTATACACGGGTGTTGGGAAGGCGACTTAGATGATTATATTATCGTCACCAGTCTGATTGATGACGCTGTATAGGTCCGGTCCCCAACAGGCGATTCGGGGTTCTTCCAACATGTAAAGGATGTTGGCTGGTCATCTGCCCTTAAATGCACTGGACTACGGGTACTATGCAATAAGCACATGACAGTACTATACCATCCACACACCACATCGCGGACACAGACTGTACACTTCACGACGACCTTAACACACTGCCGCCATGAGTCGAGGACAACAAGCTGCCGATCACTCCGGCGAAATCCATCAACAGACTCGCAGCAATGACGAGCACAAGTTCACTCTTAAGGTCGCAATTAACAATGTGCGTATGCAACACACACCCTCCACTAAAATCCTTGGAGTAATATGTGACACTGGATTTACCCTGAAGGACCACATATATGATTCAAGAGGCGGTATAGCCCCAGACTAAATACATTCACGGCATTTACAAAAACAGCATTTGAGCAACATAAAGAAACCCTCTCGCTACCTATGAACTGTATATTAGATCAGTGATTTCCAATGTCTCGACGGAGCGGGCCGCCATCATATCTAACACCCACTACAATACCGATGCAGATCATACTAGGCATGAGAGCGACACTATACTCATCGTCACTGGTTGCAACAAAACCAATCCAACAGCTTTTTAACACCTGAAATTAAACTACTCCCTGTTAGGGAATATGCTATGAGAGGCACACATTTCTACACGGCAGCCTGTGCCAACATACTCGTACAACGCCCTTATCATATAACAGTCACAAAACACAACTAGGAACATGAAACAGTCAGCCACACAAACATTACCAAACCCTCTTCAGCAACCTCCCACCTCCCGACATTTCAATGCTAACAAAGAAGAAACATCTACATACTCATTTCACGTGTAGGGCAAAACAACACATCGATCAGAACAAACCTCCCCCTCCTTCCCGAGATCCGCCCATTCGAGGTATCCTTAAATAGCGCTGACCACGTTCACACACCTATGCTTAGATTAGGATATCACACTGAACGTCCCTCAGTTACCAGTTTAGATTTCGATTGGGTGGAATCACAGAAAACATGTGTTCTTCTTGTGGAATAGGCTGACACAATATAATTTTACAACACATGCCACACTAAGCCGAAGACGCATCATCAACAGTGCAGGGAACCTATAGGGTGATTCCATCTGTGTAGCTGCGTACCGCGGATCGACGGGTCTTCCTGGCTAGACAGACCAGAGTTAACCACCAGCAACAAGCTTAGCCTAGTAGATGACAACATGGGATTGACTGCTACACTTTTAGCTATCAACTCCTCACCATCGTAATTCATGCCAACATCATTCTCTCTCTCGCCTATGAAGAAACGCTGATTACTGTTTTGGTTCCACATTTTTTTATTATTATTATTATTATTATTATTATTATTATTTGGTGGTAGGTGGGGACGCTCACCATCCACTCACTCGATGTAGGACTGGTCTCGGGTGTCTGCCCTTTCCTCTCCTCCGTTATTCTTTCCTTCCATCCTCTTCTGTCTTTCTTTCCTTCATTCTTTCCTTCTATCCTCTTCCGTCTTTCTCTCCTTCATTCTTTCCTCGTCCTTCTGCCTACGGGTGACTTGACACTCCCTCTTCTTTCTTTCTTTCCTTCATTCTTTCCTCTTCCTTCTGCCTGTGGGTGATTCTACACTGAGTGACATGCCAAATGGTTTCCTGTTCACCAGGAAACCATTTACTACGCTAGGTGGTAACCATATAACCAAATTTTGGCTCCTGGTGGTTTACTGGATAATTACGGTGCTCCAATCGGACTGAGCCGGTGAAGGTTTATATCCGAGGGATGGTTGGGGTTTACTGCTCACGTAATGCCACTCAGGGATGAGTGAGGCTGGTCACTCTCATCTTAAATGTCAGGACCAACTTGCCTAGCCCCGGGCTCCTACGCTTCTCATGGGACAATGTAGGATTGGATGATGGATGGATGGATCATTATTATTATTATTATTATTTTCTGTCTCTTATTTATAATTCAGCTAGCTTCGCTGTTATTCCCAGCAATTCTTATTATCGTTTGCATAAAACAGTCTTCAGTAACGATGACTGATTTTTCTGATTTTCTTTTTATAATTACTTCCGCGTGCACAGCACCAGAAGGTTACGTGTTTGGATCGGATGATTTTTCTGTCCGTCTGTTAACAAGGGCGTGGGAAAAAAAATTCAAATGGATTTTTAACATATTTGAAGAAAAGCTTGAGGACCATCAGAGACACCAGCGACTAATCGTGACCGAAAAGGTTCATAGATCATAAGGTCATGCGCTGAATCAACTAAAAACAGCTCTGATCCGATTCAGATCAAACTTGGTAGAAAGACTGATGGTAAGGAAAGGATGGGATAACTCAGGTTTGAGAATGAACAGTTAGAGACAAAGGTTGCCTAGCCTGGCATGGGGAAAGGTCTGACCCATCAACACAGATACATACAACACTGATTCCACTGTTCTCAAACCCAGTGAAAGGGTTGAAGATCGGCAAAGATGTAACTACATTTTTTGTAGAAAATTAGTTAAAGGTCAAAGTCACAGAGTATGGTCAGCACTTGACCCAGTTTAGCTCAAACTTTAGTGTAAGGGTTCCGGGTCAGACAAGAGTCAATTACTGTGGTTCAGAACAATCAGGTGAAGGTCAACGTCACTGGGCAGAGTCAAAGGTCCGGCCTTGGGATCGATTTAGAAGTGATATAGGATGCTTCGCAGCACTTTTTACTTAGCGACTTATTCCCATATTATACTTAACACTCCCTTCTATGTTTTGTGTATCGTCTTAGTTTAAACATACATTGCACCAGTAATATACGAGAAGGTATCAGTGGGTAGGATAACATGTAGAATAAATGGCTAAGGAAGACGATGTTACAAAATCTCCAAAGTCACTTAAAATATGGTCCATGAACTCCCTCCCTCTCTCTCTCTCTCTCTCTCTCTCTCTCTCTCTCTCTCTCTCTCTCTCCTGTTCGTTCAGTCCTTTCCCGTTTCTCCTTACCAAGTTTCTCTGCCTCTCAAGCTCTCACGTTATTTTCTCTTAGTTTCTCACAACATTTTTTTCTTCTCTTCATCTCACCCTCTCACGTCTCTCTCTTCCTCCATCACACACGCTCATTTCTAACTCTTGCACTCCTTCCCACTTACTCCACTGGGGCACTTGGGTTTCAACAGGTCTCTCTCTCCCACTCACTCACTCACTCACATACTCTTTCTTTGGCACGCTCTCTTACTCCCTCGCTCCCTCTCTCTCGCTCACATCTTGCTTTCCTTTCATGTCACTCACTTTTACCAGTGTCGCTTTTGCTTCAGAACTTCCCTACTTCACATGGATACACATTCTCTCTCTCTCTCTCTCTCTCTCTCTCAGTGCTAAACATTGAAAACACTGGAAATCAACTTTACTTAAAAGGGATCAAAGAGGAATGGGAAGGATTATGCTAAATGTCACTTGAAGGACAAAATCGAAATTGAGAATACAGTCCCCTTCCTCCCTCCCCCCTAAGAGAGAGAGAGAGAGAGAGAGAGATTGTGGGCTAGTCGGGTGCTTCCAGAGATATACTGGGATTACAATGGCACAAACTATCAGCCAATAGGTCAGAGTGGAGAAAGATAGGTGCAGCCATCGTCCTGTAGGTGGTTCATCACATTTGCTGTTGCTGTTGATGATGATGATGATCATGATGATGACATGTACCATCATTTCGTACTAATTTTTAACAATTCTCTAAGATATCCTTTTGTCTTTGTGCTCCTGTCCAGTTAATTACACGAGGGTCTTACTCTCGTTAGTGGTGACGTTACAGTGAAAAGGCTGATTAACGAGGTATCGAACTCATCCAGCTATAGGCCTATCTAACCCCAATGCTGAATAATATCGTCTGGTGACAAGGTGAACAAAATGAGACTCTTTTGCCATCTCCATACTAATTTGGAATATGTAACCCCGTGACACTTTGGCTGTGGCGGTTTTCTCTGAGCGAAATATATCAGCCTGGAGTTACCTGCAATAAAATAAAAATAAAATTCCTGGTTAGAGTGTTTTCGAGATTTTTAATATAATAATACCTCTTGTCGTTGGCCGAAATAAAATGTTCAGGTCGATACAGGCCAGACGGCTCCCATCTGACTACTGCACAGGATACTATCACTAAATACAGGCACCATTCTCTTCAGATGAATGTTAATCAACAACGTGTTGCGCTAACACATGTATAAAAGGAAATATTACGTATCGTCCAGCTAACCCGCATTTATTTGACAGCGGGGCGCGAAGAAAAATATTATCCCTCGAATATCTATCTCTATCTATTTATCTACTTCTCTCCCCTCTCTCTCTCTCTCTCTCTCTCTATACTCACTTGGAATGTTTCATTTAAGACTACTGTGCTTGTATTAGTAGGGTTTTGTGATGTGTTGGTGGGTCTTCAGGAAGCTCAGTGAAGACTGTTTTAACGAAAGTTAGATGTGATGCTAGGACAGAACCAGCGTTTTTCCAGGCCACCTGCGGCGTCCCCTTTGTTGCGTGTTACACCGCAATTAAGGTGGGATGCAACAAAGCCATCGAGAATATCATTATCTGTAACATCCGTACATCACACACAAAAATTAACACACTCCAATTTCCAACCGTGGGGCTGGTGGCGGAAACTAAGCGACTTTGATGGTGTATTACATGGGTGACCTCATATCCGGTGCTGCAGCTACCCAACACCAAATTTCATGCAGTAGGTGCCGGTGATGGTAGTGGTGATAGCCTAGAGATGGTAATATTGTACATTTACACACCGTACCGGGATTTACACTAGAACTGAAATAGGGACCTGGTTTGTAAATTTAGTGATTGCCTGTTGCAGCCTCGGATAGTGACGTTAGCAAAACCCTATTCTTTGTCTTAATACCCAAAGTGAAGTTGATGGGCGAGTTTTCTCAAGAGGATGGGAAATTTACTACTATTTCTTCCTCACCCGTATATTTTTGCATTTGGCCTGTCACCATTCACCTGCATGTTATCTGATGGTGATGATGGCGATGGTGTTGGTAATGGTGGTGGTGGTGGTGGTGGTGGTGGTGATATGAGGAGGGGGGTAGGTGATAACGGCATACTACAGGTACATCAGTGTCACCACGTGAAAGCGTCCCTCTCCATTACCGGTACTTGTGCTGGCCAGGTGAAAGTTACATATCATTCCCCTTAAAACTCTCCTCGTCTGCAGGTCAATCACTTTAATTACGATGTGATTTCCATTCTTTTGCAGCTTATTTCCCGTGGCTCTTGCAATATATTTACCTTTCTTTGGAATGGACAACTTTTGCAGACTCTCACCCCATGCTAGTGTCTTTTGTTGCATCAATTTCCCATATACAAACCTGCAGAAGTATAAATATATCCACCTAATAAGTACAATCTTCTCAAAGCAGAGTCATTGCAGTTTCCCCACGCACCTCTTTCACCAACTCACCACCACCACCAATAACAGCGTCAGTAATAATAGCATCAACTATACAACAATACAAACAACATCAACAAAAAAAACAACAGCTGCCTCACTCGATATACATACACACTGGCATCTAAGCAGCTCAGACTTTGCTCACTCCCAGCTACACCTCTTGGACGTTCCCCTTCCCCCAAAATTCTCTCGGCACACCCTCCTTGCCCCTCTTCTCAAACCATCCAGAACATCCTCACCCCTACTCCCTCTCCAACGTCCGCACCTATCCCCTCACACTACCCTGCTCCGTTTCCCACAGTCCCCTTCCAAAAGTAAACACATTCTATTAACTCCATCCTATCCCTAATCCCAAACGTCCCCTACTTCCCTTTCCTCTCCCAAACCCCAGAATATGAACATCTTGGTTATTCTCTCTACTGTTTACCTTCAGTTCTTCTACTCACAGCCGCTCATCCTCTTGCCCCACTCACAGGAAGGATGCTGCATTTACAGTACCTTACTTTTGCCGGCACACACACACACACACACACACACACACACACACACACACACACACACACACACACACACACACACACACACACACACACACACACACGTCCTCACAATGAAACCGCGCTCTCTAATACCAGCAGAGATTTACCGTGATCGTCCCGGTATCCCATTTTCGGTGGAGTCTCGTAATTGAATGGTATACAATTTTCTGTGAGGGGGGAGGAGCAGGGGTGTATTGGGGTAGAGGGGGGCCTTTCTTGTTCAAATTCAAGTAGACCAGATTTTTGTTTATTATTATTTTTCTTTTTTTATATTCGATGATTATATTCCTATTACCGATTTGTTTCTCTTCCAACACTTTCTCACTCTTTACGCTGACCTGTTTCAGCGTTCGTTTTTGTTGCTCTTTGGCCTGTATGGTTATTTGGTCTTATTCTCTCTTCTTTTATCTCCTACAGTAGTTTCGCTTTCTTGACAGCTCATACAATTTTGGTGTGGGGAATGGACGTGGGGGTGGGGTAAGGCGAAGGAGAGGGGGAGTTTGTTGCTGATTCTGAAGTAGAGACGGTATTATTCGAAGGCTGAGTACTTAGTTTTTTTTTTCCCTTATTGCTGTGCGATTATTGTCATCCTCCTACTCAATTTCATATCCCATTTGTCTCTCACTTTTCCTCGGGCCTTTTTCTTTCGTTCTCCTTGAGAGAGGTTTTCTTGATCAGTCTGAAGTATTATGTTCATACCCCCGCTGGCGAAGAGAGAAAGGGAATATGCTTTTCTTGATGCACACGCACGTGTGTATGTATGCAAAATATCTCCGACTGTTTTTATCCTCTTTCAACAAAACTTGGTGGAAAGGTTTAGGGTAAGCCACGGGGCTGACCTAATGGTTGTTATAAAAATATGTTAAAGGCCAAGGTCACAGGGCTAGGTCAAACTTTGATCTGGCAATGGCAGCTTGGTTTTCACTGATTTGACACGATTTGGTGAGACGATGGCTGAGTCGGTAGAGAGGTGGTCTACAGTCCCAATGGATGCGGGTTCGAATCCCGTCTAGGCCAGGGAACACATCAATGGATTTGAATATCTTTAAAGAAGACTTTATTGATCTACCAAAGACCCACTGACATGTATAAACCCTCAGAAAATATCAATAAACCAGCCCAGTATGAAACACCTAGAGCATGTTTTCAGTATGGACGGTGGGTGTTAGCGTCGAAGTGGTGAAATATGGAGGAGTATGGTACCCAGAAGGACTGTCGGGTTTTAGGGAAAAGGCTGTTATGCCTTACCTCACTGTCGAACGCATGCAAAAACCTTCATGGAAGGGTTCAGGATAATATAGGATCGAAATGATAAGATATTAAGACCAATGAGTAAAGAACAAGGTCATAAAGGAAGGTCAAAGTTCGACCCGTGTATCTGTGTACAGCCAAGATAACTGGAGCAATTCTTATCTGATTTTGACCAAACTTGGTAGAAGGACTGAGGATTGGTCTTGGAGCTGACACTGCACTTTAGAACAGTGGGTGAAATGAAAAAAATCACACGGAAACGAATATGTGAACCGCTCTTATCCAATCTACACCAGAATTTGGGGAACGATTCAAGGTACGGCAGGGGTAAAGGAATTCAGTTTTGAGAACAGCGAGTCAAACGTCAAGAACACAGGGTAATGTACACTTAACCAGCTATGATCCGCTTTGGACCAAAATTGATGGAAGGGCTAAAGGTACAGTATAATGATTTTGACAGCCACAGGTCAGTGTTTAATGTCTGGTCTTTAGATAGTGACGGGCGCAGGTATTGCACTTTCTGAATGCTCTTTCTGGCTTAGGTCTGTTTCATTTCACTTAGACTTACATGTTTACTTATTTTTAACCTTTTTTCTTCGTTTTTCTCCTCCTCTAATCTCTCTCTCTCTCTCTCTCTCTCTCTCTCTCTCTCTCTCATACATCTAAAGTTTCTCCTTCCATTCTTTCCTTCACAATTTCTTCTCCCAAGACTTATTCTCCTTTTCACCTTTCTTCTCTCTTTTTCTTCCACTTCCTTTCCTCTTTTTCCTCTCCTTTCTAGCTTCTTCTCCTCTTTCCCTCTCTCTCTGCCAGTCCTTTCATTTCCATCCCTTTTTGGTTTCTTCTCTCCCTTTCCCCTCCTTTGCTCTTCTCTTACGTGCCAAGCAGAGCCACTCAATCCTCCCCCCCCTCTCTCTCTCTCTCTCCCTCTCTCTTTCGCTTTTGCCCTTTTACACCTATCTTCCCCTTTCCTTCTCCCTCTTCTTCCTGCCCTTCACACCTTTTCACTCTCAATTCCACCCTTTCTCATTAACCATTACCACACTTCCTCCCACCTTTTCTTTCCTTTACTCACATCCCTCAAAGGCCCCTCCCTCTCCCCTATCCTCCTATCTTTCTTTCCATTCGTTTTTTTTTTCCTGTTCATCCTATTTTCTCATCATCCCATTATTTTTATTTCTCGCTATTCCATGCTTCCTTACTCTATTCTTCCTCACTTCTCCGCCCCGTACACAGTAAACTCTTTGCTTCTCTCTCTGTCCTTATTATTCTTCATCGTCTCTTCCTTTCCTACCCTTCCCCTCACTCTACTTTCTCCCTCTTTCACTCTTTTTCCTCTCTCCCTTTGCCCCTCACTCTTTTATCTTCCCTCTCACCCAACTTTCTCCCTCTACCTCTAGCTTTCCTGTCTCTCTTTCCTCCACACCTTTTCCCCTTCCGCTCACCCTACTTTCTTCCTCTTCCTCTCTCTTCCCCTCCCTTTCTTCCTCACCTCCTTATCCTTCCTCTCACCCTGCTATCTCCCTCTTCCTCACCTTTTCCTCCCGTCCCCCTCTCCTCTTCAACCCCCCTCCCCCTCCTCTGTGTTTTCCGCACCCAGATCTGCATAACACAAGAGCCATTTTAGTCTCGTTTGGGCCTCTATGACTATAAGTGCCAGGAGGAGTAGGTATTGGAGCCCGGGTTCTGTCCCCACTCAGGCAGTAATTACAGAGAGAGAGAGAGAGAGAGAGAGAGAGAGAGAGAGAGAGAGAGAGAGAGAGAGAGAGAGAGTGTGTGTGTGTGTGTGTGTGTGTGTGTGTGTGTTTCTTACTTGGGCGGGGGGAGGAAGGGGGCAGTGCAGCAGATAGTTTCTTTTGTGCAGTAAGAGTATTTCTCGGATTGGTTCGAGGATGATGAGTCGAGATAATGAATCCCAAAGCAGCACTGATTCGATGCCTCCCAATACATGTTATTCCTCGCTGATTGAACTGTACCCGAGGACAGTATGAAGAGATAAAGCCCGGAAATATGACGAGCTGAAACGTAATGCATACTGGGGACCTGGTTTGTTAATCTGACGGTGGCATTTCGTAGTCCGAGGAAGGATTCAGTGATTCGGATGCTTTATTGCCTCTCGTGTGGACGGTAGGCACAAAATCTAAGTCTTCCTAGGAATGGATAATGAGCAAGGGATAATCCGTTGGTGCACTGGTTAGCACTTCAGGTTCGTAAGTGGATAAACCAGAGTTCGATTCCCGGACCGATCAGAATGGTGGGCTAAGTTTGCTACCCACTTTGTCCCTGTTCATCAAGCAGTATAATTAAGTACCTGGAAGTACACCGAATATGACGGATCTTGTTCTAGGGGAAGATTGTGGCCTAGGAAAAATCTTGAATGTCTGTCTTTGTGATCCTCGTGCAGCTCATGGGCAAAATTCTAGGCGTCTTTCAGTGGGTAACAGGTCAGAGTGGAGATGGCTGAGAGAGGACTAAGGTTGATGATGATGATAATGATGATGATGATGATGATGATGATGATGATGATGATGATGATGATGATAATAATAATAATAATATTAATAATAATAATAATAATAATAGTAGTAGTAGTAGCAGTAGTAGTAGTAGTAGTAGTAGTAGTAATAATAATAAAAATTCTATTATTATTATTATTATTATCATTATTATTATTATACCGGGATTCGGCACCTCCCACCAAACATTCTTAGATAAGAGTTAAGATAATGATTTTTTCACCATCTTATTTTTCAAAAATATGCTTAGAGTTTACCTATCACTGAAATTTTGCCTGCAGTTAGTAGATACGAAGACGATTTACGGTGGGCCGACCTGAGCCAATTCCAGCGAACTGAGCCATATCAAACACGTATTCTGATCAATTATGCTAAGTGAAATGTGGCACGACCTAACCCAAGACTTTCGTAACTGACCGATTATTATTTTCTTACAGCCTGGGTCGAAGCGTGGCAAAAACAAGTGGAGATGAAGCTAAAGCGTACGCATGTGACTGGTAGGTGACTGGTTTTTAATTAATCTTCTCAGCTCTCAGAAAATGTCAACCAGTGCTAACCAAACTCATGTCACTGATGAATAAAAAAGGATAACACTTTTGAAACATTTATAAGCAGCATCGCGTCCCACTTCCCGACCTTACGGCTAGATGACTTTACATTATTATTATTATTATTATTATTATTATTATTATTATGTTGGGTGGCTATAACGCTGGCGATAATAGCATGATGACAATGACGCTGATGATAACGCTGACGGTGATGATGGGGAGGATGACGAAAAGAGAGTCGTCTTTCTTTTCTCTCATTTCTTCTTCTTTTTCCTCTTTGCTCTTCCTTTTTTGCCTGTTCTTTTCTGTTTATCGTCCAGCTCGTCTCCTCTGTCATCATTCCTTATATTTTACTCCCCCTTCCTTTCTTTCTCCTTTTCTCTTTTCTTCTTCTCCTTGCACACATTCTTCATGATCTTCGTTTCCCTGTTCCAGACACCATTCTCTTTCCTTCCTCCTTTTACTTTCTTCTTCACTCCTTCCTCCGCTCCTTCTTTTCTTCTTCTTCCTCCTCCTCCTCCTCTTTCATTTCTTTCCCCATCTTTACGTTCCTCAGTCTCCTTGAATCCTTCTCCCCCGTCCTCTTCCTGCTCCTCTTCCCCTTCCTCTCTTCCTCTTCCTGCCAGCGAGATATGACACCCCAGGTCACTAGTACTAATGCTATTTTCACTGCGGGGAACACTCTCTCTCTCTCTCTCTCTCTCTCTCTCTCTCTCTCTCTCTCTCTCTCCGTTTATCTCACTTTTTCTCACTTTATCTCCATGCTTCTCGCCCCAGTCCTCTCTCTGTCTCCCTCTGTCTCTCTCTGTATTGCGTTAATATAGACAGGCGGGCTAAAGGATCTCTTCATCACCGGGAAGAGAAAGGAAGGAAGTCTTGCTGTGCCGCCTCTCTGTTTCGGATCGTCTTTATCTCTGAACCTATTTATCTGAACGAATCTTTACCTTGGATTTCCTTGTCTCGGTTCGCGTTTGTTTTGATTCTCTTTATTTTCTACCTTTACTTACTTGTTGCTTGTATTTTGGGAAGCATTATTCTTTTCAGGGGAGGATGTGGCTTATTTTGAACTGTCTTTATTTCAGAACATCTTTACTTATGAACTTCCTTATCGATAAATTTCCTTCTATCGGAACCTGTATGATGGAACTTTTTTTTTTTTTTTTTACTTATCTGATTAATGGCCAAATTTTCTACCTTTTCTCCGTCAGTACTAGCATTCTTTGACTCTTCTGCTTCTTTTTTTACCATATTATTTCTTTTTCTTCTTGCTGCTCACGTTATTTTTTCTCATTCTCGTCTCCTACTGCCTCTCATGTCTTCCTCCTCATCTTTTGCCTTATTCCTGTTTTTATTTGTTAATCTCTCCGTGTCTTCTGTTTCCTGTAGTTTTCCTCTCTACTCCTCTCCTCTCTTTCTCTTCTCTTCTTTCACCTATTTCAGTCTTTCCTGTAGACCCAGTTTCTATGCATTCTCCTATAGTATACTGATTATTAACGTTTTATCCTTCTTTTCAAGTATCTTATCTATTATTTAATTGCATTTTTATTTTGTCTTTGCATCTCTCTTTTTCCCCTTCTTCGTCTTCGTCTTCTTCCACTCTCTCTCTCTCTCGCTCTCTCTCTCTCTCTTTCTCTTCTTCCATCCCCCTCTTCCCTCTCCTTGTCTTGTGATTTCGTTCCCCATCTTCAGTTATTCTCAATTTGCCTTTCCCTTCCTCCGTTACCATCAGTTCTCTCTTCTCCTCCTATTTCCTTCATTCTCTTCTCTCCCCTCCCCTTCTGCTCCTTCACGTCTCTTCCTTCACTCTTTCATTCTCCTCCATCTCTTTGCTCATATCCCCTCCTAATCCCTCTGTTCCTCTCGTATATTTTCATTCTCCTCTCTCCTCCTTTTTCGCGATTCTGCTTTCCTCCATTCTTCTTTCTCGTCTCTTTGTCTTTCTTCTTCGTTCATATTTATATCCTCCGACATAGATCTTCCCCGTCTTTTATTTTCCTGCGGCCTTTCATATTTTTCTTACTTATTCTAGTCTTCTTTCATCATCATCATCATCATCATATCAACCCCATCTCACCCACGTCCCTACCTGACACCCAACCAATTCCTTCCTCTGGTCCACTGCCTTCCTCTCCGCTCTCCATTCCTCTCCTCCCTACTCCGACACCCATCTCCCCTCCACCTCTCTCTTTTCTGCTATACCTCACTCCACAAAACTCTCCCTCTGGTCCGCTGCCTCCCGTTCCACTCTTCACTCTCCTCTCTATTCCACTAAGTCCACTCCACAACTCTCTCTACCTCCACTGTTTTAATCTCCCTTTAACACCTATCTCTTCTACTGCACCCAACTCCAATTATCTTCTCTTCACACTCCTCATGCCATTTTTTAACTCTTTCTTGCTCCACTTTCTCCTACTCCACCCACTCTGTTTCGGATTCTCCTCTAATACCACTCCTATCACTACAGTTTTGATTCTTCCACTCTCTCCCACACGACACTCAGTTCCATTCTTGTCTGCTCTCTCGCACTCTACACTCCACTCCACACCCCTCTCCTGAACTCCATCTTACTCCACATGCCTCACTTCTCCTGCCCCACTCCTTTCCAGACCAACCTTCAACCTAGCTTACTGCCTCCTACTCTCTCTCTCTCTCTCTCTCTCTCCCTCCCTCTCTCTCTATTTCACATCCATCTTCTCTACTGTCCCCTACTGCACACTCCACACACCTGCCACTCCACTCCCCTCTTAGTTGCTCCGCCCACTGCACCAAGGCCTCCACCTCTAGTCTTTGTAATATCAGTGTTCCCGCTTTCACCCCTCGCCCGTCTCTAGGCAGCCTTCCACCTGACCTATTCCACTCCTCCACCTCACCTGCCTCCTTTGATGTGGCTTCTAGTTACCTTTCTCTCTCCCTACGCTCTCTTTTCTTCCCTCTCTACTCTCTACGCACTCCTTCCTTCCCTTCCTGATCTCTCTTTCCTCCTTTCTCTCCTCTCCTCTCCCTGCGTCTCCCTCTCATTATCTCTCTCTCATTTTCACTTCACCTGCCTCACTTTAATGTGGGACTCTCTGTTACTCATCCTCTCTTTCTAGGCTCTCTTTTCTTCCGCATCTACTTTCTACGCTCATTCTCCTTTCCTCTCTACTCTCTTCTCATGTCTCTCCTTCGAGTTCCCTCATTATCCTTTTTTCCATCAATTTTCCACCTCTCTTTTTGTGATGTGGGACTCTCTCTCTCTCTCTCTCTCTCTCTCTCACTTTCCGTATCTAGTTCCTTCTTGCGTCCACTCAACCTTCTCTTTATATCTCCTTCCACATCCCTCTCTTTACATTTCTTTTCATTCATTTCTCCTTCTGCCTCTCTTTGATGTAGGACCTTTTACTCTTTCCCTCTCCATACACTCTCTTTCCTGCCGCGTTTGCTCTCTTCTCGTGTCTGCTCTCTTTTCGTGTCTGCTCTTCCTCCCTCTTTATCACTCTATCTCCCTCTTATATTTCTCTCCTACCACTTCACCTGTCTCTTTGATTTGGCATGTACTTATTCCTCCTCTCTCTCAGTGCTCTCTTTCCTTCCCTGTCTACTCTCTTTCTGTGTCTATTCTCCCTCTCTTTATCTCTCCTTCCACCTCTCAGCTCTCTCTCTTTTCTTTGGCTTCTCCACCAGTCTTTCCTTAGGGTCTAGTCACTTCTCCAGTCCTTAGCTCTATTTCCTTACTTCTTTAACTATTCTCTTTCCTGTTTAGAATCTCTCTTCTCTCGTTATCTCTTTCCATCCTCCCCACCCGCTTCCACTCCTGACCTGCCTCTCTCTGATGCAGGATCTTGTTACTCTTTAAGGCTCTTCCTCCTTCCTTATCTTCTACATTCCACTCTTCCTTGGTGCCTCTTCCCTCCTCTTACGCAGTCTTCTCTCATTGTCTCTACTGTCTTTCATATCTCTCCACTTCTATTTTACATCTTTATTCTTCACAAGTTTAGGTTTTAGTCTTGGGTTTAACTGTTTACCTATTAACATTATGCAAAACGGTAATTAACCACACCAATTTATGAATAAAGACTGGGGACTATTAGAGGAATAAGCGATTAAAGTTTGGACAAAAAAGGTCAAAGCCAAAAGGGAAATGCTTTTGGTGTGACGGAGGTATGCCATCTCTGAGTGCTCTTGTTTTATCTGTCTCATTCTCCTTATGATCTCTTTCCTTCCCTCCTCTCCAGCGTGCTTTCCTCTTTTTTCCTTCCCGTTGTTCTCCTCTCCTTCCTCTTGCGTCTACTCTTCTTTCACTTTCTCTCTCTTTCCTCCCACCTAACCTACTGTACTGCCACTCCACCTCACAAGCCTCTCTTTGATGTGGGGTTTAGTTACTTTATCCTCTCCATCCCTTCCCTTGCCTTGCTCCCTCTACCCTCTTCCCTCTTTCGTACTTTCTCTTTCCAGTTTCTGCCCCTCCTCTCCTTGTCAACTTTTCACCTTCTATCTCCTCTTGAGTCTGTTTTCATTCTTCGTATCTCCCTACCCTCATCTTCCTATTCTTTCGTCTTTTTTGTGTCTACTCTTACTTGTCTTTTATTTCCCTTTTCCTTCTACTTTTTCACCCCTTCCTTGCTCTTTAATACAGGGTTAGTTTCTTTCTTCTGTTCTTACGGTCCTCTTTCTTCCGTATCTGCCCTACTCTCTTTTCCTTCACTTCATCTCTTATTTCCATCTCCTTGTACTCCCTTCCCCCATCCTTCCCTTCTCGTGCATTTCCTTCTTCTTTTTCCTCTTCTTCCATGCGAGCAAGCACACACATACACACACACACACACACACACACACACACACACACACACACACACACACACACACACACAGACTCTCTCTCTCTCTCTCTTTCATGTTCTTCCCTTCCTCCCCTACCTCTTCTCAACCCTATATCGTCCATCTCTCTACCCCATCTTCCCTCTTCTAATTCTTCTTCCGTTCGTCTCCGTCCGTTTTATCACTTCCTTCCTTCCTTCTCCCTCCCATATCTCTTTCCTTACCGTCTTCCTTAATTCCCTTTCCTCTCCTTAATTCTGTTAGCCTATTTTCCATTCATTATATCTTCCTGCTTTTCTCATCCTTCTTCTTTTGGTCTTTTTCTATTTTCCATCTTCCTTCATTACTCATTTTAATCCAATAAATACAAATAGTTTTTCTTTTTCTGTGTACCATTTCTGCATTTTTTTTTTTCATCCAAGAGGGTCTACATTAGGTTAGGTTTGTTTTCTCAGTATCAGATTAGGTCAGTTTGACAGTCTGTGAGGTTAATCTGTTAGGTCAGGTTAGGACTTGTTAAGTTAGGTTTGAGTAAAAAGAAAAAAAAAAATGGAAGTATGATCCTAAATAAATCATTCTTTGCGTGTAATGTAAAAATGGTATACAGAACGGAAACCTGTGCCAGAGAGTTCATGCACTAACTTTGGCAGGGGATAGTTGGCCCAAATTTGAGAAATAAGATTCCTGTTATTAAAAGTGAAAGTACGGAGGTGTGGACATGCTTAAAAATTATTGATGGCAAAATCCCAAACACGAAATAATAACATAGGTTATTTTTGTGCGACTTCGCTGACTGCACTCTTTAATGTGGGATGCAGGCTAATGACATCCAACAGGTACAGATGTCACATAAATGACCGTCAAAAATTAAACACTTGTTTACACATTCGCTCACCTAGGTATAATGATACGGCCGTAAGTGCTATATGATTCTCTCTCTCTCTCTCTCTCTCTCTCTCTCTCTCTCTCAATCCTTAAGTAGCTATCTTTACTGATGATCTTATGAGCGAAAATGATCACCCTCATAATTCACCGATAAGAATCTCAGTACTCGTAGCTTTTTAACGGCTGAGATTTCTACGCAAGTCAAATTCTCTCTCTCTCTCTCTCTCTAAATATATATATGGAGCCTCTGTGGTACATTGGTAAAGTGTGCGTTTTCGTACACTGAAGAACGAGGGTTCGCTCCCCGCCAGGGTAAAAAACTTTGGGAGCGTTCTTCTGGCCACGTACTGCATTGGCGGACACAAGGGGTGCTGTGGATGAACCAGTGTCGCATACTATAAAGTATGCTTGCACCCAGTCGGCTTGCGCGGGCCGATTACACTTGGTTCACAGACTACACACACATCCAAAGCCATTCCAACACAACAATTACACTTACAAGCACTTCTCACCCTACATACAATCTCTACCAGACAGCCTAAGCCACTTGGTAGAGATACATTGGCTGTATCGTCCCCACTTCGGTCGGGATAGGCCGGTCCTGAAGTGGACACTCAAACGGTTGATGAGATGAGATGATATATATATTTATATTAGAATGTGTTTGAATGGATGAGTAAATGGAGAGTGAGTCGTCCTGTCTCGGCTACCTCCCTTTCCTTGGGGGAAGCAGCCTAGGTATATAGATAGATAGATAGAGAATTAGCTCCACAAAAAACATCCCCTAAAGCAAATACGTCAGTTCCTGCGACTCACTGAATATATGATTTTGTTCTCGCCCTGTTACGACTCCTTTTCGCTTCTTCAGTACGGTACAAGTAGTATTTGTAGCATTACTCTTGGTACCCCCAGACGATACCATTCAGTGTTAGTGAAACCTTGTAATAAAGGAGCTGGACACAGTTTCCACGAACCCTTTGAGTCCAGTGTCGCATTCCTTCTTTTTCTTCCTATCTGCAGATGATTATATTCAGATTAAACCGAGACTTATCCAGCTGGAG
This sequence comes from Coenobita brevimanus, assembly GCF_032717465.1. Taxonomy (NCBI): domain Eukaryota; kingdom Metazoa; phylum Arthropoda; class Malacostraca; order Decapoda; family Coenobitidae; genus Coenobita; species Coenobita brevimanus. Next base: position 2,183,956 of record NC_136960.1, on the reverse strand, counting down.
AAGTTAGATGTAACTATCAATTTAACTGGAAACTCCTTCTATATATAAAAAATGAGTCATGGAACTGAAGGGTTAAGGACACAAACCAACAGTGCAAACATCCTCTATCGGCCTACCAGCCAAATTAGTTCTTGTTACAACTTGACGATTTTATTCAGCTTATCCTACAGAATACCATTTCTTAAGATTGGGTATCAAGTATGGTCCACTATAATTACAGACAAACGGTGCAAATATCTCTCCTATATCTCCCAGGCCGATCATTCCTGCATATCAAGCCGTAATTGAATATTCATATTTCCATAATTTTTCCCCTTCATTTGCATTTTATAGACTGCAGTTTTTTACACTGTCGCAAACAAATTCGAAATATCCAATGCATTTTTTTCCCCTCTTTTAATTTAATCCTAATTGTTATTTTCCCTTCTTTTCATCCCTACCCGTCATATTTTCTCATGTTTTCCTCTTCTCTGTTGCTCTCTCTTTTCCGCTTATTATTTTTCTCTTTCTCCTCTCTTCCTTACCACTAACGCTTTCTAATCTCTTCCTCCTTTACCATTTTCTCTTACTTCTTCCACCCTCACTTTAATCTCGGCCTCCCTTACCTCATTATCAACTAATCTTTTCCTTCCTCACCGGTTTCTCTCTTCCTCACAGCTCATTATAATATCATTCTCCCTTGCTCCCTCACCATTAAATCTCCTCCTCCCTCACCACTCTTTCTAATCTCTTCCTCCCTCACCACTAGTTCCAAAATATTCCTTCTTCACCACTCTTTAACTTGTTCCCCACTGCTCTCTCTAATCTCGTCTGCTCTCATCACTCTTTTATCTCTTCCTGCCTCTCAGCACTCTCTAATCTCTTCCTCTCACCACTCTCACTGGAATCTTCCTTCCTCACCACTCTTTCTTACCTCTTCCTTCCTCATGACTCTCTCGTTTTCTTACCAGGTACTCCCCCTACCTATCTCCCCAGTCACCCTCCCTACCTTCATTTTCACTATCCTCCCTACCATCCTACCCTGCCTCCGATCCTTTCCACCTCTCTCTCTCTCTCTCTCTCTCTCTCTCTCTCTCTCTCTCTCTCCTGTCTCTCCAACCTTCCTTCCTCTGCCTCCAGCATTCCTTCCTGTTTCTTCAGCCTTCCTCTCTCTCCACTCTTCTCCTTTGTCTACAGCCTTCTTTCCTCTCTCGTCGGCTTTTTTCCCCTCTCTCTCCAGCCTTCCTCATTACCTCTCCAACCTTCTTTCCTCTCTCTTCAGCTTTTCTTCTTCAACTTTCCTCTCTTCAGTCTGCCCTCTGCCCCCATACTTTCCCTCCTCTCCAGTTTCCCTTTTCCAGTCTGGCCTCTCTTCCGCGCAGACTGTTTCCCTCCTTCCCCAGTCTTTTATTTCCTTCTCCATTTTCCCCCAGCCTTCCTAGAAATCCAACTCTCACTCCACTCTCCTCCATTCCCTCGTACTCTGCCTCCTTCCATTCCTTGCATTCTCCCTTCCCTTTCCCCCTCTCTCCCCCAACTCCCCATGCAGGTCAACACGGAGGCGACAGTGGGAATAACAACAACGATCATTGTGTGTGTCGACTCAAGCGAAGCAAAAGATTCAACCGCTCCTCACTTCCCTCCATCCCAAGCTACTTTCTTTTGCTTAAGTCTCCCCGTTTGCCTTTCTCACCTCACTCCCTCCCAAACCTCCCTTAATCTCTGTAGCCAATCTTTCTCCATCACTACACCACCCATTCTTCCTGCTGTATATTCCCTTCCACTTCCCTTCCTGCCTGCTTTCCCTTCATCTTCCCTGGTCTTCCTCGTCCCTCTCCCCATCCCTCTCCTCCTCCCCAGGCTGTCCTCTCCCCAACCCCCGCCAGCAGAGAAGTGACCATGGGAATATAGTGGCCCATCTCAGTGTTGACCAAAGTGAGGCAAGAGACCCGACCCATCGTGTGTATTCGGGGCCAGGGGGAGGTGGCAGGATGCGGGAACATGGGTAGGGGTGGCTGGGATTGGGCAGAGGGGGTGAAAAAAAAGGAAAGTGGAATGTGAAGAGGAAGGGAGAAGAGGAAGGCACTGGGATGAAGTACTGTACAGGATGTGAGAAGAGAGGGAAGTAGTGAGACGGAGGGTGAAAGATGAGTTGTGAGGGAGTGAAGAAGAGGCAGTAAGGAGAGGTGTGTTGTGAAAACGGGAGGGAGAAAAAAAGTGAAATATAAACACTGCTGAGAGGGGAGGAAATGGGGTGTGAGAGGGAAAGGAAAAAGGAGGTGAAGTGCGAGTGGGTGGGATGCTCAAAACCTCAGTCGCGGAGGGGAAGGTAAGTCCTCAGTTTATGAATATAATTTCTAACGCAGATGAAGAATAGGGAATACAGCCGTCTTCTGTGTATCACTGCTGACCGCACTGTAATGTGGGATGCAAGCTAGTCTATACTGTATAAGCAGCGTTCTCTCTCTCTCTCTCTCTCTGCATGGAAGCATGTTGAGCCATCCTTGTATCGGATCTTAGAGGGTTGGATGAGTGGATAAGTTCTTAGAGCAAATGACATATTTGATTTCAATCATTATCTATCCAACTATACTTTACATATATCCAAAGTCTGCCTTATATCTCTCCACTTTCTCAAATTTCAGCAATTCTTATGATTGTCCACTAAATATTTTTCCTAACTCTAAACTCTTTTTTCACCCCCATTTGTCTATCTCCCACTTGGCTTGTTTAGTTATGCAGTATATCCAAGGGTGTCACAAATGTTCATCAGAAACTTAGGCTTTGCCAACTTTTCGTGATATGGCTTTACCAGACAGGTGTAGGAGTGAGAATAAATACAGGTGATGTGTGTTTCTCGGCAAGCTGTTCATAATCCACTGCGGGAGGACTTACTTTTAGTTTTTTATAATCTCTTCTAATAAAACCTTACACCCTTTACCATTGCAGATTCTTTCTCAGCTTAACAAATCATCTGGTGGTAGCGAGAGTAAATTAAAAAATAAATGCAGTGGAAGAGTTGAGGGAGACTTCTTATATCCTCAGACCAGAAACCCGGTTCAAGCTGAATGAAATCGTCCGGAGCCACGCAGCATACAACAAAAAAGAATGGCCATAATGAAGGGGTTAAATGCTTTCCCTTTACACATGCATCAGATTTGTTATTCAATTTAATTATTTTACCTTTTCATTGCCCCATCGGAGAGTGGTATCCCTTTTGGCGCTTTAATTCTCTGCAACAATTTACAAGAGCAGTTTGTTTTGTTAATTGGTGCTCTCTCATATAAGGTTTTTACTGTTGTGTTGGTGCCCTGTTGCGTTTATAGGTACATGACTGTACAGATTTGGTCACAAGTTTAGGATATATATATATATATATATATATATATATATATATATATATATATATATATATATATATATATATATATATATATATAGTACATACTTATATGCTGAGAGAGAGAGAGAGAGAGAGAGAGAGAATGTGTGTGTCTGTCCCCTATGAACAGCGAAGGGGATTCACACAGAACTCTCTAAACAGCTCCAACAGGTGTAATTTTTTACGACGAATTTAAATGTGTACATTGCAGTAGCTAAAGTGGCGGCCCTGTTGGCCAAGATAAGAACTAATTACAATCATGTCCACATGACAGAAACATGGTAGCCAATTACCGTAACTGTTTTACTTCTAAAACCATGTCATAATAAGCTACAATTGGCCGGATGAGTGGGGTGGGAAGGACGGGTGGAGTGAGTGGGCAGGGTTGGTGAGTGGGTGGGTAATGGGAAAATAGGTCCATGGTAGGAATAGGTCCATGCGGAATATATCCCTGGAGAAACTGATTCAGCTTGGAACACAGGTTCAATGAGTAAGCTGGGACCCCTGGGGCCTCCTCTCCAACGGGGAATGGCCATCCAGGGTCCGAGGCAATGCATGCATGGACGATGGGATTTTACCTGGGCAACACCGGGTACCCCAACTACTGACCTATATAATATTATTACCTAAACTTTATTGGTAAATCCTGATTCCTTTTATTCCTTTGGGGGGAGGCGGTGGCTCAATCGGTAGAGAGGTGGCCTGCAGTCATACCGGACCCAGGTTCAAATCCCCGCTGGGGCAGGGAACAGTTTAAGGATTTGAATTTCATTCAAAATCAGACTTTACTGATCTACCAGATGACCCGCCGACATGTCGTAAAAATACCCCCGCTAATACCAATACACGAGTCCTGTGTGAGACAGCACTAGCATGTATTTAGTATGGACGGTGGGTATTAGCGCCGAAGTGGTGACATGCAAAGGTGTATGGTAAGTAGGAGGACTACTGGGCCTTGAAAGCAGGCTGTGAAGCCTATGCCCAGAGTCGGACAAAAAAAAAAAAACTATTAGTTCCTGTACCAAAACTCCGCCCAAATTTTTGTCGTCTTGCAGCTTATTTCATGTAGCTCAATGGAAGGAAAATAACACTATGACTTCACATCCCTTGAACTGCAACTCTTTATGACTAGCATCTAATATACTATAGCACTAGCCGTGTGTATGTGTGTGTGTGTGTGTGTGTGTGTGTGTGTGTGTGTGTGTGTGTGTGTGTGTGTGTGTGTGTGTGTGTGTGTGTGTGTGTGTGTGTGTGTGTGTATTTTGGGCAGCCGAAACTACACATTCAAATCGGACCAAAACTGGCACAAAAATCGCAAAAAATTTCGCTGATGTGAAAAACTTGGTCTTGTCACGATTGAAAAACTTTTATAATATTTAATGAGCGATCACATTTTGACCAAAAAAACGTCGCTCCCGGCGCCCGGCATAGGATCTCCGTAGAATTTTTTGCCCATACCTACAACTAAAATATAATGTAGCAGTGGCCGTGTGTGTGTGTGTGTACTTCGGACTTGCGTTCGGACAACTTGGGTACCATTCCCGAAGCTGCAAATATCACGATCAATTTGTTAGCTGCAAAAAATCAAAGTGACAACGTTAGACTAGAACAGCACATAAACGTGACTCGGATTACCTGAAATGATCGCAACGCATGCGCGAAGCGCGAGAGCCCTCCACAGGAGCAAGTGCGAGGGGCCCGAACAACCCACGAGAACTTGTTATAATCTAGAGCTAATGTACTGTCACAACTCAACACGCACGATGGAGACAGGTGAATTTTAGGCCAAGGTAGGGTGAAACTGCTTTTTATTTCGCCACGCACTAGGACGATGCTTTCTGTATATACTTTTGCAGCCATCTGACTCTTCTTTTTTAGTTCAGATATTTTTCGAACTGGAAAGGTAAGGTATCGACAGGGGAACAAGTCTATTTTCAAAGTTTAACGAATACATAGCGGAGAGACCGAAGCATCTGAAACACGCACTAGTAGAGATAGGGTTTTCATTGCATTTCGCCAGCTGTGAATAATCTACGGACGACACAGGGAAGATAAGCGTTTCTCATCGCAGCTGAAGGAACCATTTCGATATCCATCCTGAGGTGGAGAAATCAGCAAGAAATGAGGATGGATGGATAGAGAGACGAGCAGAAGAATAAACGCTGGGAATGAGGATAGGTGGACAGGGAAATGGGATGTGGAATACGAGGTGGGATAGAAATGGCTGCTGTTGCCCCAGGTACATCTAAAACGTGAACCCGGTGGACTGCAGGTGGAACTTACCCCCCCCCTCCTGCGGCTCACCATCCCTCTTTCGGGGTATAGGGACGTCGTAGATGGGCAATGGTATAACCGTGGAGCTCCATCACCCAGCTATATCAGTGCCACCACGTGAAGGCTCTCCAACACCACAGGGGAGATAAAGAAGCATATTCGAAGAAGCACAGGAAACATCGTAAAACTTTTTCTTTAGCGACTTAATCTTCGCTTATTACACGATAATATTCAATTGTATGTTCTTAATTCTTAATTTAATTTGTCTTTAATATAGACAAAAGCTGCGTCAATAATATTTAAGAGGATACTGAGGTGTAATGTGCGGGATAAATAGGTAAGGAGAGGAGTTAAGAAATCTCCAAGTCACTATGACGAAAAGCGGGGCGGAGGTACTGGAAGTCAGACGTAGGAAGTGGGAGGAGGGATGGAACGGAAAAGAGAGAGAGAGAGAGAGAGAGAGAGAGAGAGAGAGAGAAGGCGAAGACGAAGAAGAAGAAGAAAAGAAAAAAGAGAAGAAGCCATAGAGACTAAATGAATGTGTGTGTGTGTGTGTGTGTGTGTGTGTGTGTGTGTGTGTGTGTGTGTGTGTGTGTGTGTGTGTGCAGGAAATAAGTACTAAGCCACTGTCGAGAACCGGGCCAGAGCAGAGCAACTAAAAGCTTGGAGAGGGCATTATGCAAATTCGTTAAGGCTTAAGCTGGCCATGCAAACCCTGAGGCTGCCTTGTAGGTAGTGCTTAAGCGCAATGGCCGCCTCCTACACAAACAACAAAGGTAAGGAACACTCGCTTTTCAGTATGTAACGTTAAGGAACAAGGGTTATTAGTTTTCCAGTATGTAACATAACAATGGAAGAAGGGATTTTTCCTTTCCAGTACGTAAGAAACATGGGAACAGCGATTAGTTTTCTAGTACGTAAACAACAACAATAATAATAATAACAATAATAAAAATAATAATAATAATAATAATAATAATAATAATAATAATAATAATTAAAATGCAGTATAATGTCACTGAGGGCAACTCAACACCCCCAGAAGGAGCCCACCGAGGACCATATACGGCGCGCCTGGACTCCGGGCGACAAGGACATAAGTCCGCCCGGGCCGCGCGCCCCTATGACCCAGAGCTCGCCCGCCGCCACCATAGCAGGAATACAAGACTACCTTCCGGACGAGCCGACCACCAACAACCACGGGGTTGAGCTATTACTCCAGCTCCAGTTAGCACCCCTGAGACGGCCAGTAGCCGCTCAACCCTCCTACAGGAGACAGCCTGCAGCCACTCTGGAGGCAAACAGGCGACGGCCTGTAGCCGCTACCACCTTCGTCTGGACACAGCCAGAAGCCGCGATGGCCGGTAGCCACGCTCCTAGAAGGCCACGGCCAGAAGCTGGGCCCTATGGTAGGAGACGGCCAGTAGCCACTCCTCTCAGGTGCTGACTCTTGGCCACCAACATACGACCCAGAGGGTGCCCCAAGCCTGGAGGAGTACTGGAGAGGCCCCATGACTACCACCAGGCTCTTCTCCCTGCAGCAGGATCCGGAGAGGACTCACCTGACGGGCACCAACGTAGGCCGACGCCGCAGCCCCCTCCTGACGGTGTCCCCGAACATCGGGGACAGCAGCCCTTGGGACCTCCAGACCGCCCCCAGGACCCCCGGGCGAGACCTCCCTACACCCAGACACCGGAAAGCTTCGTCCTCTGTCAGGCACCTGTGCGAGAAGTTCAGGCAGCTATTCGGCCCCAGCCCCGAGGGCCAGACTCCCGCCCCAAGCCCCGAAAGCGCGGGATCCTTTGCCACCAGCAGCCCCAGACGAGAGAGGACGTCCCTACGTGTGATCCCGTGGCCCCTGAACACTGAGGCCCCCAGCAGAACCCAGACCCGTCAGTAGTGAGGCTGAGTCACCTCCACCGCCCTTGTACCTGACCGCCATGATGCCCAGCCCCGAAATGAGCGATAGTGAAAGCACAGTGTCCGTGACATAGTGACGTAAAGGCAGAACAGTGAATTAACAGTATAAAGGAAGTCAGTGAGAAAAGCATCAGTGACAATATACAAGAGTGGTGGAATAAGCAAGGTAACAGTGAAACAGTGAACACAGCAAGGCAGTGAAATACGGGGTCTATCACAGTGAACACGCTACCAAATAGTAACGCCGCACCACACTAAGATCATACGCAGGCCCCAGTGTTAAAGTAATAATTACCCACAGTGAAATAGTGCCACCAATTCCACCAATACATAGAACTTGGACTTCCTGCAATAAGAGTGCATGACCCTTCTGCCCCAAGTGCTATTCACCTTACCCGACCTTGACCTGAGTAGTATCCTGCGCGACACTAACAACCCATATCTAGGCCTAAGAATTATAATTGTCCAGTATACCTGTACTTGAGACATCTACCCGTTCCGCTGTAGAATTCAGTAATACTCATGTAAGGTGCCTTGAGTTTTTGTGTCCTGCCTCTCTCCTATTTGTCTAAGCTCCGGTTTAGAAAGAGAACCCAGCTACACACCATGCGTAAGAGGGACGGGAAGCCGACCCTAAAACACCTAGAATTACAATAATAATAATAATAATAATAACTAGCAGGAATACGTGCGTTGCCTAGGGATAACCCTATGATCATGCATACCGGCATTGCCTAGGACTCTGGATGGTTACCTCCCCAGTGGGAGAAGACCCCGGAGTCCCATTTTACATACTGAACTTATGTTCCTCTTTGAACCCATTTCCTCGGGGATAAATTCTCCATGGAACTATTCTTACCATGGACCTATTTTCCCACGATCCACCCACCTATCAACCCTGCTCACTCACCCCACCCGCCCTTCCTATCCCAGCAATCCGTCCACTCATTCGACCCGTTGTAGCTAACAATGGTATGTGTATGGAAGTTTTAAAAAAAAACACTACGGTAACTGTCTACCATGTTTCCACCATACTGACGTGATTATTTCTAAATAATTCTAATCTTGGTCATCTGGGGCGCCACTTTAGCAACTGTAATGTACATATCCAGATTCGTCGTAAAAAGTTTCACATGTTAGAGCTGTTTACAGAGTTAATAGGCATCCCCCTGGATTTCCACAGAAGACAGACAGACAGACGAATAGACAGACAGACAGAGAGGCAGACAAACTTTCTATTTTATATTTACTCGTATGGATAATAAAATGATATTCTTTCTTATTCTTACTTGAGTCTTAAAGCACCGGAAACAAGTACTGTAAATAACACAGAAAGGCACCAAACAATACCTTTTTGGTAGTTGTCATGCGTCGTTTACTGTATATTTCATTTCTGCTGGCTACCGCCTGCCTTGTATACAGTGCTTGAGAGCAAAGACCTGCTGCTTAACAACAAACATAAGTGATAGCTTCGTTTCTGCTCACAAAAACCCGAAAGATGATGATGATGATGATGATGATGATGATGATGATGATGATGATGATGATGATGATGACAGCATATGTAAAGAATACCTTGCATTTGCTTGGAGCTTAAGCTTAACCCAGGTTCCTGTCGCTGCAACTGACTGGATGAAACTCCAAAGGGTTCTAAACCACACACACACACACACACACACACACACACACACACACACACACACACACACACACACACACATTATGTATATCAATCGTAGTCAGTCTTTGTGTGTGTGTGTGTGTGTGTGTGTGTGTGTGTGTGTGTGTGTGTGTGTGTGTGTGTGTGTGTGTGTGTTCGTGTAGCAGAAAGTGTCTAGCCACATCCAATTTCGTCTTTTTCAGACTCGCTTTATCTGTAATAGCATTCTAATAATACGTAAATTAAACCTAACTGCCAACGAGCGAATCGATACAATGAGCCTGTTAATTACCGAGATAGTGCTCATTAGAACAACATTAGGGCGTCATTTGCAGGGAGGTGTTACCAGGCACCGCTATTATTACCGACGAATTTTTAAACTGAAGATTCATTTGCCAAACGATCTTTTGGTTGATTACTGCTTATTGGGCGATTATTTTTGTTCATAATTCTTCTCTGCCAGACGAAATTCTGAAGAAATTTTTTTCACTTTCTTGGACAATTTTGTCATCTTTTGCAAACCGTTTTGGTCGAATTTTCTGTTGACCTTTCAGATAAGTTCGTGGACGAATTTTTAAAGACAATATTTTGAAGACGAGTTTTTTTTTCTTTTTTGGGCAAATTGGTTTCAAGACGCTTTCACGTACTCCCTGTCTTTTATCATTTGATTTTTCTGATTCATTTTTATAAAAGACAGTCTTGGAGGCTGTTTCTGTTCTCGATATTTGATGATGATTTTATGGACGTAGCTTTTGTGCATGATTTTTTTCTGTGCGTTCCACATTTTTGACAATCTATATTCTTCAGATGATTTTTTCAACACACTATATATATATATATTTTTTTTTTTGCAAAAGTTTTCATGCTATATTCTGGGGGACAATATTTTTGCTCATCTATATGTACGAAAAAGACTTTAAATTTCGTCGTGCATTTTAGCAGGGTTACTGTTGTTTGTTTTTTCGTTCTTATTTTTTTTGGGGGGGCGGGAGAGGAAGTAGGAAGTTTTGGCGATTTATTCTCAGTTTCATCATCATCATAATCACCGTAATTCATTAAGTCAGCTTCACTTCATTATCACTATCGTCTTTGTCATTAAAATTCTCATTCATCTTCATTTTGATTTCCATCGTCAACGTCATCTAACTTTCCATCATCATCATCATCATCATGTTTGCCACATTCATTTCCAAAGTACAGTACGGTATTGTCATTATTTTTTAAAATCCATGGTTTGTCATATTTCGTTATATTTCATGAATATATCTGCAATATATACAGGTGGCCATACGATTTACAGTCATATGTACACGTAGGTATGCACACACACACACACACACACACACACACACACACACACACACACCAATCGTCTCCCTCCTCGTTCTTCCTCCCATTCATCTTCCTTCCTCATTTCCTCTCCTCCTCCTCTGTCCCTGTCTTGTTCCTGCTTCTCCTCCTTCTCTCCTTTCTCACTCTGTCCCTTCTTCTCTGTTCCTCTCTTCTTCCTCTTCCTTACTCTCGTCTTTCCTTGTTCTTCTTTTTTCAGTTTTTGCTTCTGTTTTCTCTCCTTCTCTCCTGTTTCTACACTTCATTTTTCAGTCTTCTCTCTTTTAGTTTTCTCCTCTTTCGTCCTCCTTCTATACGGGTCTTCCCCATTCCCTTTTTTTCCATATCTTGCTCTTCCTCTCTTATAGTTATTTTTTTTTCGCTTCCTCTCCTCTCCTCCCTCTTGATAGTCTTCTTCTTCGTCTTCCAAACCTTCTTTCATCTTGCTTCTCTTCCTCCCCGTTTCCCTTTCCTTCTTATTTGCCCTCCTCTTATTCCTATCTTCCGTTTCCACGTCTTCCCTTCTCCTTTCTCTCCCATTTCTTCGTTTTCCTCCTCTTCTTTAGCTTCCTTGTTCTTCCCTCTCTTTAATGCACCTTTTTTTCCTCCTCCTTCAGAAATGTAGAGAGAGTAGCCCATTTTCTTCCCCCTTATTGTCCTTCCAATAAAAAAAAATTCATATTGTTCTTTCCACAGTTATGGCGTTTTTCTTCATTCCAGTCTGCTGTATTGTAGGAGGGAGTTGTGGATGGGACACAGCCTTCCGTTTTTCTATCATACTCTTGGGTTAGATGTTTCGTGTAATTACCTCTATCCCAGTAGAACACCTCGCTCTAGGCTAACAGATCCTTTGTTATCTGCATTTCCTTTGTACTCCTTTTCAGCTTTCTCTTATGCGTTACCTTTCTCTTTCGTCTTCCCTTCTAACTCCCCCCCCCCCTTCTCTCTCTCTCTCTCTCTGGGGCAGGGTGGCTCAGTGGTAAAGCGCGCCTGACTAAAGACCGAAGGGTCGAGAGTTCACGCCCCGCCCGTGCAGCTGCCCTGCTGGGAGAGGTAGCACTCTCCCGTCACCTAGCGGGGCTATATGATGGATCAAGGTCTAGCTCGGGAATTCATTTCACCATCTCTCTCTCTCTCTCTCTCTCTCTCTCTCTCTCTCTCTCTCTCTTCTTTATCTTGCTATTCAGCTTCCTTTGTTGTTTTCCACCTCCCCCCTTCTCCTCCTCTTCTTCCTTCTCCTCATTTTCTTCCCTTTATACCTCCGTTTACTCCACTTATCCTGCTCCTTCATATCCTTTTCCCTTCTTTCTTCTTCGTCTTATAACAGTCCACTTCTTCTTTCTCATTTTTCATTCCTCCTTCTCTCTTCCCTTCCACCCTCCGTCTTCCTCCTCATCTTCCTCTTCCTTACTCTCCAGGTCCACCTTCATTCTTAACATTCTTCCTCTACTGCTTCTTACCTCCCTCCACCCATCTTCTCCTCCTCCTTTTCCTTTTCCTCTTTCTCACCCTCTTCACCACCCTCCTTTTCCACCTCCTCTTTCTCCTCCTGCTTCACTTTCTCACCTTTTTCATCAATCTTCTCTTCATCTTCCTTCTCACCTCCTCTTCTTCGTTCTCACTCTTTTCACCCTCCTCCTCTTCCTTCTCCTCTTCCTCTTGACAAGTGCTACACCTCCCCCCTCCCACTGATACCGGTCATTGAGGTCGTGGGTCAAGCCTTATTTACCGCTGTCCTCTTCCTCTTCTATCCTCTTCCTTACTCTCTTCATTCTCTTCTTTCTCTTTCCATCCTCACCCTTGCCCTCTTTCTTCACTTTTTCATCTTCTTGTTACTCCTTGCTCATTTCCTCCTCCTCCTCCTCCTCCTCCTACACATCATCATCATCATCACCATCATCCTCCTTACCCCCCCTCCTCCTCTCTCTCTCTCTCTCTCTCTCTCTCTGTTCCCTCTCTTTTCCTCCGATATTGGTCAGTGACAGTGGCATGGACGGTGCCTTATTTCCCTCCCTATATTGGCTCTCCGTCTCCCTCCAGTGCTTCTCTACGGCTGTCTATCGGCTGTCTGTAGCTCCAGATTGGTTCTGTATGGCTTTCCCTACGATATCTATGGCCGTGTGTATAACCTGTATAACCTGTGTATAAGGCGTGTGTATGGTTGGCGTCTTTGCCGTTGTGTATTTGTCTCTGTGTTTGTGTAATGATTATTTGTGGCTGTCAGTGGCTTTGTATGTGCTGTCTTTGGCTGGAGATTGGCTTAGTATGGCTTTCTGTAGGATATGTATGGCTGTCTGTATAATGAGCATGGCTTTTATTGTGTGTGTGTGTGTGTGTGTGTGTGTGTGTGTGTGTGTGTGTGTGTGTGTGTGTGTGTGTGTGTGTGTGTGTGTGTGTGTGTGTGTGTGTGTGTGTGTGTGTGTGTGTGTGTGTGTGTGTTGCTTCGTTAGGGATGGTGATTGGCTGTATAATGCATTCTGGTATTACTGAACTGCTTATATTGGTTGTATGTCAGTGTATTATTTTTCATGTCTAATTATTGCCACCCATTACTACACCCACTACTACCATACTTACCATTACCACTACCACATTCACCACAACCACATCTGTCATTATCACCATCATTATTGCTAAGAGCGTCACCACCATACTTATTACCACCACACTTTCTACCCTATCACCACAACACCTCACCATGTCACCGCCACTCCTACCACCATCACCATAAGTGTGACAATTAACATCTCCACTACCATCAGTACTACCATTTCCACAGCTACCACCATCCCCATTGCCACCATCACCATTAACATCGTGACCAAAATAACCACGAAAAAATATCACTCACCACCACCACTACAACCATCACTCCCACCACCACAACCACCAACACTACAACCATCACTCTCACTACCACCATCACCACCACTATAACCATCATTCTCACCACCACCACCATCACCATCACTACCACAACTAACATCACTACGGCCAATACCACAAATAAGATGTATCACCACCACCTCCACCACCACAACTATCATCACCACAACCACTGCCATATATATAGCCCTTTTATTACCCCTACTTACAACCATCCCTACCACTACCACAACCATAGACTACCATCACGACTAGCACATCACCACAACTACTACCACCACCACTACCAAATCACCTAACTACACCACTACCTGTCTCTGCTACTCTTCCTCCTACCAGTTCAACTTTAAATTCTACTTTCCCCCTCCTTTTTGTTCTCCCTATTTTTTCCCTCCTCTCACTCTCCCTCTCAATTCTTCCCCTCCCCACCATCCCTCTCCCCATTTTTCTCTCTCCCTCGTTTTTTTTTCTCCCTCTCCCACGCGTCTTCCCATCTCATCCCTCCCCATTCTTTGTTTCATTCATTTTTACTCTCCTTCATTTCTAAAGATTGCATTACGGTTTCTATTCACCTATTTTGTTTTTATGATTTTTTTGTGTCTTTGTTTTAGTCCCCACTCTTTCTCCCTCCCCCACCTCTCTCTCTCTCTCTCTCTCTCTCTCTCTCTCTCTCTCATCTTTGTCTCCCCACTCCTTCCCTCTTGTCTATTTAGCGTCAATTTTCAGTATCATATCGTGAGTGATTGGGGATGTGGTTCATTTTCTCTCGGTACTCATAATATTTCTACTGATGATGATGATGATGATGATGATGATGATTCTCTTGCCCTTGTGTTTTCCTTTTTCTTCATTCTGCATCTGACTCATTCCATTCATTTTAGTGAGAATAGGAAGACGATAATGACGGAGGCAATGCAGACTGAGGATGATGATGATGATGATGATGATGAAGGCAATGTTTACTGTGATGAAGGTGATGATGGTTAAGATAATGGGATCTGTTATACTGGCATTCCATTCACTGCAGATTCTGTTTTGTAAAAATCTGTTGATGGTCTTGTAATAAACTTTATCAGGAGTACGGGAACTGTTTTGATGATGATGATGATGATGATGATGATGATGATACTACTACTACTACTACTACTATTACTACTACTACTACTACTACTAGTAATAGTAATAATAATAATAGTAATAGTAAAAATAATAAAAATAATAATTACTACTACTACTACTACTGCTGGTGCTCCTACTACTACTATTGCTGTTAGCACTACTACTACAATTACTACTACTACTACTACTATACATATCCGCATCAGCCAGCTTGTCCATATACCAGGGCTATTCAACTACTCTAGAAGTAGGGCGAAAAATTAAACTCAGATTAACAAGAGAGCCATACAGTATTTTCCCTCAAATTTTTCCCTCTATTTAAACTTATACACAGAAAGAAACGAGAAATTCAAATATTATTTACGTTTACATTTTCAACTAAACACATAAATAAAAATAAAAACACAAACCTTTCTGTTTTATACCTGTTTCTTTGTTTACTTTCATTCTTCCGAGTCTGTCAAAGGGGCAATGAAAAACGACTCAAAGGCCGAACTTTGCCCACGGGCCGCCAGTTGAATAGCCCCGCCATAGACCATCACCCTCTCGGTCACTGTCCCGAGACCCATGGAAGGCCAGTGCGAAATTTCCGAGTAGAATTGAGCCCATTGTGTGCCATGTCACCATTTTATCAACAGGACGAATATCACTCAATTTTAATAGAGGCGACTGTTAAGAGTATGTGTTCATATAGGGACATGTTGGCTGGTGCGGAGTATACTACTACTACTACTACTACTATCACTACTACTACTACTACTACTACTATTACTATCACTACTACTACTACTACTACTAAGGCTACAATTACCGTTGCCAAATCCAAAGTCACAAATCCCAATAAACATGATCTCTCAAAAACCGCTTGAATTACGCTAAATAAGAAAATCCAGAAAGATACTAAAAAAAATGCCTAAAATCATTGGAATATCGCTATGACTTTGCAGCAGTTTCTAGAAAATGGCTAATCTCTTGCTGCTAAGGGTTAATAATTGCCGCTAAATGCAATTAAATATCTTTACATCTAGTGGAACAAATGTTAAATCGGAGACACTACTACTATTATCACGATATAATTATTTTACTCCTGCAAACCTCAGACTACTTTTCTCAGCTTAATTGTGATTTTTCTAACTTTAAGTGTTTTAAATCATCGTCATCAGCTCTTTGGATAATGAAGTGTAATTAAATCGCTTGATAAAATCGCCAAGTGCTGGCAAGAATAAAATAAAATGGCCCTCCAAGGAATTAATATTTTTCCATTACATATTTTTTTTCATATATTAAACAAAACTTTATTTTTTTATTCTGACTAACGTATTTTAAAAAATTTCTTGTTATTCTATCTCATGTCTTTACTGTCGTGTTATGTTCAGCATCACTCTCTAATAACTACATCATCTCTGTGTTCGTGTTCTTTGTTCTCCCCCTTCTGTCATCATTTATCACTCTCTCTCGCTCTCTCTCTCTTATATATATGTCCTTTCCCTCCACTTTATTACTCTTTCCCTCCTCAGTTTCTTTACTCTTTGTTTCTCTGCTTCTCTATTTCTTTCACATTTCACCCTTTTTAGTCATTCCAGGCTATTTTTCCCCTCTTCTTGACGTTTCTGTCTTACTCCTATTATTCCTGTTTTCTTTTTTTTAATCTAATATTTTTCTTATTTTTCCTGTCCAATGCGTTTTTTTACGGCCTCTTCCTGTCTCGTCTTTATTTCTACTTTTCTCTTTTATCATCGTTTCTATTCGGCTTTCTCTTCTCTTTTCCCAACCTTCTCTCTTTCGTTCATCTTTCCCTCCTTTCCATTTCTTCCTTTTTTTTTTTTTTTTTAATTACATGCCTGACAAACAATATTTCTCTTACCCCGAATTCTCGTTTTTCTTCTTTTCTGGCATAATTTCTCTTTTCCTCTCACTTCCCTCTTTTTTTTTTCCTTTCTTCCCTCGTTTCCCATTCCATTCTTTCCCCAACACGGCTCTCTACTCTCGCAAAGACCCTCTTTTTCCCTCTCCCACTCATACTCTTTTTTCCTTCTCATATATTTTGTCTCCAATTATCCTCTTTTTTCTCTCTCTTTTGCTACCCCCTCTTGTCATCTTCTTTCTTCCTTCAAATTTAACTTCTTTTCCTGCCTCACTTTCTCTCTTACTGTCTTTTTTTTCTTCTTTTCTTCCTCTTCGCCTGTTCCTAACTAAAACCTATTATCTTCCACTACCGTACGTCTCTTACATAGTTTTTCTTCCCCTATTTTTTTCTCTTATTCTCATTCTTTTATTTCACTATCATCTTCTTTACTATCTACTTAAATTTTATTCCCTGTCTTCGCCTCCTGTCCCTTCTCCTCAACTGTTGTTTTATCTTCTGCTCCTTCTCTTTCCTCTTGTTCTCTCCTTTCCTCTTTTCTCCCACAGTTCTTTCTCTCCCTTCATTCGCGGTTAAAGCTGTCTTCTTTCTCGTCACGTTTCTTCCTTAATCCTCCCGCCGCTCTTTTCCCTCTCTTTATATTTCCCATTTACTCTCTTTCTCTCCATTTTCTCTCTTCTATAGCTTCTTCTTGTCCTTCTCCTCCCCCCTCCCTTCTGTTTTTGTTTCTTTATTCTTTAGTTTTTCTCGATTCTCCCTCGTCCTTCGTTCGCTCTGTCTTTTTGTTTTACGTTTCTGACTATCATTTATTCCTGTTTCCCTGGCCAAGTCTCTCTCTCTCTCTCTCTCTCATCTTTGTTTTCTCTCCTTCCACACCATTCGTTCCTTATCAAACCTGTCCTTACGTCATATTTCTCCTTTACTCTTCTTCCACTCTCTTTCCTCTCTTTTCTCTTTTTCTTTCTTACAGTCACCTTCATCCCCCTCGCTTTCCATTTTTGTCCGTACAGCCTTTTCTTGTTTTATTCCTCTCTTCATTTTATTTTTCTTCAATTCTCTCTCTCTCTCTCTCTCTCTCTCTCTTTCTGTTGCTTTCGGTTCTTCGTTTTCTTTTTCTTTTCTGTTTTTCTCTGTAATTCCTCTCCTTTTCTCTTGTCTTCTATTTCGTCTGTTCCTTCATCCTCTCCATTTGTTAACTGGGTAATGTTTTCGTCTCTCTCCCAGCGTCTCTCCTTTGAGATTTGCATTTTTTAACTGTTTTTCCATCACTTTTTCTCTTTTCTCCTCTTTATACATGATATTCATCATCTTTATGGCTACTGAAAAGGGAGGCCTTCACGTAATGGGACTAATAAACACCTATACAAACGTCCTTAACTCCTTCTCTGTCCACCGATGGGAAGATGGTGGATTGCTGAATGGTAATCTCAGCCTGCAGTGCACTGGGTTCACGTCCCAATGAGTCTGTGGCCACAACACCAACAACACCAACAGCAAAACCGGTAATAACAACAATAGCAACAACATCGTTAATAATCTTCTTTCCTCTCCATTTTCTTTGATCAGGAGTCTTATGTTTCTCAGTCCGTCCTCTCTGCCTTCTGCCGCATATTCTTCCCTCTAAATTTCTCTCGTCCTCCCAAGCTTCGTTCGTTCCACACACACACTCTCTCTCTCTCTCTCTCTATCTATCTATCTATCTATCTATCTCTCTCCTTCTCGTATGAATTCAGCCAAGAATCTTTGCTACATCCCTGTCGCCCTGTTTTTCTCATTCTGTTTCGTTTTCTCTTCACTCCTCACTTCCTCCATTCTTCTTTCTCTTCTTCTTTCTCTCTCCCCTGCCTTCTTCCTCTATATTCGTTCCTAGATGTTCCTTTTCTTTCTCGTCACATTTTTCCTTACTCTTCTCGTTTCTCACCTTCATATCTCCTTTTCATAATTTCTCTTTTAGTGCAAATTCATGTCCTCTTCATTGTTACTTTCTTCCATTATTAGCAAATTTTTCCTCCCCTTCTTTCCTCCCTCCCTCCCTCTCTCTCTCTTTCTCTCTCCTTGTTTCTTCCTCTCCAATCGTTCCCAGCCAAAGCTTTTCTCCCTCGTCACGTTTCCTCTTCACTTCATCTTCGCTGTATTTCCTGGTTTTCTTCTTTTCTTTCCTTTATATTTCACTTTCTTCCTCTTTCCTTTCTATTGCTACCTCTTCTGGTTTTACTTTCTCCTTTCCTTCCATTTTTTTGGCTTTCTTTCTCACTTTGTCTTGCGTTCTCTCCGTTCTGCTTACTTCCATTCTTTTCTTATGCTTGTCTTTCTTCCCTTCTCTCTTCTTTCACTTCCTCCTCCCCTCTTACTTCTCTCACTTCCTCTTCCCCTCTTCCTTCTCTCACTTCCTCCTCCCCTCCATCTTCTCTCACTTCCTCCTCTCTTCTCTCACTTCGTCCTCCCCTCTTTCTTCTCTCACTTCCTCTTCCCCTCTTTCTTCTCTCACTTTCTCCTCCCCTCTTTCTTCCATCGCTTCCTCCCCCCTTTCTTCTCTCACATCCTCCTCCACTCTCGTTTTTTCTCCTCTTTATTTCCTCTTGTTTCCTCTTCCCAAATACTTCCTGGAAACGGCTTCTTCTCTCACCATGTCTCTTCCTTATCACTTTCCATTTCATTTCTCTCTTTCTTTCTTATCCACTTCTCCTTTACGTTCTTTTTACTCTGGTTTACATTTAATATTTCTCTTGTTTCCTTTCCATTCTGTCCCTTTTCCTAGCTTCATATACCGGGGCTTCCTCTCCTTTGCGTGCCCAGGTAAACTTTTTAGCCATACACTGAGTAAAATAGTCACCTAGCAACAAATAAAACTAGATAAATAAATAAACACAATGTCACTGAAGAAGTACCTGGGCAATGTTTTTTTATTGACTTCATTATGATTATCTTATTTTTAATTATTGTTCTCTCTAGGGAAATTTCTCCACTCACGGTTGACTTGCCGAATTAAAAGAGATTAGATATACCAGACATTAACTTTTTTTTGCACTACTAGGGATCCTTTCTGAGTCAAATAAAATCGCTTGGAAGTAGGTGGAATATATTGCAAAAAACACCACCGGATACAGGAAGTTCAGTTAAAAATCCATTCAACTTCCTCATTCTCAAAACCTTTCTCCTTAGCTTGGCAATATCGTTTAGTAGTATTAAGCATATTACCTACTGCATGTCACTGTGCTAAGGGTATTATTAGTGATGGTTTTAACTTCATGTCATCTCTTGCTAATTCCCTGTCTCTCCTTTTCGCCATTCACTTTCCTTATGTAATGTCCTTTCTGCTGTTATTTTTTTTTCACTTCATTCCTCCTGATTTCTTTCTTTTGCTCTCTCTCTCTCTCTCTCTCTCTCTCTCTCTCAAGCTTACGTGGCTAAATTAAATTCTCTTTTCCTCGCTCTTTACATTTTTCTTTGTCTTATACTCCTTCCTCCCTCCTTTCCCTCCTTCCTTCCTTCCTCCCTTTCTTACTTCCTCTACCCGTTTTTTCCTTCATTTAATTTATCCTCCCTTCCATCATTCCTCCCTTCGTTCTATCCTTCCTTTCTTCCTCCTCGACTCCTCTTCTTCCGCTCTTTTCTTCTTTCTTTCCATCTCTTTTTTCCTTGCTTTCTCCTTACCTCCTTTCCTACATTCCTTCCATCCTTCTTTCCCCTCTTGCCTCTTTCATCCAATCCCTCGTTTCTTTCTTCTTTCAAACTTTTCCTCAATTTCTTTCTTACGTTTTTCCTCCACTCACTCTCTTCTCCTTTCCCTGTTTCCTCTCTCTTTTCTCCCTCCCTCGTTTCCTCCCTCTTTTCCTCTCTTTCGTCTCATTCTTTACTCTCTTCCCTCTTTTTTTCTTTTCTTTCCCTCTTGCTTCCTCTCTCGCCTTCCTTATTATCTCTTTTTTTTTCTCGTTTTTACCCTTTCTTTCTCACCTCTCTCTTACTCTCAGTCTTCTTTCTTTTTTTTTTTACATTTTCCCATTTGCATTATTTTCGATCACCTTCCTTTACCTATCTACTTTATTTTCTCCCTCCCTCCCTCCCTCCCTCCCTCCCTCTCTCTCTCTCTCTCTCTCTCTCAAGCTTACGTGGCCGAATTAAATTTTTCATTTTTCTTCGCCCTGTGCATTTTCCTTTACCGCTTACTAATTCCTCCCTCCCCCCCTTCTTTCCCTCCTTCCTTCCTTCCCTCCTTCTTGATTTCTTTCATTCGTTCTTTCCTTTACTTCGTTTATCCTCCCTTCCACTTTAGCTCCCTCCGTTCTATCCATCCTTCCTCCTCTACTGCCTCCTTTTCTCCCCCCCCCCCGTCTTTCTTCCCTTCTTCCTTTTCTAACTTTCGTCTCTCCTTCCTCCCTTCTATTCCACCTTCCCCCTTTCCTCTATTTCCTCTTTCCTTTCGTTCTTCTTTCCATTTTTCATTTTTACTTATAATCTCATTTCTTACCTTTTCCCTCCTTTCCTCCCTTCATTCTTTTTCCCCTTCCGTATTCTCTTTCTTCTTTTTTCGCCTCAATCTTTTTTCCCTTCCTATTTCCTCTCTCCTTTCCTCCCTTTCCTCTCTTCACTCTCTTTGTTTTCTTTTCTTCTACCCCCCTTCCCTCCTCTCTCGTCTTCTCTCTTCTTTTCTTTGCCTCTTTTCCATTCAATTCATCATCTCTCTTTCTTCCAATCTTCTTCCTTCACTTTTTCTTATCCCTGACGTTTCTATCCATCACTTTACGTATCCATTTTATTTATATCCTCCCTCCCTCCCCTTCTCTCTCTCTCTCTCTCTATCTATCTATCTATCTATCTATCTCCTTACTTTTTTTCTTTTACTCCTGCTTACATTCTCCCTCCCTCATTTTTCCCTTACGTATTTGCCAAGTTAACACACATACACCCCACCTCTCTCCCTCTCTCTCTCTCTCCCTCTCTCTCTCTCTCTCTCTCTCCGAAGTTTACACCCCTACCTATTCTCTCCGACAGTGACATTTTTTTTCTCTCTCACACCCTTGTTCCCGTCTCCTTCGCCTCATCTTCCACGGCTTTTTCTCCTGCGTTCTTTCTTCTTTAATTTCCGTTCGTTTCTTTTTTCATTCTCGTCCTTACACTTCCTTACCTGTGTGTGTGTGTGTGTGTGTGTGTGTGTGTGTGTGTGTGTGTGTGTGTGTGTGTGTGTGTGTGTGTGTGTGTGTATGTTTTCTTGTTTGTTATGTATTTTTATGTTGCTTTCCACGAACTTGGGAAATGTTTGTTTGACTGTGTGTCTTGCTTTCCTACTATTTTTGCTTTCATTTCTTGGTTATCAAAGTTTTAAGGAATATTTTCATTCTTACCTCCTCTCTGCTTGTTCTTCTTTTTTCCATTATTTATTTTGCTCTCTCTTTTTCTCTCTCTCTCTCCCCCTCTCTCTCTCTCTCTCTCCCACTTTTAGCTTGCTTCCTTATTTGCTTGTGTTAGCCGCTCTCGTAAAATTACAGTCACCGTTCTCCTGTCTCTCCTCTCTCTCTCTCTCTCTCGGTTTCTTTGCTTACATTTCCCTGCGCTGCTTTGTTCCTTCCTTTCCTCCTTCATATTTTTTGTTTCTTTCCGTTTTCACTTGTTTTCTTTCTCATCTTTCTATCTAGCTTGCCTCGATTTTCAAAACAGCTCTGTTAGTTACTCTTTTTCTTGCTTTCCTTCCTTTCATGCACAGTTTTCTTGTTAACTTTCAATCCTTACTTCCTTCATTTCTTTCCCTTTTCCTTTCTTGTTTACTTAGCATCGTTCTTCCTCCTCTAAGTATTCCTTTCTTTTGTTTTGTTTGCTACCTTTTGTGTTTCTTTTTTTTATTTTTTACTTCTTGCCCTCTTTCTTCCTTGCTTAATTATCCCTTTGCCACAAAATTGAAGTGTTCCTTCCTCCTGGCACAAACTTTTTTTTCTTCCTATTTTTTATGGCTCTGTTCTTCTCTTTATTTATTTCTCTAACTCTCGTTTCTTTGCCTTTTCTTTGTCTTTGTTTATTTTTGCTCCTTTCTCCACCTTGATCTTCTTTTTCAACAGCTGTACCTTTTTTACGCTTTTTGTCACCTTTTTTCCCTTTGTTTTTCCTTCTTTCTCTTTACATCTTTCCCTGTACTCCGCTCCTCTCATCTTTTTCAACGACCGTATATCTTCGTTCCTTTACTCCTTCCTCATTCCCTCCTTTCTCCTTTTTTGTTTTGCTTACTTCTTCCGTTTACATTTTACTTACTCTTACTTACCATTCTGTCCTCTCTTTCACTGGTTGTTTTGTTCTTTTGACCATCTCTTCTCTCTTCTCTTCCTTCTCTTCTTACCTCTTACCTCCCCCTCCGTCTTTGTTTTTAACTTCGCTTCCCTTCCCTTCCTCTCTTCTTCTTTTCTAAATCTTATTCATTCTCGCTTATTTTGCTTGTTTCTCGTCTTCTCTTTCTCTTTTTCCACCTCACTTCTTCTTCCATCTTATTCACTCCTCCTCTCTCTTCCTTTCTTCTCTTCTTTCTCTCCCTTCTTCTCTTCCCTTCCCATCCGTTTGCCTCACCTTCATCTTCTCATCTTCGAATCTCTTCTTCCTCTTCTACCTATCTTCTCTTCCTCATTCTCGGCCCTTCAATAATTCTCCGACTACACACACTATATCTATCAATCTATCTATCTATCTATATAAATATATATATATATATATCTATATATAGATATGTCTATCTATATATATATATATATATATCGATAGATAGATAGATCGATGGATAGATAGATAGATAGATAGATATAGTATATATATATATATATATATATATATATATATATATCTATATATATATATATATACCAAGTAAGACATCTGCAGGCGATGTGGGACCTCGCAACTTCAAAAAAAGTAATAAAATGAATGGGGAAAATACTCTTCCAAACATAATCAATACGAACTTTCGTCCCTCAACAGGCCATCATCAGGTACTGAAGTTGTCGTATTGTCAGCAATGACTTGATACTTCATGACAATAGATAATTTAGCATGTCATTGCTGATAATATAGCACAACTTCAGTACCTGATGATGGCCAAAGGAGGGCCGAAAATTCGTATTGATTATGTCTGGAAGAGTATTTACTACATCTCTTTATTATACTTACATATACAGAGAGAGAGAGAGAGAGAGAGAGAGAGAGAGAGATCTTTCCCGTCACACTCTAAGAAGTCGGAAAGCAGTAAAGGAGATCATTATGATTCACTGAAGAAAACCAAAACTGGTAAATGGAAGGTATATTTGCACACAGCTTCAGCACCCACCGCTGCCCTTAACAATGCAAACAGAAGGTAACATTGGCAGCTGAAACTGTCTGCAAAAAGTGTTCAATCTGCCCATGGGGGATTTCAAGTCTAAGTGATCACATCAAAGTGGTTTTTACCAGCGTTAGTTTACCACAGCGATGATGATGATGATGATAAATGGTTTTTGTTATGATAATTTTCCTGTGTGATAATAATTAACGTTAACGAATAACCTCTCTCTCTCTCTCTCTCTCTCTCTCTCTCTCTCTCTCTCTCTCTCTCTCTGTCAACTGCCGTCCCCTCTGCCATTTCAGTGTCTCCCGTACCTCCCCCCCCCCCAGTCTCTTCTCCACTGCCGTTCTTTCCGTCATTTTAGTGTCCTCGGTCTCTTTTCACCACAGATGGTTTCCCACAACACAAAGCGCTTTTCTTCTCGCTCTTTCTTCCGTTTTCTGCCTCCACTCCTTCCTCTCTTTTGCATTTGCTTCCTCGGTGTGTTTCTCATTTATCTTCCTCTCGCTTCTTTTTGTCTTTCTTCCATCTTCCATTTTCCTTTTCTCAGTGTATTCTGTCATCTTGTGATTTCTATTTCTTCGCTTCCCTTCGCTTTTTTTCTTACTCTTCCTTATTCCTTTCATATCAACGTATCCTTTGTCTTCTGATTTCCAAAACTTGTCTCTTCGTGTGTATATATATATATATATATATATATACACACACACGAAGAGACAAGGTTTGCAAATCAGAAGACAAAACATACGTTGATATGAAAGGAATAAGGAAGAGTAAGAAAAAAAAAAAAAAAAAGCCACGTACTGCATTAGCGGAAACAAGGGGTGCTGTGGTTGAACCAGTGTCGCTTACTGTAAAGTATGCTTGCACCCAGTCGGCTTGCGTGGGCCGATTACACTTGGTTCACAGACTACACACACATCCAAAGCCACTCCAAAACTACAATTACACTTACAAGCACTTCTCACCCTACATACGATCTCTACCAGACAGCCTAAGCCACTTGGTAGAGATACATTGGCTGTATCGTCCCGACTTCAGTCGGGATAGGCCGGTCCTGCAGTGGATACTCAAACGGCTGATGATGATGATGATGATGATTATATATATATATATATATATATATATATATATATATACTATAGCAGTAGCCGTGTGTGTGTGTGTGTGTGTGTGTGTGTGTGTGTGTGTGTGTGTGTTTTGGGCAGCCGAAACTACACATTCAAATCGCACTAAAATTGACATAAAAATCGCAAAAAATTCGCTGATGTGAAAAAACTTAGTACCATCACGCTTGAAAAGCTTTTACTATATTTAATGAGCGATCACATTTTGACCAAAAAACGCTGCTCCCGAAGGCCGGCACAGGATCTCCGTAGAATTTTTTGCCCAGAGGTAAAACTAAAATAAACGTGGGTTTCTTTCCCGAAGTTGCAAATAACACGATCAATTGGTTAGCTGCAAAATCCAAGTGACAACGTTACACTAGAACAGCACATAAACGCGAGAGCCCTCCGCAGAAGCAAGTGCAAGGGACCCGAAGGGCCCACGAGCACTTGTGTGTGTGTGTGTATATATATATATATATATATATATATATATATATATATATATATATATATATATATATATTATCCTTCGCCTCTTACATCGGGTGTGTGTGTGTTATTTTTGTTTTTACAGAAGACGAATAGGGGAAGAAAAAAAATAATCCATACACCAGATTAGAGGTGCCCTCCAATCATAAAAAATCTTGGACTTGAATAGACGTAGGTGAAAGTATAGGGAGAAACTATTCTAGAGAAGTGAGTTCCAAAGAGATGCAGGTTGGGGAATAAAAGAATTCCGAGAGGCAGAAGTTCTGCAATATGGCCGTGTGACAGTCCAGCCATGAGCGCCACAAGATGCCAATGTAGCGCAGAGGAAGGGGTGGAGAGGTGGCAGAATGGAAGCAGCTTCGTCTGATTATTTGCCATAAAACTATCTGTAAAATGATGCAAGGCAGGCAACATACCTGCTTACTTGTTGGGGACGTAGTTCATTTGTAATTGCAAGGTTATTGATAATTCTAACAGCTTATTTCTGAATTTTGTCCAGTTGTTTTAGTACAACCTATCCACATCCACTCCACATGGGTCTGCACTATTCTAGCTTGTAAGTTATGGTCTGCTGCTCGTCAGTGAAGAAGTTACCGATTCCATATAATAATCCAGGTCTCTTTGACGTGGTTTCAGCAACTGATCTAATATGTGAGGTCCAGTTACGGGCATTATTAAGTGAAACACCGACAATATCAATACATTTGGAGGTCGTTATACCGGCTGCATGGAAGGTAACATAGAAATCAGGCAATATCTGTCAAATAGTAAACTGTATATATTTGGTTATCCCAACGTTAAATGAGACAATGTTAGTTTGTCTCCATCCAGTGATCTCTCTTTTTTCTGCGCCTTCCGTCTCAAATTTCTGCTGTTTTCCCCTCCATCTCTCAGCTGGTCGTTTTTTTTATCTTCTTTCCTGCTTGTCTCTTCGTTCTGTTCCTCCATTTTCACTCATTTTTCCTCTCTCTCTCTCTCTCTCTCTCTCTCTCTCTCTCTCTCTCTCTCCAAAGAAAACCAGACAGCCTCACACAACGTCCACCTTTTCTTTCCATGCTATTATCATTTTTGTTTTTCTTTTTTCTTTTACTTTTTCTTTTCTCGTCGGGCCATTACCATTCTGAAGCTTCATACGAGAGAGAGAGAGAGAGAGAGAGAGAGAGAGAGAGAGAGAGAGAGAGGGGGGGGGAAGACTGTTGAACATAAGGAAATTGCATAAGAATGAATAGCCACTTAAATTTTCTGCCAGACACCCATAACATAACTCACATCTTCCACCATTTTAACATATTCACCACGAACACGTCTTTTTCTTATACTTTATTCTCTTTGCCTTCCGACTATTCTATTTCTCCGTTAAATGGGAGGTATGAAGTTTGTATTTTGTTCTTCCTAATACCAGGCGATTTTTTCTTCTCGGAGAAAATCATTGGCGGTATTTTTTTTGTAATCTATCTCGGTTTACTTACTAGACGAAAAATTAAGGGATTTTAATTTTATTCAGTCTTACAACAGGGTAGGTGGAGATACATGGAGCAACAGACAGACATATGAGGAAGTAAAGGAGCGCTGTGGTGTTGAAGTGGAGGTGACTGAAAGAGATCAGAGAAATATTCTGAAATGGTTTGGCCATGTGGAGGGGATGCAGACTAGAACAGTGTGAGTGAGTGAAGTGGATGAGGGAGGGGAGGGTCAAGGAGACAGAGGTATGGAGTAGAAAGTTACCATATATGGGAGCAGGGCGTGTGAGTTGTGCAGAGGACAGGCAGACGTGGAAGCGATTTGTTTGTGGCCATCCCTTACGACATAAAGGCGTGTGGTAATAGTCAGATACTTAGACCAGATTATTACACTACACTGAAGAGAACCCATCACAGGTAGAGGGTTGACCATGGGAGGGTCCCTTAGCAGTGAATGGATTAAGGGACAGTGGTTTTACACTCTCAGGTTCGATAAAACTAACTTAAGCTGAATAAAATCGTCTGGAAACAGCAAGAGTGAAGTCACAGATGCCATCATACCTAAGGACTTACGAATTTCCAGTCATTTTTTTCCCTCTAGTATTGTTAAAATTCAGGCTCCTATAAATAATTCAGATGAGGAAAATCACCCTACAAGAAGAGATGACGAGGTTAATGGGGACACTATGACCACTCCCAGGGTCATACAATTCTCTCTCTCTCTCTCTCTCTCTCTCTCTCTCTCAAATGCAATTGTCTTATGGATACCTGGAATAACAAACCCAAGAAAACGAGACCCTGAGACAAGTAGACGAGGAATTTTGGAAAATGCAGTGTGTTTGAAACTTGGGTGAAAAATGGACGCATGTAACATTAATGGATTCCTGGTACAAGGCGTGTGTGTGTGTGTGTGTGTGTGTGTGTGTGTGTGTGTGTGTGTGTGTGTGTGTGTGTGTGTGTGTGTGTGTGTGTGTGTGTGTGTGTGTGTGTGTGTGTGTGTGTGTGAGAGAGAGAGAGAGAGAGAGAGAGAGGGACAGAGAGAGAGAGAGAGAGAGAGAGAAATGGATGTGTTTCAAGATAACAGAAGTGGGAGGAATTTTTGAAGATTCCGGGAAAAAAACCCGTAAATAATGCTTTATGTGTATTGCGAGAGAGAGAGAGAGAGAGAGAGAGAGAGAGAGAGAGAGAGAGAGAGAAATGGATGTTTCAAGAGAGCAGAAGTGGGAGGAATTTTTGAAGATTCAGGGAAAAAACCCGTAAATAATGCTTTATGTGTATTGCGAGAGAGAGAGAGAGAGAGAGAGCATGAGAACCTGTATAATAGAAATAGACATCTGTAGTGCAGTTCCTGGCGAGAGTATGACTAAACACTGGTATACAACAAGGATAAAATAAAAGGCCTTCCTCGACCCACCAAAACTTGCAGCTGACACTGGCAGGGAAATGCATGAAAGAACATCATGCAGTATAAAAACGCTGGTAAGGAAATTTATTACAAAAGGACAAAAGGAAAACATTCTAGATACTGAACCTTAGGACGATAAAAAATTGGTATTAATTCTTTCATAACTGTCTCAGTGACCGGGATTAGTTGAGCACCCTTCCTGGTTCTCTGTTTACCTGTGCAATTGTTGGAACTCTTATTAAAAAATAATTATCTGTGCGTAGCTTCTTCCCCACATCGATTGCTCTGTTTTCAAACCATTTTTCCCTTCTCCTTTTTAATATAGATTTTTCATAGTCTTAGACCTTTTTTTCTTGTCCTTGTTCTCTTCTGTCTGGTCAGTTTGAAGACGTTACTAACATCTCCTGTGGTTATACCGTTCAATCACTGAAACATCCCAATTTAATCAGCCCTTACTCTATGCCATTCCACTGAGAACAAACTTTACTGGACCATACCAAGGCCGGGCAGCAGATTTCCGTTCTGTATACACCATTTTTGCATGACGTGCTAAGACTGATTCCCAAGTTAGTCAATTTTCCACTTTTCCTTCTCTCTCCCTTCATTTCTATTAACTCTAGCCTAACTTAACCTGCCCTAACTTAACCTAATCTAGTCTAACTGATTAACCTGAGTGACTAACAAAACACCTTAACCTGGTACTAAGAAAACACCCCAAAGCTAACCTAGACTCTGTTGGATAAAAAAGTTTAAAATGGTACACTGCCTCACCGAGAAACGCCTTGTCACTGAATTACTCAGTGACTGAGTTCCGGCGTTCCTGAGGGATCGATTACAGTACGTCTGTCGTGAGTTTGTGAGTAAATCTTGGTGGAAAGAATTTGAGCTGGAACAGTTATGAAGTAGGGAGATAAATTTAGGCAGGTCGATGGATGGATGAAGCAATGAAAAAGATAATGTTAGGTGAATGGATGGAAAGGTACACAGAAAGATAAATAGAATCACCTTCGGACTGGCACCCCAAAGTGACCACTTGAAGACCAATCACCCCGATTTCGCCCACCTGAAGATAGTCACCAAGGGTTCGTCCATACAAAGATCAGCCACCCCTGTTTCATGCACCTGATGTTCAGTTACCTAATAATTTCGCCCACTTGAATATCAGCCCACCCCAGTCTCACTCACCTGAAGATCAGCCACCTCAATTTCACCCACATGAAGATCAGTCACCCCAATTTCGTCCACTTGAAGATCAGCCACCCTAGTTTCACGTACTTGGAGATCAGCCATCTTGATTTCGCTCACCTGAAAGTAAGGCACCACAATTTCACTCATATGAAAATCAGCCACCTCAATTCACCTACTTGAAATCAGTCACCCGAATTTCACTCATCTCGAAATCAGTCACTCCGGTTTCGCCCACCTGAAAGTCAACCAACCAAGTTTCGCCAATGTTCATTAAAGGGAGTGTATTATAATTCAGTTAGATTGTTTGTGGTGATACAACATATAACGAATGTGCTCTTCAGTTTACAATATATTTCATATCACAGGTACTCTTATCTGAAAACTTGTACAAAAGCCAGATATAGTGTCAACATTGGTAATGATTGTGACATAGCTTCTAAAAATGGGTACTTGTTCTATACAGGTTTTAACTACTGTACATGTGGACTATGACATAAGTGGAGAATGGTCTAAACTTCAAGTCCTAGCTTTCCAAGTGTGGGATATCCAAATAAGCGTGAACTCACCCTATTTCTGCCAGAGCTTTCATAAACAGCGAATCATCCAACTTAACCTACCTAAAGATTAGCTGCCACAAATTCGCCCCTGGTTTTCCCCATATGAAGTTCAGTCACCCCAGTTTTGCCCACAGTAAGATTGGCCACCCCACTTTTGCCCACAGTAAGATCAGCCACCGCAGTTTTGCCCACAGTAAGATCAGCCACCCCAGTTTTGCCCACAGTAAGATCAGCCACCCCAGTTTTGCCCACAGGAAGATCAGCCACCCCAGTTTTGCCTACAGTAAGATTAGCCACCCCAGTTTTGCCCACAGGAAGATCAGCCACCCCAGTTTTGCCTACAGTAAGATTAGCCACCCCAGTTTTCCCTACAGTAACACAGCCACTCCAGTTTTG
This sequence comes from Coenobita brevimanus, assembly GCF_032717465.1. Lineage (NCBI taxonomy): Eukaryota > Metazoa > Arthropoda > Malacostraca > Decapoda > Coenobitidae > Coenobita > Coenobita brevimanus. The sequence continues at coordinate 2,153,644 of NC_136960.1, read as the reverse complement.
CCCACAGGAAGATCAGCCACCCTGAGCACAAGAGGAATGGCTGATCTTTAGGCAGTCCGAAAGATGGATGTCTGGATAGTGGTAAACATATGTGGATGTGTAGATGGATAAAGAAATACTGTACATAAATAAGTCAACATAGACTGACGAATGGATGAATACACAGTCTGACATATGCGTAGTGGTGACATCCGACGACTGTATGACGAGAGATGAAGTGTCGTCAAAGTAAACGTTTTCCCAATTGTGAGTTTCAAGGTATACCATTTTCACCTGCCTTTTTTTCTTTTTTGTTCCTGAGGGTTTGTCAGAGGAGGTCACCATACACGCCTATTTTCTCATCACATAAAAGACAGTAAAATGCGAGTAGGCCTAATTGCTTTTTCTCATCATCCTCACTCCTTGTTCTAGGGAATTAATATCTGTTTCTTTGTACGGGCAGAGAGAGAGAGAGAGAGAGAGAGAGAGAGAGAATCCCCCACCATATTCCAAACTGTGAAGAACTAGGGAGTCTTCTAATGCCACGATGATACATCCCTCTTCTTCCCCGTCCCCTCTCCACCCCGCGTCACTGATGAAATACGGAGTCATGGCTGGATAACACAATATTCCATGACCCCAAATTCACTTCACAGGGTTAGGGTAGATACAGATTCACTCAGACCACAACCCTTCCTCTCTCTCTCTCTCTTGCCTGATTCTACGACCTTTGACCTTCACCTCATTCTGTAACGCCTCACACTGCCACACCTCACATTATCACACCACTCATTACCACACCTGAAACTGCCACAACTCACAGTCACACTTCACACTGCTGTATCTCACTGTACGGCCTCACACTGCCACGCCTGTCACTGCTACCTCTTACACTGCCATATCTCACCCTTCGACACATCATACTTCCACACCACACACTGTCACACCTCACATTGTCGCACCACACAATACCATACAATTCACTGCAACTTTTCAAAGTACCACACCCCAAAATGCCCCACTTCCCACTGCCACATCTCGCACTAAAACAGCGCACACTGCAACACAGCGCCACGCCCTACACTACCATGGCTCACACTGACACACTTTACATTGACAAACGTTTCACTGCCATACTTCACACAGCCAAATCGTACACTGCCACATCTCACACTGGCACATCTCTCACTGCCATACCTTCTACCAACCCACTCCCATCTCCTACTGCACTGACATCTTTTAAAACTCGACACTATTATTTTACTCTGAGTATACTTCCTGGCGGACCCACAATGACGCATGGGTTTCGGTGTTTGCTTCCCGATGTGCGTGTTCCCTGAAGTTGAGGATCGAAACCAAAATCGTAATGGACATTTAAAGTCAGTGCTAGTACAGTTCATTCACATTTTACATTCTGCCCACTTTAATTTGGCCAAAACTTCCACTCCTCCATCTTGAATACTAAGGTTTAACAAAAGATTAACAGCAGAATATGGTGACTCTTACTAAGGGAGCTAATGCGGAGCCGAGTGTAGGTTTATTATGCTAAGATCTACGGACAAATCTGATGCAAACAGACGAAAATCTTTGCCAAGTTAAAGTAAAAGAAATCTTGTGTAGTATGAAATCGTGTTCGTCTATTCTGATGAAGTACACCCAAATACAAAAGTCCGCTCGCCTTCCCTGCTAAATTCATAGACGCTTGAATGAAACGTAGTGGACAAACGTGTATATTATCACCCACAGATCTATAATTATACTTCAGTCCATTACGTCTCATTTAAGCCCCTACGAACCGAGCGGTGGACTAGAGGCGGGAGAGGCGAAAGGATTTTAGTAGGCCTATTTGACAGTACACAGAATCTGTCACATACCAACGTAGCCTTTGCAACATTTGGAGCTTTACATTTGCAACATTTGGGGCATCACATGCACTGCTATCACTACAGACACCCCTTCCTGAGCCGCACTTGACTAAAATGACAATAGGTTAATTCAGGCTATCACTCTCTCTGTGAGAAGAGTGTTAAGTATTGCAGTGGGCTTCATAATGACAAGTACACACACAAAAACAGTAACATGGGAAGCTTTAGTGTGGGATACAAGATACTAGAAGATCTGAGGCCGATGTTCTCTCTCTCTCTCTCTCTCCATTTTTCACCTCCCTGCCTGTATATATCCTTTTCTCTACCCACCTTCTCCCTTTTATTGAGTTTTCTTTTTCTTGACTCGTTTTGTCTCTGTTCACCTCTCTGAAATATTTCGTTCTTACTGTTTTTGTCTTTTTTTTTTTTTCGTTTCCTCTTCTTTCTTTTAAAACGCTCAGACCCATCACATTTTTTGCACCATTCGACTTTTCCCTTCCATCAATACATTTCCTCTGTTTCTCTCTCTCTCTCTCTCTCTCTCTCTCTCTGTGCATCTGTTCCAATTATATCTCATGCATGGCTTACGCTATCAACATGAAACCTTCAGGGTATCAAGATATGGGCAAAATCTTGGACAAGTTTGAAAATGGGCAGTCGGGGTCAAGGTCAAGGTCACCAAAATGACTGTCAAAGGTCAATTAGTTTTTACCGCCCGCCCAGACCACCAATATGTCTCATGAACAGCTTGAGCTATCAACATGAAACCTTCAGGGTATATATGGCAAAAATCTTGAACGACTTCGAAAATGGGCAGTCGAGGACGTCACCAAAATGTCTGCCAAATGTCAACTAGTTTTTATCACCCGCCTCTAGCACGATTGTATCTCAAGAACGGCTTGGGCTATCAAAATGAAACCATCAGGGTATCAAGATATGCCCAAAATCTTCCGGCCCCCCGGGGATGGCGTCGTCCTCGGGTCCCCCCCAAGGAGTGAAGCCCCCCGGCCCACCCACGGAGGGGCGCCGCCATCCGTCCCGCCCAGGGGACAGCGCTTGTAACTTGGTCAACATCATCTTCTGGCGGGCGACTAGCATTCGGCTCCCGAATGCTTTTCTTTCATTTGGTTACTGCTTTCATCACGCCAAAATTTCTGAAATTTTCCCTCCCTACTTCTTTTTCGGTGTGTGTGTGTGTGTGTGTGTGTGTGTGTGTGTGTGTGTGTGTGTGTGTGTGTGTGTGTGTGTGTGTGTGTGTGTGTGTGTGTGTGTGTGTGTGTGTGTGTGTGTGTGTGTGTGTGTGTGTGTGTGTGTGTAAGAAAGTGAGGGAGTGAGCGAGGCAGAGGAGAGACAGGGATTTCTGGCTGGCACAACTGGAGTCAGAACATAATTGTAGATCGGTCCTGACATGCTAAATGAGCACTGTTATCTATGCTGCAATTTAGTAACTCTCTCTCCCTCTCTCTCTCTCTCTCTCTCTGTCCGTCTGTCTGTCTGTCTGTCTGTCTCTGTCTGTCTGTCTCTGTCTCTCTGTCTCTCAACCCACACTACTCACCATTTTACCCACGTTCGACCAGGTAAGCCTCAAGTCTCACCTGTACAAGTCATTTTCTCCTTCATTATGATGCTTTTTTTTCTTCATTCTGAAATTTTCCCTTCTGACTTCATTTTTTTTTTTTATACCTGGAGAGACACCTGGTACTGAAGAGGTTAATTATATACTAATCCAGTTCCAAAAATCTAGAGCTCAATTTTATCGCTTTGTGGTTGTAAAAGAAAATCAAATTCGTACCTGGAGGGAATGGGTGAGAGCAAAATGGAGGCCAAAGTACCAATTAGGACGACAAAAGTGGCAACATGAGGTGCTAATGGCTTTTAATTAGTTACCCCTTAATAACCTGTGATAAAAAGAAAACGGGCCTACTTTTATTCTCTCTCTCTCTCTCTCTCTCTCTGAGGGAGTAGGCTATTTTTACGGTCTATTATACACGCTGAATTTAATCACTGGAGCATTTTTCATTCTCGAAAGCACCTTTTTTTTTTTTTTCAGGCTTGGAATATTAATCAGTCAGGAGTAAATGCTGTACTTTTTCTCCGATAGTAATTTGATCACAGGCGCTGTATTTCGCTCGTGGCTGTTACATATTGTACATCTGGTATGAAAAATTATTGTATATATTGCAACACACACACACACACACACACACACACACACACACACACACACACACACACACTGAAAAAGAAGTAGGGAGGGAAATTTTCATAACTTTTGGCATGATGGCACAGAGAGAGAGAGAGAGAGAGAGAGAGAGAGAGAGAGAATAAATACCTACATGGACAGACGAATAAGCAGACAGACAGACAGGCAGAATGAATTAATACAGTAGGCTCCTCACCTTAAATCCTCTGCACACATTTCTAAAAATCGTCTCTTGTGGGAATTATCACACCTAACTTTGACGACCTTATCAACTTTGCCTAAAGATCAAACACAGGATAAGGTCATGAGAAGGGCTGCACAAAGCTGAGGGGAGCTGGTGCGACTTCGTTTAAATAAAAAATAATAATAATAATTTTCGAGGTTTGGTTAATTTTGTCCTTAATGCCTCCTAGAAAATTTATAAGGATTTTGGAAACATTTTTTTTACCATCTGTTTTTAAATATACCAGAGCAAGAAAACTTATTATCCGTCTATCTATCTATCTATCTATCTATCTGTATTTTTCTTCTTACTTCAAACGGCTTAATTCGGATTTTAAGTCTCGTACAAGCACCACGAATGATGCTCCCCGTTCTTCCTTTTTAGCTGATTCTTGTGTCGCTTTTGTTCACGATTTAAAACATCTCCGTCAGTCTCCAATAACTTTCAGCAGGGTGATGTGATATATTTTTTTTTATGATCACGTTATGACACAGACTGAACTCTATTTGCTCCGTCTTCATGTTCTTGTTCTTATTTTTTTTCCTTGTTGTTCTCCTTTCTCGTGCAACCAATCCTCAGCTTGGTGCCCTTCCTTCATTTCCTCAATAGTTCACTTTAACCTTGGTCCAATTGTTCCTTGTGCAAATACTCCCTGACGCTTCCCCCCCTCCTCTCTCTCTCTCTCTCTCTCTCTCTGTAAGACTTTTAAAGAGTCCAGTGGGGTCAAAGGACAAATCATAGCTTACAAGTACACACAGTGAACTGAGGGAACACGACTCCGTAGAATTTACAGCCACCTGTGAGCGCGTGACGAGCAAGCGAGCGTTTGTACATACGCCTATCATTTCCATCTTGATGTAAACTTTTAACGTTTCTGGTGAGGTAGTTGAACAATAACAGGATAAACAAACTAAAATATTTACTTTTTTTTTCTCTCTCTCTCTCTCTCTCTCTCTCTCTCTCTCTCTCACACACACACACACACACACACACACACACACACACACAGAACGTGAGTTAAAGGTTACAATTACACTGTCGTCTAAGTAATATTTGATACAGGAGAGCATTTCAAAACAAAGCAAGTCATGGCCGGAATTGGAAACTGACATTTGATATTCATGAAAGTGTCAAAAGAAAGAATGAAAGAAAGAAACAAAGAAGTGAATTGAATACCAACTAAAAAAAATGTCGATATGGAATTGAATGTGGACGAGTAGTTTTGTTCGAAATCAGAAAGTCAAAATACGAATTAGTCATTTCAAAGTGACAGTCCATATAAGCAACGCATTTTTGTCTTATGCAAAGACTCGTATATCAATGTGAGTCAAGAGCATAACGTCACTGCCCATGAATGAAATGCATAAATAAAAAACTTCTTGTCAATAAAAAAAGAGGAGAAATAGCAAGTCAGATGACATTATTGTGCAACGCAAGTGAAAATTCGTATATATACTAGAAGAATTTGTTTGTCCAATGGTTAAGTTTAATTTATTGCACTCTCTCTCTCTCTCTCACTGACACAACATCCACCCTGCAACTCACATCATTCTCTAAATTGCCTCCTCGCTCGTTAGAGAGGAAGGGGGGAGGAGAAATAAGAGAGAGAGAGAGAGAGAGAGAGAGAGACGGGGAAGAGGTTGGGAAAGGAAAGAGGGAAAATGATGAAAAATGTGAGGAGAGAAATAGTAGGAAAAAAATAATAGGAGAAAAAAGGAAGGAAGACATGGGAGGAAAGGGAAAGACAGCGAAGGGGGAAAGGGAAAAACAGGTAAACAGGGAGAGCAAAAAGGGAAAGGGAAAGGGAACAGAAGGGTGATGGAATGAAAAAGAGGAAGGACGGGTAGAGAGAAAGGGGATTAGAAAAAGATGGGAAAGGGTTAAGGAAAGGTATGAAAAATTATAAAGGGAACTGAGAGAGAGAAAGAGAGAGAGAGAGAGAGAGAGAGAGAGGAACGGTAAGGGTAATGAAAGATAAAACAAAGGGAAGGGAACAAAAAATAAATGGCCTAGGAGAAAGGGAATGACACAGGGAAGAGGGAAAATAGATGGGAAGTGATGGGGTTAGGATAGGTTAATGAAGGTCAGGAAACTAAAGGAAAAAAGGGGGCAGGAAAAGAGAGGCAGTGGAAAGGTGGAGAGTTAGGGGAGAGAAGGAAAAAAATAGGAAAGAGGGAAGGAAAAGGGGAAGGGTGATGGGGAAGCGTTAGGGGTAAAGAGATGAGAAATATATTAAGAAAGAGGGGAGGGGAAAGAGAGAAGTTGGGAAGGAAGGGGGAACGGGTTGCTGGGGAAGAGGTAAGAAAGTGGAGAGATAAAAAAAAGACTGAAGGGGAATAAAGGCGATTTAGAGAGAAGGAAAGGTTATGAACAGAGACAGAAAAGGTAAGAGACAAGGAGAGGTAGGTGCAGGTGGGTATAGGAAAATTATGAACACGGGGAATGAGGTACCACTGAGGGGAAGGAGGAGGAGAGGAGAGAGGAAAGATAGGTAGAAAAGGGAAGAGAATTGGAGACGCTGACCGTAGGAGATATGAAGCAGAAGGAAAAAAAGGAGAGACTAAAGTGGAGGCGAAGGAAGAGGAGGATAATGGGGAAACGAAAGAGAATGGGTAGTGCTGGGGAAAGAAAAGATAGGAGAAAGATAGAGGGAAGGAGAGGATGATGGAGAAACGAAAGGGGAAAGGTAAGGCATGGAAAGAAAACGTAAGAAAAATATAAAACCTGAGAAGTATAGAGGAGGGAGGACTGAAGTACGAGAGACACGGGAAGTAAGTTGGAAGGACAAGGAAGGACGTGTACATAGGAGTATATTTTTTGCTCTTCCTCTCTACCTAACATCCTCCTTCCGTCCAGCATACGTGCGTACCTGCCTTCCTCCTACCTACCTAATTTCCTTTCTGATTTCAATTGGTTTCCTTTTTCTTTCCCTTCTCCCTCAATACCTACCACCCCGTGTGTTTGTATGCCTCCTACCTGCCTGCCTAACTGCCCACTTCCCTCCCTGTCTTCTTCCTGCCTGCTTGTCTCCCTACCTGTCTACTGTAGAGGCCTGCCTACCTACCTGCCTGCTTAACTGCCTGCCTGCCTGTTTACCTTTCTGGCTTCCTACCTTGCCTGCTTACCTGCCTTCCCCCCTGCTTACCATCTTCCTGCTTATCTTTCTGCCTGCCTGCTTGCCTACCTTCCTCCTGCTTGACTCTGTTTACCGGCGTCGAGGTGAGGGATGGCTGTTGTCGGTATTGTGTTTACTTTCTTACGCTCTACCTACGTGTTCATCCCCACGTTATCGGTGAGAGAGAGAGAGAGAGAGAGAGAGAGAGAGAGAGAGAGAGAGAGAGAGAGAGAGAGAGAGAGAGAGAGAGAGAGAATTTATCGGATAAAAACGGTGTAAACTCATCCATCAGAGAGGAAGAGATTTAAAGTTAGACTCGATATCATTTCAGTCTGTGGTTTGGTCTACATTTATTTGTGTTTTATTTATACATATACATTTTGTGGAGATTTAGGGAGTGAAAGGGAAAAATAGTGAGAGGATGATGTAGGTTGTTGTGGAGGTGTGTGCTGAATGAAGTGATTGATGTGTGTGTGTGTGTGTGTGTGTGTGTGTGTGTGTGTGTGTGTGTGTGTGTGTGTGTGTGTGTGTGTGTGTGTGTGTGTGTGTGAGAGAGAGAGAGAGAGAGAGAGAGAGAGAGAGAGAGAGAGAGAGAGAGAGAGAGAGAGAGAGAGAGAGAGAGGGAATCTTAAAACACGATAAAAACTCTCAATCAACCTTTTCCTTTGTATGAACACAGTGCATTATTTTATTCACACACACACACACACACACACACACACACACACACACACACACACACACACACACACACACACACACACACACACACACACACACACACACACACACACACATTAGCTTCCTCCTGTGTATTTGGCGAACTCACGCACCTTATTCATAAAATCAGATGGTTTTGATTATGAGAGACAAATCATACTGGCCTCCCAAAATAAATATTTAATTATAATCTGGGGATATTTTCTTCACGGTGACACCAATTCATTTATTCACTTATTTATTTACTTATTTCATGTGAAGGTGATGTTAGCGGCCAGAAGCTTGATATGAGATTGCGTGTCATTGCTCCCCCACACACATCAGCACTGGGGCGTTGGTCACATTAGCCTCGTGACCTCCTAGTGTTCTTTTCTCTTGGTGCATGCTGTCACTCGCTCTCTCCCTCTCTCTCTCCCTCTCTCTTATTCCCCCCTTCTCCCTGCCCATCTCATCTTCCTTCACACCATCCCATTCACCCTTCTCTGTTGTTCATTTCCCTTAACTCACACTTCCTACCATCTAATCATCCCTCTCATCCTTCCCTCCCACTTCCGCTTCTCCTCCTCCTTCTCCTTCCCTTCTCCAGTCCCTCTCATCTTCTCCTTCTCTCCCTCCCTCTCATCCTTTCCTTCTTTTTCTTCTCCTCTCCCTGCCTCTCATCCTTTCCTTCTTTTTCTTCTCCCGTCTCCCCCTCTCTCTGTCCTCTAAATCCCTTTGTTTTTATGCTTCTTCCGTCTTATTTTCCCCTCGTGTGTCCCAGTTTCCCTTTTGATTAATATGTTCTCTTCCTTCCTTCATATTTTATTACACTTTTAGCTTTCCCTCAGCTTTTAATATTCTTGTTACCTGCAGTTAAGTCTGTCTTCTTTACACACACACACACACACACACACACACACACACACACACACACACACACACACACAATATATCTATCTATCTACCTGTCTCTCTATATACCAATCAAGAAGTAAATCTAAAGTATTTTGCCTTTTCGCTTGCCATGAATCTTTCACCTCATGTACGTCTTTTATAATTAATCTTTGCTGCCTCCTGCTTCTCCAATAAGAGGAGTAAAATATAACCTTCTTTAACCTTTTCACGCCTGGAATTCTTTCGTAAGGAGAAGTAAAGCCATCTGGAAGTAGCAAGAATAAAATATCTGATAGACATTCTCACGCTAAATGGTTTAAAGTCGCGACTGAAAAATGCAGCTTCCACGATTGTCTACGACCATTTCTTAAACCCCTGATGAGAACAATGCGTGCCTGGTGAGCCTTCCTGGTTCTTGCCTGTCCTCTTTGCTGTGACATGCATACAGGTTGACTGATTGTGCAACTTGCTCATGGTGTTGCATAACCTCAAAATGGTAAGTGCCTTGTCTAATCTGCCTTTCCCTCTGTTTATGACCTATCTTTTCAGTTCAATCTGTACAGCCGTCTCGAAAATTAGATCTTGATTTTCGCTCTCACTGTTCATTTTTACTCGAAAGGACAGCTTGTATTGGCTTCCATTTCTTTCCCCAGAGCAAATACGGATTATAGTGGATAAGAGGATGAATGGCAGGTCGATAACAAGGTGGAATGAAACGACTGCAAAGTGTATGATGGGCGGTGGGACGTCGTGGGGGCAGGGGTCGTTTATGTATAAGGATACAAATGACTGGATAATCCTTTTGTCGAAGTTAATTCTTACAGGATACAACAGAATCACGAAGATCTAGGTATAATTAATTCAGTACTACTTCCAAATCAACGCTCTTATTTTATCTGTGTGACTTGTTGGATGTCCATTGAAAGTTGTCTGGTTTAAGACAGACTCAAATTTAACAGCTTGTTATTAGCAGCCTTTGCCTGGTACTGTCACTTTCAAATGAAAGATATCGTCTATGCATAAGCAATGTACTCGCGTTCATGCATCCACCAGGCGATTTTTTTCAACTTATCGATCCCTCTTGATGAAGAAATAAATGAATGCTATAGCTAATCTGGATTTCGAAAAGTCACTATTGAGGTGAAGGAATTAGTTTGGGGATGCCCAGAATAATTTTGAGGCCTCAACTAATTCAAGGGGTCAATGCCCCCTACCCCATTCCTCTCCCTCCACCCTGGCCACCAGCCCCCTCACCCCCTTCCTCGTCGTTGTGGGTGCCATGCGATCCGGCCATCAAGGCACCGATGCCAGTTAAGCGGCGATGTCACGGCCCGGCTGAGGTCTGGCTTGCGTGAGATTCAATTAATGGACCGAAGGCGGAACGGGAGGCTTATATATTTTTTCGCAAGGCCAACCGCGCTCAGAATGGGGTCACATTGCTCCTCCCTCCCTCTCTCCCTCCCTCCTCCTTTCCCTCCCAACCCCTATGGCCGCCTGCTCTCCCTGAACCTCTTTTTTCAGGGCTGTATTTCAGGTGGCTTAAGAGATTTCGGGGCAATTCTTCCCCAGCTTCATGTTTTGCGCAATTTACCTTCTTCTTCCCTTGTATACTACTGCAGGAAACTATATAATACTAAAAATACATGAATGACATAATACAGAATTTCAGGGTGTAAGAAGCATCATAATTCACTACGAAGAACGTGCTATGGAATCTCTTATGTCATCTAAAATACGGCCCATAGCTACATACTTTTTATATTACACCTCAGCCCATTCAGTAAACGAAGTATTTATGTACATTTAACGACCCTCGATTAGCGTATTTCGAATTAAAAAGTGGTCGCAGACTGAAAATTAATCCTGTTATCCTAGTGACTTTTGTTATTTAATGCTATCGTCCGGCTTTTATTCTTTAATCACTTGTGAGCTGGAGGGGTTATTTTTAGCCTTAATTTTTTCCATCATTTACCGGTCTGTCATAAGCTTAATAAAATCACCTGGATGAAATATGAATCACATGATAAACAGTATAAAAAAAAACCTATAAATTCTTATCTATATAATATTATTAACAAAGAAAAAAGTTTGTTGTGCAACCGCAACACCATTACATTAAAGACAGAAATAATTTTTAGTACTCATAGGTTAAAAGTTTCCACCAAGTTGTTTGTATAATGCTACCCCGGAATGGGTACTGATAAGGGGTGGCATCCTAAGTGGCACTGCATGCTTCGAAACACCTTTTTCTTGGCAGTTCATCAAGTTCACTATATACTGAAAGCCTTGTGTATGCTATCTGTATATTTTTAGTATCCACACAGTCTGGCTCAATAGCACGCAAGAGGATAACAAAGCGCAGCAGGCAAACTATATAATTAAAGACGAGGTGCAATGAATCCTATGCCGTCTACACTGCGTACCATAGTTTGTACACATATATAACAGAATATTGATTTATCGTTGCACAGACATAAACAAGTAAAGGAAGAGGTGCAGGGAGTCTCCTAAATCCATATGCACACGACCTCATGTTCTAGTTGGCAGAAGAAATAATAAAGGAAAGGAAGTACTGTTAAGATGGCCCTTATTATTCTTAGCGACTGCGCGCCTGCCATTAACTCCTTAATAAAACTATGTAATTTTAATTTTCTAGAGATTGGTTGACGATTTTATGAGCTTAGGGTAGACATTTTGTAGTACACGGGCTTATGAAGGCTGTATCTAATTCCTGCAGTTCAAAGTCTTGCCTCTTGAATGAAATCGCTTGAGAGTAAGCAAAATAATATAATAATACTTTATCGTTGTGTAGAGGTACAAGCAAATAAATAATTTTCTGTGTTTATGTTTCCCCGCAACGGTATCCACAACATTTAGCGTTAGTTTCACGTCCCTAATTGAACAGGGACAGGGAGGAAACAAACCGATTCCACTGTTTCACTGGCTTCCGGACTGAACTTGGATTCCTAATTATACTGCTGGTTGAGCAGGGACAAGGGGGGAAATAAAATGAGTCCACTGTCTGACAGGCACACAAACTACATTTACGCTCATCTAGTTGCGAGCTGCACGTAATACCCAGACCACTACCAGCTTCCCCGAGATCTAGGGAGCTATTCATATATGTCTGGATGTAGTGGCTTGAAAGGATAGAGTGATGGCTACACGAGGCTCAGTCACAACACAATAGCCACTTTGATCTAGACAATGGAGAGTTGGTTTGTTATAATCGTTTTACTTTGATCTGACCTGAAACTGCCACTTCTCCATCATAAATGCTGAGTTGTAGCAAGAGATTAATGCTGGAATTATGAGGTTAGTCGCGAAAAAAGTGCCAAAGACAGGTAACACAGCCGTAGCACTGCTTTTTTCTGTCATTAATTTACGTACATGAAGCAGCATAAGGACGAAAACTGGAGGCAGGATAAGGTGAAAGAACCATAGTATATATATATATATATATATATATATATATATATATATATATATATATACATACACCTTTCTTAGCTAAACGAAAACTGGCTGTAGGCAGCATGAACAAATTATATATATATATATATATATATATATATATATATATATATATATATATATATATATATATATATATATATATATATACACCTTTCTTAGCTAAACGAAAACTGGCTGTAGGCAGCATGAACAAATTATATATATATATATATATATATATATATATATATATATATATACCATAGTCCATACACAGGCTGAAGGTGCTGGCAAGGTAACTCGACGATACCTGTCAGGTGATTTTAATCAGTTGAGAGTGAGACAAATGAGCCTGAGAGTTTTACCTGTATTATTATAAATTATACAAACGAAAATAGCAATGGGTTGTATGCAAAATTAATTCTCCCCAAAAGACTGCTGGATGCCCGCCTAAATCCGACCAGAATTTGGCCCTGGAAACTGGAATGGAAACCGAGACTGGAAAGAATCTCAGCTACTCCATACTGAGGCTTCCAGGCCGGGATAACGAGAAGCTGCACCAATTACCTCACTGGATGCACTGCCCACCTGCACTTCACTCACTCACTATTTATTGCCCTTCCCCAACCCTTCATTTCCCTTTCGTCTACTCTATTCATTTTTCCTCCACCCTTCACTTACCGTCCCTCCATTCTTCATTTCTCTTCTTGTTTCTTGTATTCGTTTTCATCTCTTGCAATATACAGGCTGTAGAAATAAGTTCAGTAGATGAACTGCCCACCCCCACTTCACTCAATCACCATTCATTTCCCTTCCTCCACCCTTCATTTCTCTTCCCTCCATCCATCATTTCTCTTGTTTTCTTGTTTTCATTTCCCCTCATTTTAAAAGCTGCGCCTGGATGGGCTGCCCAAGTTTATTTCACTCAGTCACTATCCATGTCCTTCAAATCCACCCTGCTATGCTCAATCTGTACTTTCCCTCCCTCTCATCCTTCCATGTTTTTCCATTCCCTTTTCTCCTTTCATTTTTTGTTTTTTTTTGTTTTTGGGAACATCATTTATCTTACTGAATTGTAATCTTCACTTAATTGCGCATCCTTAGTCTTGATATAGCTTTTATTATTTTTTATATTATTGTGCATGTAAACTTTAATACAAAATTTTTTTCATCTGATTGTTCACCTTCATTTTTCTTTATCGTCCTTCATTTCCTTTCCCCCCTCCTTTCATTTCTCATTCTTTCCTTGTCAATTTTCTGTTTCCCACATTTTCAAGGCGCACAAATTATCTAATATTATTCATTACACATACTCAGTTCACTCACTCACCCTTCAATTTCCTTCCTTTTACCTTTTATTTCTCTCGTGTCTGCTTTCATGTCTCTCTTCTCCTCCTTTTTTAAATTCTCTTTTCCTCTCCCCTCCCTTGAGTTACCCTCACCTCTCCCTTCCATTCCTTTCCTTATCCACTTAATTCCTCATCTCTCATTTTCTTCTTTCCTTCATTACCTTGATCTCCAACAATTCATTTCATTTTTTTTTTAACTCCATCCATCACCTTTCTCTCTATGTGTTTTCTCTTTTCATTTCGGTTTTCAACTTTCATTTGCTATCTGTCATGCATTCCTTTTCCTTTATCATGCATTTTCCATTTCTTACTCTCATTTATTCATTTCTCTTTTCGTTACATCGATTTACTTACTGTGCTGATGTGAACAATCCACTTTTTCACTTCATTTCCTCACACTCCCCTTCATTTATCATCTCCCCTTTCCCTCCGCTCTCCGTTTTCCTTCCCCCTGCACCTCTCATTCTCTTACATATATTTTTTTCAATTCATTTCCCCCCCCTTCCTTCATTTCCTTCCGTTTTTCATTTCTTTCTTTCCTGCCTTCATGTTCCACGAGTTCCTTACTTCATTTCTCTCTTTATATAATTTATCCCATCATTTTCCTCCTAATTCCACTTCCCTTCTCTCTTCACATACCTCGTACCTTCATTTCACTCCTCTCTTCACATACCTTGTACCTTCATTTCCCTCCTCTCTTCATTTACCTCATACCTTCATTTCCTTCCTCTCTTCACACATCTCGTACCTACATTTCCCTCCTCTCTTCACATACCTCGTACCTACATTTCCCTCCTCTCATCATTTTCCGTCCGCCCTTCATATCCCCATCCCATCACCTCTCTTATCCCTTCGTTTCTTCGTTCCCGTCTTTCAGTTCCGTCTGTTTCACGCCATTCCTTCCTTCTTTTCCGTCCTACCTTCTTGTCACATCATTCCCGTTTCATCTCATTTCCCTTGTCCCTTCATTTCCCTGCATCCTTCTGTTTCCTCCTCTCTTCACTTCTTTTCTACATCAGTACAGTTCTTCCTTCCATTATTGTTCACTTCTCCAGTATCTCGTCTTTTATTTCCATCCTCATTGTAACTCCTCCCTTCATTTTCTTTCTCTTCTCCCGCCTCATTTCGCTTCCATCTCTTCTTTATTTCATATCTCTTTTCTCTGCTTCCATCTACCTTTGCTCGCTCCCTTCACCATTTTTTTTTTTCATTTCTGTTCATTTCTCTTCATTTACAATTATTATTCTTTTTTTTTTTTAGATAAGATTATAGGTAATATGAGGATGTAACAAAGCTACTTATTATTTTTATCCCTTCAGTCTCATACCTCTGATTATTTCTTGTTACCACCAAATAAAGGATTATCAAACTTTTGCTTGCTATGCACTCCAATCGATATCACATCATCGAGCCGGAACCTCATTACTAAGGTACTGATTATACAATGACACTTCATTAACGCTACTCCATTACAGAACAGAAACACACTATATGTTGTAAAATTATGATTACTGTGATTTGTCTGCCTAAACATATAAGCAGTAACATATTGTTATTACGCTGTGATAGTGTTAACATTGAATCGTAATTATGACGACCAATATTATGTTTGAATGTGATTTATATGCATTGTTTTCGGAAACAATAGGTCTCTCACCTTCACGTGGTCCAGATTATCGCACTTTTATAGCTTATTTCAGGTAGGTCAATGGCAGAAAAATATAATACCACACCTCTACATTCTGTCCATAGTACTTCTTCGTGATTAGTTCCATATTCTAGCACTGATTTATTGCCATAATTCACAATTCAAGGTGATGAGATGGTAATTATAGGCCAAAGTATAAAGGATATAGTTTTTCACTACTCACCATCGTTCCATGATTTCAATTTGTAAATTAATATATTTCATACTGAGTTTTCACCAGCTCATAAAGGATCCTCTGGAAACTCTTTTGCTTACCCTTTAGGGCTGGCGAACCTCAGTTAGAGAACCCTTACTGCAAGCCATTTCATTCAGTTAGCAAAGACGTTTCAAACTGGATGGAATACATACAGCCATCATTAATCTCTTTACTACTAGAGGGTTCTCCTACGTTGTACGAAATCATCTGTAAGTGGGAAAAATGAAGCAGACATTGAAGGAGTTAACAAATTAGCTTTTAAATATTGCACTTGTACCATACAAGGGAATATAAGTGTCCCATTCAGGAATAAAAGAGCACAGGAGGGATGCCACGGAGTCTCGTTTATATACGCGAATAAAATACAGTCATAGGTATCATTTAGTTTAGTCTCTTTACTTCCCCTCGACTCCACATATATCCCCTCTACTTCTCACCTCTTTCCCCTATCCCCTCCACGCCTCCCCTCCTCAGCTTCCTCCCCCCCCCCTTTTTTTTTCTTCATCCTTTACTTCCTCCTCTACGTCACTTATTATGATGGTGTCTCTGTCCACTAATTAAGCTCTTCGTCTTCCACTCCCCCCCCCCCACTTCACTTTCCCTCGCATCTCCCTCTCCTTCTACTCTCCTTCTCTCTCTCTCTCCCTCATCTCGCTCTGACACTCCTTATCTTCTCCAGGTCTCCTCAGAGTACAAGTTCTTCACTCCATCTAATTGTACAGTCTCTCAATCTTCCCGCCTCCTCCTCCCTCCCCCTTCACCTCTCCTGTCCTTCCTATCCTCTCCTATTCCCATCCCCTCATTCCCCCACCTCTTTGCGTCTTCCCTCCTACCTATTTTCTCTCCCTCCCTTTCTGTCTCGCCTTCAGCTCCTCTGTCCTTCCTACCTTCTCCCACCGATTTCTCCCTCCTTCAGTCCCACACTTTACCCTCTCTCCAGCCTGCCCATCTATTAGTCCAAGTTCCTTTACTCCCTTCTCCCTCGTATTTCTTCCCATGTCTCTCCTCTCCCTCTCCCCCCTCCTCTTTCTTCCCATGTCTCTCCCCTCCCTTTCCCCCCTCCTCTTTCTTCCCATGTCTCTCCCCTCCCTTTCCCCCCTCCTCTTTCTTCCCATATCTTTCCCCTCCCTTTCCCCCTCCTCTTTCTTCCCATGTCTCTCCCCTCCCTTTCCCCCCTCCTCTTCCTTCCCATGTCTCTCCCCTCCCTTTCCCCCCTCCTCTTTCTTCCCATGTCTCTCCCCTCCCTTTCCCCCCTCCTCTTTCTTCCCATATCTTTCCCCTCCCTTTCCCCCTCCTCTTTCTTCCCAAGTCTCTCCCCTCCCTTTCCCCCTCCTCTTTCTTCTCCCCTCCCCTACCTAAGCAAGACACAGACGATGTCCCCCCGTGATCTCCGACCCCAGGCCTCTCCCCCATTATACCCCAGACCAGCTCTTGTCCGGTTAAATATGTAGGCAAGTTTGGGCATTTAATTTGCATAATGAGGGTATATAACGAGGGGTGTAGAGGCGTGGAGTGCTGTGTGTGTGTGTGTGTGTGTGTGTGTGTGTGTGTGTGTGTGTGTGTGTGTGTGTGTGTGTGTGTGTGTGTGTGTGTGTGTGTGTGTGCCCGCCCTCTCTCCTCTACCCTTTCTTGTTCTCCCCTTTCTTCTCTCCCCCTCCCTTTTTTTCCTGTTCCTTTCCAGCTTGTTTTTTATTTTCTTCCCTTACACCCTCTCCAGTACTCTCCCATATTTTCTTCTCCTCTTTCCTTCTCCCAATCCTCCAATTTCATTTTTTACTCTCTCTTTTTCTAATTCACTTTCCTCTCCTCCTGTACTCCCTTGCTACCTGTTCTACTCCCCTCTCCTTTCCTTTTCTCTTCCCCCTCCTCCCCATACTTCCTGCATCTGTATTTCTTTCTATTCTTCTGCTCCATCCTCATTCCTTAGTCACTTTGTCCCTCCCCCCCTCTCTCTCTCTCTCTCTCTCTCTCTCTCTCATTTCCCCTTCCCTTTTCGCTTATTCTCGTTCTTTTTTTACCCTCTTTATTTCTTCATTCCGAAATCTTCATGTTTTTCCTTCCCCTGCCCTCCCCTCTCTCTATTCCCCTTTCCTTTTCCCCTTCTTCCCATCAATTTTTTAACACTTATTTCTTAATTCCGACATCTTCATTCTTTACTCTCTCTCTCCCTCTCCCTCTCTCTCTCTTGTATCACCCAGAAACACCTTCACCACAACGACTCCCAAGTTTGCCACACGGATCGCCATTAGAGGGACAACATGGCATGATCCAAGCTGGTTAATGGTTACGGTTCCCTATGGTCCTTATGGTTAATGGTTACGGTCCCCTACGGTCCTAGGATAATGCTTAAGAGGTGTACGGTTCTTGTTAATGGCGGTACACAGACACAGACACACACACACACACACACACACACACACACACACACACACACACAGCCTGATAACTACGCAACGGTATAGGGTGCGATGATGAAAATGATATCATCCTACTTCGCAGAACTGTGCGTGTGCGTGCGTGCGTGCGTGCGCGCTCTATAACACTCGACCAGTATCTGAATGAAATATGGGCGCAAAAGTGACCGAACTGTTTGGCATCTGTATTTCGTTTGGTTAAATATTGTTTGGGTTGTAGCTCGTCCCTCAGTGTATACACACACACACACACACACACACACACACACACACACACACAAGCTAAACCAGGATAATTTGGGGATTTTTTTTCTTTTTGTCACTGGAAAAATATATAATCAGCAAATGGACGTCTGGGAGTCCATTAGATTAAAGCGCTTCACATGGCTGTGTACCTCATAGATCTAAGTCAAGGCGTATTTTTGGTTGATTTCCCACATAATGCCTTAAATGTCTGCAGTAAACAGTGTAGCCTTGGGTCAGTATGCTTCTGATAAAACGAAGCTTTAAAAGAATTGGATTAAGGATGCATCACAGTAGGAGACAACTTTGCTTTGCTGTCGTATAAACGCTGCTGAAGGAGTCCAAAGCCAAGGTCATTTTTTGCTACAATGACGGAGGCTGAGTTCCATTTTAATCATGCAGCTGTGAATTTCGAAGCCCTCAGTGAGAAAATGAAAGCAGTGCCCCCCATTTTCCTTTACAAATCTAATTATATTTTTCCTGTATCATGTCAGCTGCGTATTTTTGCTTTCCTGTCCCTGTATCATACCCTCCTTATTTAGAATAGTAAAAAGGGGATGACAATGGTGATGATAGTGATGATGATGATGATGATGATGATGATGATGATGATGATGATGATGATGATTTTTGTCTTTCGCGGACAGGGATAAGGGGGAACAGAGGTAAGATGTGGAGAGAAAGGAAAACAGGGAGAGGAGGTGGGGAGAGACACAGAGAGAGGGAAAGAGGGAGAGGTAAGGTGAAATGAGGGAGTGGGGGAGACAGCGAGGATGATGGGAGGTGAGGTGAGGTGAGGGAGTGGTGGAGAAAGAGCGAGAAAGAGGAGAGGTCAGGCGAGGTGAGGGAGTGGGCGAAAGACGAAGAGGGGAGGTAAGGTGAGGTGAGAGAGTGGGGGAGAGAAAGGGGACGAGTACTTTCAAAAATACCACAGCTAGTAACCTATGTCGTTTATTTTTGGCGTGGCTTGAAAATTATGGAGCTTGTACCCTGCCTCTCTCTCTCTCTCTCTTTCTCTCTGTCTCTGTCTCTCTCTCTCTCACACACACACACACACACACACACACACACACACACACACACACACACACATACGGTACATACAAAGCTCAATGACAGAAAGACAAAAAGAAGTCAGCATTCATGTCGCGTGTATATTCTTTGTCGTCTGTGTTTATGGAATCTGGTGCCATGAGATAATTTGTACTATGTTCTGGCCCGTATCTGATATGTATGAACAGGGTTACTTGCTCAGTTAAAGGCAAAATATTTGAAGCTGGTTCATATTTAGTAACACCGCTTTCGTATAGTTCTCTGGGTGCAACGGGGTGCTTTTTAATATTGTGGCGGACGCGGAACAAATATATTAAAGTCAGGAGAAAATTTCAGTTCAAGTATTAGTGTATACGCACTTGATTATGCTCAGGTAAAGTGTTAGGCATGCATGTATACGCATTGTCAAGGGTAAGGCAAGTATAAGCACTTTGACGAGTGAGACAGGCTGATATACATACATTTGTAGGATGGAAAGCATACAGACTTTGTAAGGCGTCAAGCAGGTAGGTATGCGCATTTCATGGACATAATATTCATTTGTATTTTGTACGGGTCAGGTAGGTATGCGTATTTTGCAATGGTGTGGCAGGCATATCTATTAAGTAAGCGTTTAGGCAGGCAGGTATACGCATTTTTTAGCTACAGGTTGTACATATTTCTTAGACATCAGGAAGGTATGCGCATTATACAAGGATTCAGCAGGCAGACACGTTACGTATATGCCTGACGTAATAAAATTCTTTAAGTTGTTCCGATCTTGTGAGGATTAAAATAAAAACAGGAAAAGTAAAAGGTGTACTTAGATAATGGAATACACACGCCCACCAACTGGCTTAAGGGTAGAACATTTGACGATGCATTGGCAGGTATACACATTCCATATGGAAGAGGCAGGCAGGTATGCACTTCCTGTATTTGTAAGGCAGGCAGGTATATGCATTATGTACAGGTAAAAAGTACATGTATACCTGCGTTTTAAGCGTCAGGCAGGTATATTCATTTTGTTTTAAGGGTCAGGGAGATAGGTATAAACATTTTGTGCATGTCAGGAAGGCAGGTGTAGATATTTTTTGCTGGTCAGGCAGATAGGTATAAGCATTTTGTGCGTGTCAGGAAGGTAGCCTCATGAATTTTTACACATGGTCGGGCATCCGGGTATATGAAGTTTAAAGGGGTTGCATCTAACCCTATCCACTCATACGCTGATGACTCCACCCTTCACCTTTTCTATTCGATTCCCGCCGTCCATCTCTGCAGTTACTTCAACAAACAAGGGATGAGGCTATGGCACACCTAATGGCTGACTTGGCTCATACCTCTGATTGGGGTAAAAGTGATCTTGTTTTTAATACATCAAAAACTCAGATTCTACCAACCCAAAAACATCTTCCACAGGAGTACCCTTAGAATTTTAACAATATGCAACTCAATCCTGCATCATCTTTAAATATACGAGGAGTTTCATTCTCAAGGGATTTATCTTGGAAAGAACATATTACTTCTTCTGTAAAATCTGCTTCTACGAGATTATGTGTGCTAAGCCGACTCCTTGCCTTCTTTAACCCTGCACAGTTGTTGAATTTATACATGGGTTTCATTCGCCCCTGTGTAGAGTACAATTCTCATGTGCGGGGAGGTTCCCCACATACAGCGATTTTCAACAAGGTGGAGTCCAAGGCTTTTCGTCTCAGTAACTCTCCTCCTCTTACTGGCTCCCTTCAACCTCTGTCTCTTCGCCGCATTGGTGCATCGTTATCTCTTTTCTATCGCTACTTCAATGGTCACTGCTGTTCTGAACTGTCTGCTTGCATCCTCCACCACTACGACGGGCGCGTAACACCCATCTAGCAACAAACTCTCATCCCTTTCTTGTCCAACTCTCTAATGCACGAGTTAACCATTACTCCCAGCCCTTCATATATGCAACAGGTCAGCTCTGGAACTGTCTTCCTATATTTATATTTCCTACTACCTATGATCTCCAGTCTTTTAAACGCAGTGTGTCCAGGCATCTCGAAATGTACGGATCTTGAATTTGGCTCTCTGTTATCTTTTTATGGGTATTCTTTTCCTGGAGGGAACAATTTGTGGGCTCCTGGCCTGTGGTTCCTTCTTCCTTGCATTAAAAAAAAACACAGGAAGGAATACACCTGAGGGAGGAAGGAAGGAATGCAAATTAATTAAGGGATAAGGCAGGAATACGCATTTCCACAGGCTATACGCAGTATTTATTAGCCATACGCATTTTCTACAGGGTGTACGCATTTTGTAATCTACACACGGAGCCAGTATGCTAGGGTAAAAAAAAATGGCTGATGGCGTGTGAGGTCGGAACATTGATAGCCCGGCTTCGAGGCCATTTATTGCTGTCCTCGTGGCCTCGCTGCAGCATTGAACAAGTTACCAGTGTGTGTGTGTGGGGGGGGATAGTGGTGGCGTGTGTGTGTGTGTGTGTGTGTGTGTGTGTGTGTGTGTGTGTGTGTGTGTGTGTGTGTGTGTGTGTGTGTGTGTGTGTGTGTGTGTGTGTGTGTGTGTGTGTGTGAGCTCGAACACAAATTCCTGCAAAGTTAGGGGGTTCACATCCGACATGCCAGCAGCCGAGGGAAAAATGCACTCGTGACAATATTTTCAACTGGGAACGACAGCCCACCTGAAAAATGAGGTTGGCGGCGGGGCGAGGGGTGGGAGGGGGAGGGGTGAGAAGCCAGGTCTCTGATGCAAGTATCGATGACGTGAAGATAAAGACTAACAGTGGCTGATGGAGATATGGCATATGGGAGAATTCAGTAGGTGCGTATATATTGACAGAGAGAGAGAGAGAGAGAGAGAGAGAGAGAGAGTTAATGGAGTGGGTGTGAAAGTGCTGGTGTAGAGGAATGAGAGAGGGGAGAAACAGTGGAAGTAACGGTAGGAATATAACTGCAGTAATGGGGAGAGTGCAGGTGTGGAAGGGCTGCCTAGGTAAGGTGAAATTGGAAGGTGGGTGATCGGGGAGATGGAGAGGGTGTGAGCTGAATGGCAGGAGAGGGCTGGGTGCGAGTGTGTAAGGTTGGATAGGGAGACAACTGATGTGCTGTGGAGGGGGATGGGTAGTGATGGTATGAGTGTAGTGGTATGCAGGATTTAGGCAGGGGAAGGGAGGCGCGCCCGCACGTGCTTGCGTGCCCCGTGTGTGTGGGGGGGATGGTTGGGGGGGGGGATGGCTGTGGCTGTGGCTGTGTAGGTGTGATATGCGAAGAAGAACAAAAGGCTAGAAACTTTACAGTTGTTCTTTTCGGGAGGAAGTGAGCAAAACGGAATTAAATTCAAAATCCGTTTCCATCGAGATGCCTGGACACATTACGCCTAAGAGACTGGAGAAATTAACGTACGTAGAGCTTTGTAGAGGAACCATGACTTGTGGATGAGTGGAGAGCAAGTCGTATAATTTAGCTCAAAGGGATAGCGAGATGATGAATGGGGAGGGATGCAGATCGGGTTGGCAGGATAGTTGCTGCAATTGATCAACCCCGGTCTGTCTGGCAGAGGAGACCCATCAACCGCAGGCAAGCAACCTCCCCGGAAGGGTCATCCGGTGCGGCGAACCGATGTTCCATTGCGGCTGACAACGTCCCACCACAGCAAGGCGCAGGGAAAAGTGTGGCGATTCGGTTCCTGGACGGGCACCGCCTTTGTGTCTCTCCATCTAGTTGACATGGGCACCATAGTAGGCTCCACATCACCCTGTTATTTAGTTATATGGGTAACCCAGCCGATCGGTTCCGGTGAGGGGGAAGGGGAAGGTTTCATTCTGATATGGCAGGGGTAAACCAGCTCTGCTGTTGGGCCCGGCTGCGGATGTCGCTGGATTGCACTGCGCAGTTGACCCTCTTGCGGTGTGGTGCGGTGAAGAGCGGTCCCTTCTCCCCTTGGAGGCTAAGATACGAGTAAATGTGTGTGTGCGGATGAGTAATTTGGTGAGTGTGTCGTTCTATCTCGGCTACCTAGCCAGGGGGAAAAAGCCTAGGTATAGGTATGAATGTTACCACAAAGCGCTGTAAATGTTTTCCTGGGTCACGGGAAACCATTAAGAGGAAACAATTAGGTATGTCACTCAATGCAGAGCTACTGTACCTGAATTGGAAAAAGGAGTGACAAAACTGACGGCAGCGAAAAGAAGAAGTAGGAGGATAGGAGCGCAGACACAGTAACATAATGATAAAGGTAAAGGAAGAAGTAGGCAGCACTACATCAAGCGAATGGAAGGAGAGTTGAGGGCACAAACCAGCAGAGTGGAAGGAGTCTGTACTTCTGGTAGGAATTCAACACAGAGTACTAGTCTGAACGGTGGGAAAGTTTGTGCAGAAAAAGAGGGAAATATCCGATAGTCAGTCCTGAAAAAGAGGAGAGAGTATTTGATAGTCTGTGATGGAAATAGGAGGGGGGAGTACTCAATAGTTTGCTGCAAAAAAAGGAGAATAACTTTTCAGGGAGTATATTGTGAAAGAGAAAATATTTAATAGTTTTTGTTGAAAGGGGAAGCATATTCTATGGGCTAAGTTTGTGCTGAAAATGGGATTATATGGAAGTTTTAAAGAATACTCCATTATCTGAGTAAAGGAAAAAGAACAATGTTTAACCAAATAATTTAATCAATATGGGGTTCTGATATATCCGATATTTTGTGAGTAAAAATGGTTAGAATATATGGCTTTATAGTTTTATGGAAAAGGGAGAAGTTTCATAGTTTTTGCTGAAACAGAAAAGACCGGGTCAGTACTCGATGATAAAGGGCGCCGGGGGAAGGGGAAGGGGAAAAGAGAGACTAAGGGAGGGAGGGAAGGGGAGGGGAGGGCAGGGGAGTGTGTTAGGGGAAGAGAACTGTGTGCCTAGGGAAGAATATAGACCCATAGGGAGAGGGTAGAGGGAAGGTAGATGGGGCGAAGAGAGCGACGGGGAGAGGAGAACGGGGTGGGGAGAAGAGGGTGTATGCAAATGAAGGAAGGGAAGTGAAAGGATGCCATGAGGGTGAATAGGGAGGGAAGGAGAGGGGAAAGGAAAGGAAAGTATAAGGGAGAAAAAAAATGAGTGGAGAGAGGGGAAGGTGAGTGAAAGTGTGTCTGTGTAATGGATGGGTGGGTGGAGGGAGGCTAACAGAAGAGGGTAGGGAAGGGGAGGGGAAGGAGAGATGTTGGAAGAAGAACTAAATGTGCCTGACAGAAAGAAAGACAGGGGGAGAGTGGAGAAGAGAAGGGGCGTCATGAAACTGAACGGAAGAGAAGGGAGTCAGGGAGAGGAGAAAGGAATGGAGGCGTTGAGTAGAGCATTAATGTATTAGAAGGGAGGGCGGGAGTCAATGTACTGTATGTCTGTAGTGTAGTGGGTGAGGAAAAGGGAGGTGGGGGGGGGGGAGGAAGCATTTGAAGACGAAAAGGGAGCAAACATAGGAGTCAAAGAGAAAAAATAATACACCTTAGGGGTAAAAAGGGGGGGGGAGGAGTAAAGGAGTATCTAAGTAATGGACTGGAAGGTAGGAAGAGGGGGTTGGGGAGCTGGCGAAAGGCAAGAAGAGATATCGAAGAAGGAGGGGGAAAATATGTATAGCTACTTTGAGAAAGGGAATGGGGGAGATTTATTGTGTGTAATGGACGATAAGGAGAGAGGTATAAGGTCGGAAAGGGTGGACAGGCTACACAAGAGGGGGGGGAAGAGGGGAATGAGAAGAGTCTAGGATGGGGCAAAATATGTTTTTCTGGAGGGAATGGATTTGGCGGGGGGAGGGGGAAGACGAAAGGTTGTATCTATAGCCCTAATGGACTCAAACGGGGCTGTTTTGAGGAGCGTAGTGGGTGGGAGAGGGGAGGAAATGAAAAAAGGAGAGATGGCAAGGCGAAAAATTGTAACAGAGAGGAGAAGTGGAAGAGATGGGAGAGATACGGGAAGAAATGGTGAATCTGTGTGTCAGACATGGGGGTGAGGGAGTAAGGTACTGGGGGAGACTGGGGAGGGGGAGAAAAGGAGAGAGTCAAGAAGAGGGTTGGCAAGTTTGTGGAGAAGGGAGGAGGAGGGGAGGGGAAGCGAAAGACAACTGTATGTGCAATATACATATGTGTAAGGGGTGGAGGGAAATACTGCAAGGTGGGGTGGGAGAAATGAGAGAGGGGAAGAATCTTGTGGAAGAGAAAAGGAGAAGAGGGGAAAGGAAGTTGAATGCAACAGTAGAGAAGTTAAGGAGGGGGGGGAAAGGAGTAGAGGCAGGGGCTAGGAAGGGACTGGGTATGTGTGAGACAGAGGGGGAGAAGAGAAGGGGGAGATAGGGAAGAGGATGGAGATGGGGTTGAGAGGGAAGGACAGTAAACGGAAAGGTATGTGAGGGAAGGAAGGGGGTCTGGAGAAAAAATAAGAAAGCTGAGAGGAGAGGTGGAAAGACAGAGAGAGAGAGAGAGAGAGAGAGAGGGGTGGGTGGGACATGGAGTGAGTGCCCCAGCATGTCCTATTAATCTGACGCAACAGTTACACGACATCAGACCCCCCGTTTCTCTCTCTCTCTCTCTCTCTATCTATCTATCTATCTCTCCGCGTTTCATTTCTCAGGTAACAAACGTTGACACTTGCTAAACATTTACACTGAGAACTAGAAAGCGCTCAGAGAGCGCAGACCTCAGCCAAAGCCATTGCCATTAAAACGGATCCGGATCCAGATCAGTGGATATAAGATCCGGACCCGGATCCGCCCCCAAATTTAATCAATTGTTCCCTGGCCCATGGCCTACCTTTCCACAATATTTCATTGAAATTCATTGAGAACTTTCGGAGATATTGTGCGGGATAGCCTACTTCGGATCCGGATCAGCCCCCAAATTTAATCGTTTCTTCCTTGGCCCATGGCCAATCCTTCCACAAAATATCAACAAAATCCGTTCCTACCATTGTACGTAATTCCGGATCGAGATCCGGATCCGTGGATATATGATCCGGATCCAGATCCGGATCCACCCCAATTTTTAATGAACTCTTTTTTTTCCTCGGGAAAATACGAGTAATGTGGCCATGCCTGTTATCGTTGCCCGAGACCCCCAGGAGGCGACATGCTCTGGGAAGCTGCCCTATCTTGCTCAGTACCTGGTCAGGGTGGAGCACTAGCACTGTGCTGAATTTCGTGTTCCCTGATAAAGAAACTAGAGCTGCCCATCTGGGGCCTGGAGTCCCACACTGTCTAAAACCTGGTCTGGGTACAATTCTATCAGTATACAAAAGTTAATTTTCCATGGCTTAAATAATAATAATAATAATAATAATAATAATAATTATTATTATTATTATTATTATTATTATTATTATAAAAATAATAATAATAATAATAATAAGTGGTGCCACGCACAAAATACCTCACCCGACAGCAGTTATTTTACTGCTGTTAATTACTGAATTGGTACTTCTGCTGTTAATTACTGAATTGGTACTGCCATTTAGTGTCAGTAAACAATTGAAGTCTAAGGTAATGGCGCAAATGAAATGGAACTTAACTAGATTCGAGTTGTAGCCCCTGAATATCCGTGACTTTGAATTCGACCTTTCAAGGTCACTTAAAGTCATAGGTCATGGTACCAATTAAAAAAACCATATGGGACTCCCTACATGTTGATAACAGTAAATATCCATCTACAACCAGTTTCAAGTTATAGCCCCCTGAATATCCGTGACACTGAGTCTGACCTTTCAAGGTCACTCAAGGTCAAGGGTCTTGGTGCCAAATGAACACCCATATGGGAGTTCCTGTATGCTGAAAGTAGTAAATATATCTATCTTCAACCGGTTTCATGTTATAACCCTCTGAAAATCCATGACCTTGATTTTGACCTTTCAATGTTACTCGATTACCTGCAAAATTTAATCACTTCCTTTAGGCACCAGTGCCTGAAAGTTCATCCAGTCGTTTTTCCTTAATGTTGCAAACAAACAAAGAAACAAACAAACTCGACTAAAAACAATAGCTGGCCGGACTCCCAGGCGAGGTAACAACAAATGCCTTGCATACCGGCATTGCTGGACCTCCAGGGGCCTCTTTTCCGGTGAGTAGCGGTTAGAAGTCCTACCGTTAAAAAATTCGTGGTCCTACAACTTCTCGGGCGGCCACGATTACCAGGTGACGCGTGCTCGAAGACCCACGTCCTCACTCTCCTTGTAAAAATATCGTAAATCGTCCACTCTTTGGAGTGGGAAAAAAAAAAGTGATAGAAGAGGATAGTGTTTCTGAAATTAAAGTGAAAAAGTGTGAAAGAGGAAGGGAAACTGACATAAAAGAAACAGAGAGAGAGAGAGAGAGAGAAAGAGAGACAGACAGACAGACAGACAGACAGAGACAGAGAGATAGACAGACAGACAAAGACAGACAGACAGACAGACAGACAAACAGAGATAATGTGTTGAGCAGGGAATGAAGCCCACGGTAGACTATCTCACACACGAGGCACCGCTGTGCCACTGAACCCTGGCATTATGGTCACCCGAATACACGTACGATTTTACCTGAAAGATTTTAGCTTGGCAATTTCTACGCTTGCTTTTAGATTTACATATCTCACAGTTTTTACGGGATTTCTAGAATTTTTCAACTTAAATTCACTGTTGGCCCCATTACAATTGGTCTGAGTTTGGGAATCCGAAAAATAAAAAAAAAATACATAATAATAATACTGCCGTGGTACTCTCACAATTTTTAAACCCGCAGTGGTGAGATGGCTACGAGGTCTCGCTCTTAGAGGTGTTTATTTGACCTGGAAGTACAGTATATTGCTGGAAAACTGTGGCATGATCCTCGTGGGACCGGTGAAAGACAACAAAAAGGAGGTACCAAAGGCGATGACAGACACCAAATCAGCCGCCAGGTTCTACGACTTTCATTTTCACCGAGGAAATGACAGTGTACGACGTCCCTGACACACCTATCAAGAAGAACGCCCTGCTCCTTTTATAACTGAACACAGCCAAGCCTAAAAGACACTGGCAAAGCTTGAAGTGGTCGAACTTTGCATCTTCCTTCCCCTGGGACTGCTACAGGCAGAACAGAAACAATGGCATTAGAGAACAAAATGAGCTTGCTGAGGTGTCAAGACTGCCCTTTAGGATCAGGCAGCAAGACACGGCACACGTGTCATTTGAGCGGACAACTTGTGTACCCTCAACACTACTTACCCGGTCTGTAATGATCGCCTTAATGCCTACGTAAGTTATAATGGTCTTGAAATGTGCCTGCAACGCTTTATCTATCATAATAATAATAATAATAATAATAATAATAATAATAATAATAATAATTCATTCATTCATTCATCTAATCCAGTGTTGCCCCATGAGGAGCGTAGGAGCCCGGGTCTAGGCAATTTTTGGTCCTGACATTTAAGTTGAGAGTGACCAGCCCCACTCCCTGAGTGGCATTACGTGAGCAATAAACCCCAACCATACCTCGGACCTGCACCACCTCAATCCGACTGGAGCGCCTTAATTACCCACTAAACCACCGGGTGCCATAATTTGGTTATATGGTTACCACCTAGCGTAGCAAATGGTTTTCTGTACATGGGCTTGGATTTTGCCCAGAACCCTTATCTCACTAAAAAATAACACTTACCTTTAAGTTACAAGGGCACTGATGAGAAATAAGTTTATTGCTATGAACTAAGTTTTTGCCACTCTAAACAAGAACAGAACTGCTCTGGGACCTGCGGCGAGGCTCATGTTTCAAACAGTTTGCTGTAAAAAGTAACTCGCCATGTCAATTAACCTTGTATAGGACCAATTTTATGTCTCAGTGGGCTTAAATAAAGAACTTTTACTAAAGTTACTGCTGGATGGCGCCACCACAGGTCTCAGCTGACATCAAATTTGGATTCTCCATGTCAAATAACCAGATACGGGACCCGCTTCATGTCTCAACAGGCTTAAACTAAGCACTTTTACTAAAGTTGTCGCTACATGACGCCACCTCAGGTGTCAGCTGATTGCAAATTTGGATTCTCCATGTCAATTCACCGTATCTGGTACCACATTTGTCTCCAAAGGCCTCCTTTTAACAAATCCGCCAAAAGAAGAAGAAGAAGAAGAAAAGTTCTGGCCACTCACTGACCTGCTGGCTATCGCCGCAGGAAAAAATTCTTTCTTTAGTCTATCTCTCCTACAATTTTCGGTGATGCTGGGAGCCTGTACCAGCCACAGACAAGGCTCACACGACCCGGGCATATGTGAACTAAAGTGGAACGTCATGCCTTTAGCAGTAGTTCCTATGATTATGATGATGATGATGATGATTATATATTTTTTTTATTTTTGCATTTTCTAACACTGTCGTTTCTTCTACCATTTTTTTAAACTGTCCCTTTTAATGCCTTCCTTTCGTTTTCTTTTAAGTTTTTCAGGGGAAAATGTTATTACAAAAGCTGAAGTTGCTATGTACTTTTTAACTTTAATACTATTTAATCAAAATTATTTCTTTCATATTTGCCGAATAGTACACCAAGCGTAAGCGTTACCAGACAATGCAAAGGATGTTAGTGTTCTAGGGTTGATAACATGAATTAAAATCCTTAAAGATTGAGTTTCACTGAATTTGTTCAAGAAATTATCTAAAGATACCTGGAATTTAAATTTCTAAGCGTCATCATATTGAAGGAATTTGATAACCCATTAACCTGTAAATAGCATAGGACCATTAAGGTAACCTAGTAGTGCCTTAACTTTCAATACCCCATTACCTTTTCCTTTTCCCTTGAAGAATGTACAAGGTTCCTGGATGAAACTAGTGTGAGGAAGTAAAAAACGAGGTGTGTGTGTGTGTGTGTGTGTGTGTGTGTGTGTGTGTGTGTGTGTGTGTGTGTGTGTGTGTGTGTGTGTGTGTGTGTGTGTGTGTGTGTGTGTGTGTGTGTGTGTGTGTGTGTGTGTGTGTGTGTGTGTGTGTGTGTGTGTGTGTGTGTGTGTGTGTGTGTGTGTGTGTGTGTGTGTGTGTGTGTGTGTGTGTGTGTGTGTGTGTGTGTGTGTGTGTGTGTGTGTGTGTGTGTGTGTGTGTGTGTGTGTGTGTGTGTGTGTGTGTGTGTGTGTGTGTGTGTGTGTGTGTGTGTGTGTGTGTGTGTGTGTGTGTGTGTGTGTGTGTGTGTGTGTGTGTGTGTGTGTGTGTGTGTGTGTGTGTGTGTGTGTGTGTGTGTGTGTGTGTGTGTGTGTGTGTGTGTGTGTGTGTGTGTGTGTGTGTGTGTGTGTGTGTGTGTGTGTGTGTGTGTGTGTGTGTGTGTGTGTGTGTGTGTGTGTGTGTGTGTGTGTGTGTGTGTGTGTGTGTGTGTGTGTGTGTGTGTGTGTGTGTGACCTGGACGGGAGGGGGGAAATAAGTGAGAGTAATATGGAGGGACGGAAATGGGCAGGAGAGTGAAAGTATCGGGGAAGGAAGAGAAGGGATGAGAGGGAATGGGTACGTGAAATGAATGACAGAATAACGGAGGGATGGGAATCGGGTGCTTGGCTATGGCGAGAGGTGGACTAGAGAAATGATGAGGTGGAGAATGGGTGAGGCAATGTGTGGAATGGACAGACGATGTTGGGAAGGAGGGAATGAGAGGGGCAGGAGGGGTGATGACGGAAGGTGGACTGGTGACGAAAAAAAGAGGAGGGTAACGGGGAATCAGGATGAATGGAGGCATGTTGAGAAAAACTGGGGAAAGGGCTAAGTGGTACAGGAATATGTTTGGGATTGGAGTGGGGGAGACGTGACCCGGGACGAGGGAGGAGGGGGGAGAAGGGGAAGGGGAGAAGATGGACGTGTGGGAAGGGGAGGAGGATAGGCATGACCGTGGGATGGGTAGGCGGAGAGACAGCACACGCACCCAAGCTTTTCTTATTGCTTTCCCTTCTGTATTTTGCCTTAACTGTCTTCCTGCTTTCTCTTTTTTCTCCTTCCTTACTTCCTGTCTCTCTCTTACCTCCTCTCCCTCTCTCTCTACTTTCCTCCTTCCTTCCTTCCTTCCATCTGTGTCTGTCTGCCAGCCTGCCTGCTTATCATCCTTCCCAGTTACCTACACACCTACTTTTTTCTCTTGTGACCTACCTTTCTACCTAAGAAGCTTCTTTTCTTTTTATCTGCCTTCATCCCATCTTCCCCCCTTCCCTTCCTCCCTTCCTCCCTTCCTTCCACTTCCTGTCTTCCCTCCTCTCCGCCCGCCTACCGCCCTTTCCGCCTACCTGCCTGCCTGCCTGCCACCCAACTTTGCCTTATTAGATTTATCCGCGACTCCACAGTTTTATTGCGTCTATAATGTGATTCCCAGCGCGGCCTCCGACTTTTTTGCCTTTTCAGTGAGTTTCGGCGGCGGGATATATGGAAGGCAACACTTTTACGACGTCATGCGCTCCGGACATCAAGCTCACTACTCTCACCCATAGTTCGAAAATTTCCACATGATATTTTCTGTTTCATGCGCGGGAGACCACACATCTCCCACCGTTCGAATATTTGTGCATGATTTTTTTTTTATGCATGCGCGGAGGAAATCACGCTGGCTATTCTCACTCGTAGGCTAAAAATTCGTGCCTGATATTCCACTGCACACTTTACAATTTTCCGTACGAAGTTTTAAGAGTTGTGCGGGAGACATCACGCTGCCTGATCTAACTCTTACATTAATGACAAAGTGATTCCATTTTTAGCCGGAAAAATTGGGATTGAAAGTTTAACATCATGCACAGGGAAATGGGAAGGTATCATTGATTGTACTCTCACGGCTACTGTGAAAAATTTTTGCATGAATCTTCCCCGTGGTTTTGACATTTCAGCTTGAAATTTATAGGCCATGCGCGGCGGTCACCCAGGCACTTAAATTTTTGCATACAATTTTTCCGTAGTTTCAAAAATGTTTCCGTAATTTTCCCCTACAATCTGAACATCTCTGCATGAATTTTTCCCACGCTTTTGACAATTCTTGCATGGAATTTTTAAGAAGTCACTCTCAAAGCTCTCACCTGTAGCTTGAAAATTAGTACATGATTTTCCCCGTGGTTTGGAAATGACTGCAATAATTTCACCCGTATTTTGAGAAACTTTACTAACCCACAATATGAACATTTACTCCTGATATTTCCCGTACTTTAAGAATTCTCTCCATGAATATTCCTCATGTTTTGACAACTTTTATCTCCATTCTCCTTGAAATGTGTGCATGAAATTATTGCAGGCATTCACTGTAACACCATGTTCATGAATTTCTAGCTTTATTTTTGCCCAGTGTCGTAGTTGTTATTGATATTATTGTTGTTGTGTTATTGGTGCTGTTGTTGTTGTTGTTGATGATGATGATGTTACTCTCCCCCACTTTTGTGACGCATTTTCTCGCTTCGCTCTGGCTGCCATCATACGGTTATATTTGGCTTTAGAAAGTGCGCATAATACAGAGGTAAATAAAGTCTACCTTGTATATGAACCTTCGACGTCGGGCAGTCAGTATATAAATGCCCGGAAACTGCACGACCGAAATAAGCTCTTCATAGTGATTATTATATTTGTATTTTTTAAAGAAGGAACCAAGAACGGAGAGCAAGCCTTACTTATTTTAACGATAGGACAGCCACGTCTTGGTTTCGCGTATTTTTTGATCTCTAAACACTCTGCTTTTAATACTTCAAGTCTAATGACGAATTATCAAACTATATTTCTTGTACTTTAAGCCCATTATTATCATTTTTTTTTAGTAGCATCTTCCGTACTGAAGGAGTCTGAGAAGGCAAAATCTAACAACCTGAGATGAAGAGAATAGTATGGCATAATCAATAATATAATACAAAATATATCGATGGACTAGAACGGATACTAGTGCTACAACATTTTTTAATCCTCTTTTCGCCAGATGTTTTTTTGTTCAGACTACAGTAAGCGCGGCCTCTCAGGTGACAAGACTGACAGGTAACACCCTCATCATCCAGTTAAACCCCTTCACTCCAATAACGTGCTATTTGCTTTAGTCTTGTCACCACTAAAGCAAATTTATTATATTGTGGGAGATGTTTTGATGTGAGTGGGTTAATGAAGGCCACGTCAAACCAATCTAAGTTTAAATTTATCTTTAGGTGAATAAAGTAATGAAGATATAAAAAGGACAATAATTCATGAAACACGTCTTTGGTCTGAGATGGTTAATATTCGCCAGTGAAAATGGCAGTATGCATTTGAATAATAAACTTGCGTGAGAATATTAACTTAGCTTGGTGGTGATAAGGAATGGCAGGTGGGGAGGAAGTTGGGGAGACGGAGCGAGGGGAAGAAGACGAAGAAAAGCAAGAGATAAAAGGCGAAGAAAGCTGGACGCGGAGAGAGGCAGAGGAAAAGTGGGAGAAAGCCGAAGAATGTAAAAAAAAAATACAAAGACAAAAATAAGGCTGAAAAAAAGCAAACTGAAAAAGATTTGGCAATGCAGGACATAAAACGAGAAGAAAATGGGGAACCGGGAGAGGCAGGGAAGCGATGTGAGGAGGGTGGAAAAAAAAACAGAAATATGGAAACAGTGAGAAAAGGGACTGAGATACAATGAACGACAAAAAAAAGGAAATAAAAGGCAGGAGATAAAAAGTGCATAGAACCTGAAGGAAAGATTGAGATAAATACAACGAACGAAAGAAGACTAGAAAAGGCGGGAGATAAAAGGTGAAAAGCGAAAACTGAAAGAGGTTGGGGGAAAGTGTGAAGAAGGACGTGAAAATGAAGCTACATAGATGAGCTGGGAGGAAGGACTGTGAAAAATAAAATGAGAGATGAAACAGGCGAGGAAAAGTGGGAGATAGAAGATTTATTAAAAAAAAAAAAGAAGTTGGGAACGGAGAGAGGCGGAGGAAAAGTGGAAGGAAAAAGGAGAACTGAGAAATAATGAAGAAATGACAAGAATGGCTGAGACATGTGCAACGATGTAGGAAGTATACGAAGGGAAACGACAGATAATTACAAGCCAACAAAAGACGAGGAAAAATGGAGGGAAAAAAGTGAAACGGGCAGAAATAATGAAAAAAAAAAAAAAAAAGGAAATGAATGAGGAAAAAGGAAGGGGCGAAAAAAGGTCAGAAAAAGCAGGAGATACAAGGCAGAGAGAGAGAGAGAGAGAGAAAGAGAGAGAGAGAGAGAGAGAGAGAGAGAGAAAGAGAGAGAGAGAGAGAGAGACAGACAGACAGACAGACAGACAGAAATAGAGTCATGGGATGAGTGGATGGAAAACGGCGAAGAATGCAGAAATAAGGAAGAAAGCAAGACAAAAAAACGAAAAAATACAATATCCAAGAGAAAGGACAAGGAAAAACACGAGGTAAAAGATGAAGTTGGTTGAATACTGAAGAACAGTAGGAGAAGAAAATGTGAACCCTGGAGAGAGAGAGAGAGAGAGAGAGAGAGAGAGAGTAAAATACAAGGGAGAAGACACAGATTTCCAAATGCAAGAGATAAAAGGTGAAGAAAGATGAAGACTGACAGACAGGGGATGGGTGGGAGGAAAATGGTGAAAAATAAAATGTAAAAATCAGGAGGAAAGCAAAGAGAAAGGGTTAGGAGAAGCACAGCGAATGAGGGAAATAATATGAGGTAAACAATAAAAAAAAAGAAGCAAAAACTGTAAACTGAGAGGGTCAGCGTGTCAGGACTCCATATTATAAATACAAATCATAACAGAAAGGATGATGGATAGATAGATAGACAGAATACCAGACAAGGAGCTGACGAGAGGAGAAGTGGGAGGAAAAAGTGAAGTGTCCAGAAAGAAGGATATATATATGAGTAACGGAATGAAGGTGTGGGTAGAGCGGGTGGGGTGAGTGGGCAGGGTTGAGTGGATGGGTGGGTGTGGAGGGGTAGGGTGAGTATGGAGAGGCAGGGTGGATGGAGTGGGTGAGTGGGTGGGCAAGAGTGGATGGGTGTGGTGGGGTAGCGTGGGTTGGAGAGTGGGTAGCGTAGGTGGGTGGGTGAGCAGGGTAGGTAGGAAGGGTTGATGGGTGCGTGGGTAGTGGAAAGATAGGTCCATAGTGGAAATAGGTCCATGGGGATTATTTTCCTGGGGGTATGGGTCCAAGGAATGGGTTCAGTATGTAAAATGGAACCTCGGAGGTCTTCTCCGGCAGGGGGAGTGGCCATCCAGGGTCTCATTCAATGCTGATATGCACGACCGTGCAGTTTTATCCACGCAACGCTGGGTACCCCTGCTAGTAGAGTACAGAAGACGTCGCCGTCATGAAGGAGGTAAAATAATCAAATGAATATATTGCAAAAAAATGACAAGAATAATACACAGGGATAACTAGAGCAAAAACACAGAAAGAAACAAATCTACATGGCGTAACTAAAGAAAAAAAAACGCAAGTAAACAAATCTTCACGGCGCAACGGCAGGGAGGGAGGGAAATAGCATGGTATAGCTCGTTAATTAACCTCAGGCCAGAGTTGATTCGCTGGCCATCCGAAGCAAATCGAATTTCACTCGAGGCTTCGCTACATCCCACTCGGAGCGAACCTTTGAAGGGGTCACCGAGGCCTTTTGCCAGGGGACTGAACCGTGAACTCCAGATTTAATGGCGAATAAACGTGCGTGCTGTAGAAATAATAGGTTTCGTGGTGCAGTTTTTGAGGAATAACATGTTTGGGGGTTTTGACTATAAAATACACGTTATAGGCTGTCTCCCCCCCCTCCCTCCCTCCCTCCCTCCCTCCCTCCCTCCCTCTCTCTCTCTCTCTCTCTCTCTCTCTTAAGTTTGTTGAATCAAGTTTTGGCAATGGATTACCATGTATTAAGATCTTAATGAACAATCTCTGAGAAAGTGGTGATTCTCATAATGCAGTACTAACAATAAATAGAATCTTAGCAATAAGCCTGATCTGAGAAACATTAAAACTTGCATGTGATTATCTGTGTGTGTATAGGCATACTCGTATAAGAGGGGTATAAGAAAACGTTGCTAAGAATTACTGATAAACGTCGCAGATCTTTTTATCTTTAGTAATAGAAGTCTCTCCTAAGGCACACAGATCGCTCGGCCTGAATAACGCTGAAGGAATGATGGTGTTGTTCAAATGAGGGGATGAAAATTGAAGGAATGGGTGATTTCGATGGCCTGATTCTTGTGTGAGCAAAGGCAGAACCTTCTGGGGGTTGTCTGATACCATTTTTCTTTATTTTCTTCTTTTTTTCTACCCGACCTTATTCATTTCATACCATATCTTGTCGTACGGCGGATGATGATGATGACGACTACAGAGGTGACTCCGAAGATAGATTTGGGCAACAGACGTGAGATACGAGAAAGGAGTAAAAAAAAAAAAAAAAAATGAGATGGTGTGGTTCCACAAGAAATGTTCATTTGCTCTCGTCAGCGGATGCAGAAGGAGTGGCTACTGTGATTAGGTCTATGTACTTGTACTGTATGTAACTATGTATGTATCTGTTTTCTATCTATCTATCTATCTATAGCCCGACGCCCTAATCTCGCAAAGGGTGGCCGCAGACAAAACGCCTCCAAGTCGCTCTGTCACCCACCATTTGACTACCCTCCCCCCAACTCACTCCCCCCTCCCTCATATACCTCTCAACTCCATCCCTCCACCTCATCCTCGGTCTACCCCTCCCTCTCCCTCCCTCCACCTCACCTACATACACCCTCTTAGTCAGTCGTTCATTCTCCATTCTCTTCACATGCCCAAACCACCTCAGTGTATTTCTCCTAATCTTCTCAACCACATCCACATCCACCCTACAACGTTCCTTCACTTCTTCATTCGTCAACCTGTCCCTCCATGTCACTCCACATGCTCCTCTCAAGTAACTCATTTCCACTGCTCTCACTCTTGACTTGTTCCCCTCTTGCAAGGTCCACGCCTCGCTTCCATACGTCAGGGTTGGGATCACAATATTATCATGTAGTGACTTCTTAACTTCCATACTCACCTCCCTATTTCTTATCACTGCTTTCAGTGAACCAACAACCTTCCTTCCCTGCTGTACCCTTTCATGCACTTCATCCCCCAAAGTTCCATCCTTACTCATCACACTACCCAAGTACTTGAATGCACTCACATTCTCCATATCCTCACCATCCAACCTCACAGTACATTCTCTGAGAGAGAGAGAGAGAGAGAGAGAGAGAGAGAGAGAGAGAGAGAGAGAGAGAGAGAGAGAGAGAGAGAGAGAGAGGCACAGCTGTTCTTGTAATACACAGTTTTCATCCTCGGCTAAATTTAAGCTCTTACAGCAAGTCTGACAAATACCGAAAAAAACCTTGGCAAGCTAAATGGAAGAACCTTTTATTTTGCCTTGGGACTTTTACCTCTGATCGATTGTTCTCAGAACTGAATAGCTTTACCTTATCCTGTTCCTCAACCTTACACCAAGTTCGGTTAAAATCGGATCAAAATCGTTCGACTGAGTTGCTATCACTGATGGTTGACAGTCACTGTGTTAAATTTGGTGCACGTCCCTCTGATATAAGTTTTTCTTTTTTACATAATCTTCCTAACAGACAGACAGAGATACGGACAAACCAAACCAAGCATATAAACTCCTCGTTCTTTGAGGCATGGGGTCCAACTTCGTCATCGTCCTGGTAGACATAATTTTCAATCAACCTGCATAATAATAAGACTCAGCCTACAGGAGAGATTTTCATTTCCATTTTTCACTTAACCCCTTGACTCCTGTGATATAATTTCGTATAATTTATTCCTCCAACCAACTAGCGAATTTTTTTTAGGCTTAGATGAGACTTTTTGTGTTGTAGGGTTCGATATGCCAGTAGCTGTTTAATAAAGGCAAAAATAATAATCGTGCTGAAAGCCTCAAGGTCTTGCCTACCGTCGTCACTTTACTGGATTATCGACTTAACATTCATGGTACGTTTGGTCTGGGTGGAAAGGCGATGGGGATCATGGTTTTGAGAGAGAGAGAGAGAGAGAGAGAGAGAGAGAGAGAGAGAGAGAGAGAGAGTGAGAGAGAGAAAGAAAAGGTGAAAAATTTATTAAAAGTGTGTGGAATAACATCATAAAGGTATTGGGAAAGTGATCAAGCTTGTGGCGGCGAATAGGGAAAAAAGTCTAAGTAAGAGACAGCCACTAACTCCACATATTCTATCGGACCGTGGGATATATAGACTCTTTATAGGCTCTCAGCGCTCCTGGAGAGTTTAATGTGATGGGTGATAGAGCCTCATTAACCCATTCAGTTCGACGGGGCGCTCTTAAGTTACTAAAGGGTCTGGTGGTTGCAAAAAAAAAATACCCCATTTCATACTACCCATTGACGTGCCAAGATGTAGTATGGGACAAGGTTAGGTTATCATTGCACAGCACCGTTTATATGTTGCTGCATAAATGTCCTTCCAATTCTGGGTATTTCTCTCAAATCGCCTTATAGTTCAACTCCATACCCTTGATTTCTCATATATTAAACTCCCTCCCCGCTCCAAGGTAAATTCTAGTTCCGTTATCTCCCGTTCTACCCCCATCTCCTTTCCACTCACTTTGCCCTCCCTACTTCAATTCACTTCCCCTTCTTTCCTTCCTCCGTTCCCTGTCTACTTTCCGTTCATTTTGGCCCCACCCTCCCTCTCCTGTCATCTTTGTTCTTCTTCTTTCATACTACCAACAAAAATACTCTCCCTCCTCTATTCTTCTCTCCTCTCCTTCTGCACAGCACTCCCTACCCTCTCCATTATTCTTCCCGTCCCCACTTGACTACTTTGTTCTCCTTATCTCCTCTCCTCTATCCTAAAATCCTTCACAACCTCTTACTCCTGCTCTCTCTTTTCCCCTCCTCAGATCCTGCCACACCAGTTCCTGCCTCTTCTGTGCTTCCTTTTCTCTCCTCGACTTCCTCTTCCTTGCCACCACGCTGCATCGTTTCCTGTTCCGCTCTTCTCCCACCCATGTCTCACCTCTTCCAGTCCAGTCTTACTCTCTTTGTACTCTTTTTCCGTCGCTTTTCCCTTCTGTTTTATCCTTCCTACCCCACATTCCCAATTCTCTCCCCTCCTTTCCCTTTCTT
Organism: Coenobita brevimanus; assembly: GCF_032717465.1. NCBI lineage: Eukaryota > Metazoa > Arthropoda > Malacostraca > Decapoda > Coenobitidae > Coenobita > Coenobita brevimanus. Next base: position 2,114,230 of record NC_136960.1, on the reverse strand, counting down.
TTTTGCAACCCCACCTACCAACTCTTTTTCTTCCTTGACAAACGCACCGCCTTTCTCATCTATCATCGTCTTCACCTCCATTCCCTATCTCTTCTACTTCCCCCTTTCTCCCATCCTCCTCTCTCCTCCCACCCTCTACCCCTCCCCAACACCTATCTCTTATCTTCTTTCTTACTACCACTCCTGACCTATCCTCCTCTTCCTTTCTTACTCACCAACTGCTCCCTTCCCTCAATTCTCATTCCCTCCCCTACCTCTTCTCCTCCTCGTCCTTTCTGTCAGTGGGCCAAGAAGGTCTCCCGGGCCGCATTAATTAGCCAAACACATTAAGGTGACATAGAGCCTCGTTAGAAAGGGGCCGTGAGCGACAAACAACATAACTTATCAAAATCTCTACCACGACTTTCTAATACCATCCTGAATGTCATTAGTTGGAAGAATGAGGCAGGAAGATCAGGCAAATGGGTAATGGAAGCGTTTTTTAAAAGAAGTTGTTAGTAAAAATATATAAATGTTTTCTGTACGATGGGAGGGAGCATTATCATATATAGTTTTCAAATACCTTCCTACACGTCGCTACTTGGAGGGGAAACGGCACGGGAGGAGGGGAGGGGGAAATTAATGCTAGACAGTCACATATACAGGTGGTTCATCCCTTTATATGTCTGGGTGTATGTGTTCTCAGTACGTTGTCGCATTGTCAGCGGGGAAAGTATTATTGTTAAAAGGTAAAAAAGATAATTATTGTACTGTCAGATGTAGTCGTAGCTGCTGCTGTAATATTTAATGAAGGGTGGGAGATTTCTTTTTTTTACCTCTTATCGGACTGTCAGGGGAGAAAAAACTGTTTTCCAAAGTCGTCTTCACATCTGGCATATCATTAACTTTGGAGAGGGATGATCAGGAAGGAACAGGAAACTTCTTTTTTTTTTTTTTACCACATACTCTGCAAGATGATTGTTGCTACTATACCTAAGTTTAATATACGATTTCTGTGTGATGACTCTCTCTCTCTCTCTCTCTCTCTCTCTCTCTCCCTCTCTCTCTCTCATTTGTTCTTCCTTATGCTTCAAATAGTTCTCCTCCATCTCCTCCTCCTACTCATCTGTTCATCATCATTATCATCATCATCATCATTATCATCATCATCATCATTATCATCATCATCATTATCATCATCATCATCATCATCATGATAATCATTACCCAGAGTAGCTACTTCCCTCTTTTCTTCCTCCTCCGCCTCTTCCTCCTCCTCCCTCTCCTCCTACTCCTCCTCCTCCCTCTCCTCCTACTCCTCCTCCTCCTACTCCTCAATTATCCACCTCCTTTCTTCACTCTCTCTCTCTCTCTTTTTACTGCTGGTAGTTTCATTGATCGGCAAAAATTGTGTGAGAGACAGGGAAAGGTTATTGGAGGAGGAGTGATTGACGCTGAGAGAGAGAGAGAGAGAGAGAGAGTTAACTGCTTAGATATAGGGACCACACAAACAGCACAGTCTTTCCGGGGTGGTCTGGCCTGAATCCCTATAATCCTATGACATACTCGTAGTTAAATTAGTCTTTTCCTGCTTCTACGAGGATGTTAGATTCGACTTAGAAAGGATTGGGAGTAATGGAGAGATCAGCGAAGACTATACATAACCTCATTATTTCAAACATTTTCCCAAGCTGACTGAAATCTCCGGAATGTAAAAAAATAATTAAAATAAAAAAAGTAAAAGTTTCGCCACTGATATTTTTTTTTATATATTTGCAGAAACAGTTACGCTTCAATAAAACAGGTTTGAGAACAAGATAGCAAACGTGAAGGCTCTCTCCCACCCTCCAGACCCCTCGACAACACCAGCGCGCCTACAGGGAAACAGAATGACCACCTAGAAGGACTGAAAAGAATGAAAGAGATTTGGCAGGAACAGTATAATAGACGACTAATAAAACATCATTCTTAACGGTACAATGGAGTATTAAAAACGCTTTATACTTATGGCCTTTCGCTGATGGTAAATTTATTGCATTATCTCTCAAGAGCGATCTGAAGCTTGATAGACCGTGAAACAGATCCCAGGCTAGGATAGGGAACTGTCTGATTATAGCAATTTCGCTAAAATTGATTACACTGCCCCTCCATAAACCCACCGTCACGTCATAAATACACCCCTACTATTACCATCACATCAGTCTGGAATGGAAGTACCCTACCATTTGTTCAGTACACACAGTGGGCACTGGAGCCGAAATGGTGATAAATGTCCGGGTGACTGGCATGTATGAGGACGGACTACCAAATCTGTGCTCAGAACCGGACTTAGAGAGAGAGAGAGAGAGAGAGCACACTTACACATAACAATGCCAGGTACATACTTATGCACCTGACCTCTTCACCCGGATATGTCTTTTATTTTTTATCTGCTTCCATTAGACGATTTTATTCAGTTTAGGAGAACACGCTATTACAGAAAAAGCTTCGAGAAGGCTAAATGAAATCAAAGAAAACACAAAATTAAATAAAAGACCAAAGTATTCACCCACGAATGCGTATCACCCGCAATCAGTTAAAAAAAAAAAAAAAGTTCAGTAATACTCTGGCAATCAGAGGTATATCGTCACAGCTTCGCCAAAATCGAAAAAAAAAAAGTCTTAGGATTTCGCTGTTTACTCCTACCAAGTTAAATATAACGCTTGCATTGACAAGCCTGAAATCTAGGATATTAAGATGGCAAAGGTCATTGAGTATAACAGGCCTTTGAAGAATTTCCAGTAGTTACCCTTTAAATAGCCGTTCATATCGTTGAGGGTACGATAATAAATGGTGAATAATGACAAGCTTAAAGAAAAAGGTAGAGTTTTTCTTCTTGTAAAATCCTCTGGTATTGGAGGCATATATTTGCAGCTTCTCCAAAATTATTAACAAACAAGCCATATATCCCGAAAGACTGTCCCACAAAGTTTGGATATAATCTGCCCACTGGATTTTGAGATTTAATGGTTACAGCCAGACACAGACGCACAAACACCCAGACGCAGGTGACACCATTATATCCTCGCTAGGCGGGCGATAATAAAAGCTTTAGATCGAAAAATATACTAGAAAACAGGTCAGTGGGTAAATGGTATTAACATCAAAGAGTATGAAAATAAATTATATTAGCCTTTTACATCAGTGTCAGAGAGGGAAAATAGGTGGCAAAAACAGAAATAAAAGTATACTTGTATTTTCATGGTAAACTTAAACAGTGTCAACACCTTTGCTCCGGCCAGCTCATTTGTGTAATATAATGGCCTTATTTACATTAGCTCGCTCCGCTCTCTTTATGCTGATTTCAACATTAGCATGTTTTTTCATGCTTTATGTGTGTGTGGGCGTGTGTGTGAATGTAGGAGGAGGTTGTTTTTTGTAAGCGAGGGAGGGGTGGGATGTGTGTGTGTGTGTGTGTGTGTGTGTGTGTGTGTGTGTGTGTGTGTGTGTGTGTGTGTGTGTGTGTGTGTGTGTGTGTGTGTGTGTGTGTATCAGTGTTTCCTACCCTGTATTTTCGCATGGGAATGTCTTAACAGTATGTAATCATATTCTTATTTTCCTAAGTATAGGTAATTTAGTATCGCAGACTATTCATTTGTCGACGAAGCACAACCCTACCTAGGAGATAAACAGTGTGATAATACTTTTGCGTAATATTTGAGTGTACTTTGTGAATATGATATTTGCATTTGTAGCTAATATCTGTGTCTTGTATAATGGCTCTCTCTATATCTGACTGCATATTAAACCAGTGTGTAATACTCGTTCGTTAGGTGCAGGTGTGCGGTTTGTGTAACATTTGTGTGATGTAAAGATGTCTAATATTTATGTGGAATCGATCTGGTTGTGTGCTTGGAAATCTTTGTGTAATGGTTGTGTGCGTGATTTGCATGAAATATCCATAATGTAATTCCTTTGAGTAATCCTTTTTTAAATCAATGGCTGACTCAAATTGTAAGGTGTGTGTGTGTGTGTGTGTGTGTGTGTGTGTGTGTGTGTGTGTGTGTGTGTGTGTGTTTCAGTACCGGGCCTAGGGAGTAATATTTGTGTGTAATATTCGTGTCTGTCAATATCGACTCAAAGTGTCGCAAATCCTGTTATCTGTCCGGTAATGAAGTTTGGGACCAAGTTATCAATTTTTTTCTACCCTCCTTCCCCTCCGCCCCCGTTCCCTCCTCTCTCTCTCTCTCTCTCTCTCTCTCTCTCTCTCTCTCTCTCTCTCTCTCTCTCTCTCTCTCGTTCAACACTAACATAGGTCTTCACGTGACTAACCTTTTAACTGCGGCGGGTTTTCATATGCTTAATAAAATCGTCTGGCAGTTGGCCTACCTGAAATAAAGAAAATTTTTATTAATTCTATACTCATATATTAAGTTTGGCCATGTTACTTTAGAAAGACTATCAATGTGGAAAATGTGAGGAATGAGAGACTGACGATGAGAGTGTAAGACAGTGGGGTGGAGGGAGACCGGAAATGAGATGGAGGGGTGGGGTGGAGAGGTATGTGAATGACTGGGTGTGAGTTGGTGAGATGCCAGCTTGATGATGTAGGGCAGAATGGCACTGAGGTATTTCCTCTGATGTGATCCATTCCAGGATTATGACACCTGAATACAGACAGAAATATAGTCAGATTTCCTCGGACCAAAAAAAGAGCCACAAGCTTAACGAAATTAAATGCCAAGTTCCTATATCTCAACGAAATGGTTAACCCCTTCACTGCGATTAAGTCCTATTATAACATTTACACGAAGCTCATCTTCATCCATGGAAGGGTGCCTCATACTGAACCCCTAAAACTCCTACACTTCAAGAAATTCCTCCTACGCGTAAGAGTCATTTGCGGGTAACATGCACATACTGAAAATGACGTGATCAGATTGAAGGGTTGATAATGCCAGGAAGAAATTAAAACACTGGGGAATAGGTTCTGTAATCGCCAATGAGTATACGGCTCGTTGTGTGTGTGTGTGTGTGTGTGTGTGTGTGTGTGTGTGTGTGTGTGTGTGTGTGTGTGTGTGTGTGTGTGTGTGTGTGTGTGTGTGTTTTGGAAAAGGCAAGTACTGTACACGCAGCATCCCTTCGATCCAATGCTGGTCCAGTCACGTGAACAGGACGCTTCCAATCCCCTCCACCTATCAATCTACCAAGTCATTTGCTTCTCTGTCTATCTATCTACGATGTTTTTGTTTATCAGTCTATTTCATTTTTTTCATCCTGCCATAGTTATTTTTTTTTTTTTTTGGCTTACGTATTTCTACCACTCCCTTCAACCGTCTGTTCATCCATCTTTTTTTAAATATGATCGTCCGTTCTTTTGTACTCTTGTCTTTCCTACTTTTTGTTCCTCCCTCCTCCATCCTTGCCTTCGTTCCTCCCCTCCCTTCCTATCCCTAAGAACGGCCATCCACCCTTCCATCTATAATTCATCTATCTCTCCATCTATCCACTTATCCATGCAACCTATCCATTCATTCATCCATCCGTACGTCCGTCCAGCCAGCCAGCCATCCTTTCTATCAGAGTATTCTACCATCCTTCCATCCACCTGTCCTTCCAGGCATGTGCTTCTCCTTTGCCTTTCCTTTCTTTATTAATCCATCCTCATTCTCCATTGCTCCAAGCGTCTGCTCATCTACCTGTATATATTCAGCTTTTCGCTCATTCATTTATTTGCTGCTCTGTTTCCTCACATCATTTTATATACATTTGTAACGCATGCAGACAGAAAGAAGCGGAAGCAAAGGTGATAAGCTTGCATGAATCTGGCCATTTGTAATGACCTGAACAGGAGAACGCCAAAATGAAGATCCTTTCAGTTCCTATCCTCCCTTTATATGTCAATTTCTTCACAATTCCTTTTCCAACTCTTTATCCAGTTTTCTTTCTCAGTATCCAGTCGTCTCTCCATACCATTTTTCCACCACCAACCCTTCCCTTTATCATTCTTTCATCTATCCCTTTCTCCGTCAGTTTCCCACTCACTTCTCCCTGTAATCTTCTATCCATCTACTTGCTGTCTCCATCCATTCATTCATACGTCCATCCATCCACTGATCCTATCTGTTCATCCATTCCTCCTCTATACTTTCATTCATTCGACCATCCCCACATCAGGTAAAGTCCAGCTCAAAATATTCTCCCCACTTTGACCATCCTAATTTCAGGGGTTACTGTCTTCTTCCATCTTCCTTTCACTTGTCTCTCCACCATTTTCCCTCCACTTCTCCATCCATCCATTGCATTTATTGATCAATTCTTTTCTCTATGCCTAAATTCATCCATCATTTTCCAACCGTCTTTTCATTCATTCACTCATTCATTCATTCATTATTTCGTATTTCCACCATCTTCCATCCACTTTTCCATCTATCCCCACATTCAGCCACTCACTCCTCCATCCCTTCATCCATCCATCCACTTCGCGATCCGGCTCAAAATATTAACCCATTTCTGAGCGTCGGAATTTCAGAAGCCCTACCGCCTCTGTTCCGCTTATCCATTTATTGTCTGCCATTTTCCATCCCCGTCCTCATCCATTTACCTTTCTATATATTCACTAAATTCTCTGTTCTTTTTTTCCCCTAAGCTTCCATTCATCCAACCCTATCTTCATATATCTTCATTTTATATTCTCTCATTCGTCCTTCTGTTTAACCTTTTGCTTCTTCACCAAAAGTTCATCCACCTCTCCATCTATCTTTACATTTAGTCATCCATGCCTCCCTCCATACCTTCATCTATTGATCCATCTGTCTGCAGCCATCCATTCTCTTATCTACTATTTTTTCTGGGCTAGTTACCTCTATCGCCTCTCGCTTGCCTGTTCTTGTATATATCAATTCTTTTTCCCATCCATTAATTTCTTCACAATTCACCTATCTTTCCACTTACCATTCCTTTATCAGCCACTCACTCTCTCATCCCTTTGTTTTTCCTCAAATTTTCTCATCTTTTTTAACATCCATCCATTACATAAAGTATTTCCTCTCACTCCTCTCACCACACTTCCATCCATCTGCCTACCTCGAGACCCAACTCAAAATATTCCCACGTTCGAATTTTAGGGATTTCCATCCTTTATCTTGTTTCATCCATTTGCCTCTCCACCATTTTCCACTTCCTTCTCCACCCTTCTATTCCATTTATCCACCCATTCGTTTCTTTATCCATCCATCTTTCTCAAGTCATCCTTTCACTCATTTTTAGATTCGTCCCTTTCAATGCTTCGTATTTTCATCATCATCCATCCACTCTTCTGCCTATCCTTCTACTCAACCATTAGCGTCTCCATCCTTCCATTCATCCACCCAGGCATCTAGCTCAAAATATTCTCCCTTTTCTGATCGTGGGAACTGCAGAGGCCTCCAACGCCTCCTATCCTCTATCCGTTTTCCCTTCATTTTCCATCTCAGTTTTGACTCATCTGTCTTTCGATATACTGACTCATTTTTCCATCCATTACTTTCTCCACGTCTTCCTTCATCCATTTCTGTCCTTATACCTTCATCCCTTTTTCCATGCTTCTATCTGATAATTTTCTCCTTCACCAAACCCAATCAGTCTTTTCACCCATCCGTATTTCCATTCATATACGCCTCTCTTTACATCATCTAACTATCCTTCTCTCTCCAACAATCCAATCTCTCATATACTGTTATCTCGGGACAAATTTCCTGCTTTCGCCTTTTTATCAACGTGTCCTTGCAGGTATCCATTCCTTTTTCCATCCATACTTTTCTCTGTCCTCTCATCCATCCTTCCACCCCGAGATCCGGCTCAAAATACCCTCCCGTATCCGACCGTCCGAAATTCAGGCGTTCTTGTCGAACCCACAGAAATGGGCTCATTAAACAGGCGGACCTAAGCATCGTCATTTTAGATCGGCCCCGGGGATTAAGGCCAACAGCAGGTGAGAGCAATCTGCAGCCTGCAATGTTGCATGATTGTCTGAGGAATGGCAGCCGCTAATTTGCAGTAATGGGAGGGCGGGAAACATGGGGGTTGCAGGATGGACGCTTGGACCTGTGTGTGTGTGTGTGTGTGTGTGTGTGTGTGTGTGTGTGTGTGTGTGTGTGTGTGCAGGGCCGGATGAGGCCATTACGAGGCTCTAAGCTATGGGAAGCAGTAAAGGCCCTATTTGACAATTGTTAACAGAGAATTATACTGTGAAACAACGGAAGTATTAGTTGTTTCCTAGGCAGTCTGGCCGAATGTTGACAAGATTGCCGCCAAGATGCTTAACAGATCCGTGTAGAGTGGGTTAATAAGGTTAGATCATAACATAAAGGTAAATTATAACGAAACCGTAACACATGTTATTCAGAATCATATTTGGAGAGGCCCCACCACACTCCGAGGCCCTAAGCTGTAGTTTGTTTAGCTTATGCCTAAATCTGGTCCTGTGTGTGTGTGTGTGTGTGTGTGTGTGTGTGTGTGTGTGTGTGTGTGTAAAACATTTTAACATCGTTTTGATATTGCCATCTTCTCAAGCCATCCATATCTTCAAACTACACGTTAAATCCTTTCTCCGATGCAGGTGTCCAACTACATTTCCCCCCCATTCACCTCGTGTTCATTTCACTCATCCATCTTTCCTACCACTTTCGTCCCGGCGCAGGCTAGTCACTCACTGATCCTTTTTTAGGTTTTAGCAATGTATCTATCAGAATCTCACTCGCCCACTCTACCATTCATTTTCTTCCTCATCTAGGATGCTATTCCATGAACCACCCTCTTCATCTACTCCTGAGTGCATCTACCCTATATCTCTCTCTGGCATGGCTGTTGCTAATTTGCCCTAGGTGCCTGGTAAGCTAGTAATTAGAACGCCCAATTGGGTTTGACGGCCTTTCGTAGATTCGATCAATATGAGGTGCGTGGAGGTGAAATGGGATTGTCTGTTACCTCTTTCTTTCTTTCTTTCATTTTTTTTTTACGATGAGGGTTGTTACCACTTTTTTCCTTAATTTTTTTTTCTCTTAAATTACCCTGACGGAAGGATGGAAAATGAGGAGAAATATGGAGATGTGAATCCCAGCTTTGTCTGTGTCCCTTCGCCTAATACGGAATGCGTTAGGTTATCGCATTTACAAGAATACTGGTTCGATTTTGTTGATTTATCAGGTCTCTCTCTCTCTCTCTCTCTCTCTCTCTCTCTCTCCAGCCTATTTGAATATGTACTGTACTTGCATATTCATTTACGTCGCCTCTACACCTATAATAATATTGTCTGTCAGCAGTGAAAGGAATAAAATAGACCTCGTTGTTCTGAAAGAAATTAATGGAGATAATTTCTAATATCCCTTAATTCTCAGTAATTTCCCCCTCATGTGAACGGGTACAAAATGTCATTACTTTAACCCAATTAGTATTACCAACAATTTTCTTTCATTTGTGCTTCCCCTGGACAAATGTATTCACCCTAGGGAATATATCTTGTCGTTATAGAACCGCAACCAATCTCCATGAACCGCTTAGAGCTCGGACTTCTTCTGTGTTTTATTTTTGCTTCGGCTCCAGGATTTTAGTTAGCACAAGGGAGATCTCCTGTCATGAACGAGTGACAGAAACATTCATTAACACTTTCAGAGCGACGAAGTCATCTCTTATATTACTGTATTTATTTATCTGTTATTATTTTTTACATGAGTTCACTTCGTTGATCTTAAATAATTTTTTACTCTTAGTACGATGACGTCTTTTTTGTTATATTCTTTCTATCGTCAGATATTGCTCAACGTGAAAGAGACCCTTTTTGGCAAAGGCTTTATTGGTAAACTAAAACAGTCAGGCTGTTTATTAATGGACTATTGGCCTAAAAAGGAACAAAAAAAAAAGGCCAAAGACGACCCTATAGAAATAATATTATGACTCTGACTTCGCATCAGTGAAGAATGTTATTTATAAAAATTACCAATAGTCTTTGTGAGCATGACCCAAACTTCTTCGAGAGACATAACATCCAATTAGATACAGGAAAGCTTGGTGGATTAGCCCTGGGGGGGTCCACTCTGGCTCAGTTCTCTCTTGGTTACAACGAGTGACTCAGAGACGAATGCGATTATGGGCCGACCCCTGTACGTAGCGAGGCCGGAAATTAATCACCGCATTTGTCCGTGTTCTATGAGCCTCAGGTAAATATCGTTTGTGTCAAGGTTCTCATTTTTGATACATTATTTTTTTTAGATACTCGGGTTCCTGTTATTCATTCCTAGATGAACATACTCGTTTGACGTTAGGTGGAATACAGTAATAATTGATCTGACCACGAAAGAGAGAGAAAGAGAGAGAGAGAGAGAGAGAGAGAGAGAGAGAGAGAGAGAGAGAGGGGGGGGTAGCAGCAAAAACACTCATGCATCACTGACTCACGCTCAGGTAAGTAAAATTCATCTGATCCTAAATACAATACTCAGGTTGTCCTGAATATCGTTCTTGAAGCTTAAAGGGTCTCGCAGCCTAAAACACACCATCCACTGCACTACATGACAACACATCCACACACACCAAGGAACATCAAAACAACACCCAGCACGATATCATACACAAATACTGTTATCTATGCCCTGTCGCCTGCCTCAAACCAGCTTCCAAGGGCATATCAATGCTCAGATCACTCGCCGTTCCATTCAGTCACTCAAAGACAACACTCAGCTGCATACACGGCCTCCTGATATCCACCCTTCTGAATTCTACCTCCCTCGTTAGGACAGGGTCCATCTGCCCAGCTGAGATGTGGGTATCATCCATCCCTCTTGAGTTATCAGAAGAGGCTGGATGACTCCGTCGCTGATGCCTGTCCAGGATGCAACACAGCACCCCATACTATTAAGCACCTTATGGAAAACTACATTGCACACAATCGCTTGCGCCAACAACAGAACATACACTCCTTGAGAGCCCAGTCTCGGCCGTGGCCTTCCTCAGGGACTCGGGGCTGTTCGGCCAGACTGCCTAGGGAACATGAACAACTACTACTACCATGTTCTTCCTCCTCGTATTCCACACTTGCATTCTTCCCTGATGTACTGACTTGAGATTGGGAGGGTACTTGAAATACACTTAGAAGGAGCCATGTATCGATTTCATTCCTGATTTGCATTCCTCAAAGATGTCTTGAGGTGAGACTCGAAGCTAAGTATTCATCCAACACAAACTAAACTTATGAACCACAATATGCTGAGCCTTTTAGTATTTTTCTCTGACGGAATGTATATGAAACACGCACTGGGGAAGACGAATGCCTGTCGGATGGAGTCGTGAATTTCAAAGATCTGGGTGAACGACTGGGTGTATGGTCGATTTTACAGGGAAGTCTGTTGATTGCCCTCCCTCTTCTCCTGTGCCTGGATCGTACCCACCCTGTTTGTTAATGGGAAATACGCTAAAGGCTGATAACTCGCGGTGGCGATAGCGACGGCGACGACGACGACGACGACGACGATGATGATGATGATGACGGCTATTTTAATATTATTCGGTGAAAGGTTTGGAAACAGATAACAGAAATTGTTTCACTAAAAGAAATTTTCAGGATCCTCCCCTCATTCTTCCTCACAAGCTGTTCCACCAATCTCATCGTTTCCCCTTCCCCGCGATATACGAGAACGCAATCCTCTTTCCTTCATCTCCCTTCTCCCACTATAATTCCTTCTGTTCTTCTCGCTCTTTCTTATTTATCTTCCTTTCCCTTCAATTTCTCCTTATTTCCCTTTTCTTTAGTTCTTCCCTCTCACCCTTCCTCCTTGTCTCCTCTCCTCTTCGCCCAACTTTTCCATCTCCCTGACCTCTACTCCTTGCCCTGCCGCTTCACTCTTTCCCCTTCCCATTCTTTCCTCTATCCCTCACCGTTTCTCGCCCCTCCTTCTCCCCAACCCGACCAGCGTCTGCGCACTCAAGGCCCGCCCTTATGAATGGTTAAGAAGGGCACGGCCAAGATAGCGTTTGTGAGACGTGCCTGCACCAAGGGAAGAACCGGAACTGTCCTCTTGCAGGCACACTCCATGCACCAGGACACGCACAACGGCCTTTACAATGGATAACAAGGTCCATTAGAGAGAGAGAGAGAGAGAGAGAGAGAGAGAGAGAGAGAGAGAGAGAGTGTGTGTGTGTGTGTGTGTGTGTGTGTGTGTGTGTGTGTGTGTGTGTGTGTGTGTGTGTGTGTGTGTGTGTGTGTGTGTGTGTGTGTGTGTGTGTGTGTGTGTGTGTGTGTGTGTGTGTGTGTGTGTGTGTGTGTGTGTGTGTGTGGAGGGAAAACTAGCGGTACCCCTAACAATATGTAAATACACTGCTTCAAAGTCTTGGCTCTCCTTCATTATGCGCTCCACGGCAGTCATTATCGCTGACAAATGGTTCAGGAATGAGATATTTGGGGGAGCTGATAGCGTATATTGTATAATGATCTTTTTCTGTCCCTTTGGTTAACTTACGTAATTTGTACTAGGCTATGTTTACATCTTGCCTCTTTTCCTGTTCTTTTATATCCTATCTTACTTATTATCTGACCTGTGTTGCTTTTCACCGCTAATCCTGTATGCAGTGTTAGTGATAAAAATATAAACTGTTTGAAGATTAGAACAGGGAAGGTTAGGTACTGAATGATGTGGTAGTGCGTGGTGTGGCAGTATACAGTGTGATGGTGTGACCGTGGAAGTGTGTGTGTGGGGGGGTAGGGGACAGAGTATGGTGTGGAACAACGAGGTATGGCTGTGTGAGGTCCGACAATGTGATGAGTGAGATGTGTTCGTGTCTTAGCACAGTGACTTTTTAATTATTTTTATTGTTACGACTGACTTACCCGTGGAATGGATAACACACTACATTATAGTTACCACATTATGCTAATTAACACCCCTCATTATTTCCATAATTATTAGCATATATTAAACCTTTGTTCACCGTTGTCTCCATAAATTGTCTAAGCCATTTAAAGTTCTAGTAACTAATGCCGCCCAAGTTTCCCCTCCCGCATTCCCAACTTCCCTTTTCCCTTTCCCTTTCCCCCCCCTTCCCCTTCTCGTCCTTTCTTGCCCCATTTTTTCTTTCCCTGCCCCTTTTCCCACACCTTTCCCACCTCCTCCCTATTTAATTCTCTTCTTCCCCTTCCCCATCTCCCTCTCAACTATCATCATTCCATTCTCACTTCCCCTTCCCCATCCCTCTTCTTTTCCTCCTCCACATGCTTTTTCCAGCTCCTTCCTTCGTAATCTCCCTGCCTGTTTTCCTCCCCATCCCTTACCAATTAACTCTTCCACTCCCTCCACTTCTATTTCTGTTCTTACCTCTTCCTTATTCCTCTTTCTTTTTTGTAAGCCCTCATCTCCCTCTCCATTCCTTTATCTTTATTCTTTCTTTACTCCCTTCTCTCACTCCCCATTCATATATCTGTTTTCTTTCTTTGAGATTCCTTTCTCTTCGACTGCATCCCCCTGTCCTCTCTCTCTCAAACCCCTTTCTTTACCTACTCATTCCTCTTTCTTTATCCTTTCGTTACGCCTCTCCTCCCCTCTCCATTATTTTGCCTTGCTCTTTTTTTTCTCTCTCTCTTCCTCCCTATTTCTTGCACCTTCCTTTTTCATTATTTCTCCTCTCTCTCTCCCTTTTTATTCTTCTGTTCTGTTTCTTTCTATACCCCCTCTGTCCATCTCCCCGCCCCCCCATTCTTCTGTCATTTTCTCTTTTGTATACCCTTCTCTCTCTCCCAATTCTCCTCTATTTTTTCTTCTGTATTCTTCTTTAGTATTGTCTCTGTCTTTCTCCTTCTCCATGTCATCATTCTACATTTTTCACTCTCCCCCCCCCCTCTCTCTCTCTCTCTCTCTCTCCCCCTCTCTCTCTCTTCCCGTGTTCTTACTTTTTCTTTCATTCTTCTGTCGCGTCTCTCACTCCCCATTCTCCCCTCAGTTCTCTCCCATCATCTCTCTTCTGTGCCTGGTCCTCTACCCACCTCTCCCTTTTTTTTTCCTTCCTTCATTTCCTCTTTGCTCTGTCTTTGGTCCTCCTCTGTTCCTAATCTATCTCTAGTCCTCTTTGGAAGTCAGTCTTTTCCACCCTCTCGTCTCCTCTAGTTTTCCTCTGTTTCTGTTCCTTCTTTCTTTTTTCCTTTTTCCTTTCCTCTCTCTCTCTCTCTCTCTCTCTCTCTCTCTCTCTCTCTCCTGTTTATCTGTCTTTACTCATTCTTTCTTCCCCCTTTAGCAATTCACCGTCTCCATTCTTCCATTCTCTTTCCTCTCTTCTCTCCTTCTGTGTCTCTTCTTCATCTATCACTTCTTCATTTTCTTCCACACTGTTCCTCTCCTCTAATTTCATATTTTCTGAGCTTACTCTTTCTTTATTCCTCATCTGACGTTATTATTTTTACCATTTCATTCTTCTTCCCCTGCATCATTTTCTTCTCTCCCTCTTCCTTCCCAGTCTTCTTTCTCTATTATCACTTCCCCTCTCCTTTGCCGCCCCTATCTTTCTTCTTTGGCTTCTCCCCATCCGTATTCTTGCATTCTCTGTCATCTTCATTTCTCCTCTACCTCTTCCTTCATCCACTTCTCTCAATACCGTTCTTTCCTCCTCCTCCTTTCGGTCGTCTTTTCTTAATCCCTTCCAGGTGTCATTAATCCTTCCTTTCTTCTCTCACGCTTCCCCTCCTCATCTTCGTCCTCTCTCTCTCTCTCTCTCTCCCTACTCCATGCTTCCTTAATCTTCCACGGGTTTTTCATTCTCTATATCCTTATTCTGGTCTTCCCTCTCTCTCTTCCTTTTCTCTTTCCCTCCATCTTCTTTCCCTCTCCTTTTGCATCTCCCTTCCTTATCTCCTCTTTCTTGCTGTCCACCCTCCTTTCTTTTCCGCTCTTTTCTTCTTTCCCTCTCTCCTCCTCTTTATTCTTTTTCGCTCCGTCTCCCCTTTCCCCATCTTTTTCTTTCTCCCTTCTTTCCCTCCTTTCTTGCTGTGCCTCCTCCTTCCTTTCCCCCAATTGTCTTCCTTCTCTCCGTGGCTTTCTTCTGTCTTCCTATTCCCCCTTTCCCTCTCCCTCATTCTACTTTCCCTATCTCCCTTCCCCCTTCCCGCCACTTTCCTCTTTAACTGCTCTTTTCCTCCCTTTCCCCCTTTTTCCTTTGCCTTACCTCCACTCTCCCCTCTCTCTTAATATCCGCCTTCCCAAATTCTATCCCCTCGTCTTCCGCCCTCTCACTTTCAGTATAATTCCCTCCAGCTACACCCCCCCCCACTTTCAAATCACCCTTCTATCTTACTCCTCAGCTCCCCACCTCCTCTCCCTTTTTCCCTCCTACTCCCCATCCCCCTCTTCTCCCCTTGCCCCCCTCCATCCCACTTCCCCTCTCCTACTCTTACCAACTCCATTTCCCCCACTCCCTTTCTTCCAGTTCCTTTTTAGCTACCTTCCCCCCTCCTTCCTGCTCCCATGCTTTCTCCCTCACCTCTACCCTCTTTCCCCCCTACCCTATTCCTCCTCCTTCTATCTATCTGTCTATCTATCTACGTACCTATCTATCTATCTATCTATCTATCATTCAGTCTTTTACTGCCTCATAAGGAGCGTAGAGTCCCTGGATTCGGTTATTTTTACCAGATATTCAAGGTAAGAGTGACCATTTTTTTTTTTTTTAATAACAGAACGGAAGAAGGAAAAACAAATGAATAAAAAACAATAATCCATACACCAGAATTACTGGTGTCCTCTGTTCCTAAAATATCTGTAACAGTTAGACTTGAACAGCTGTGGGTTGAAATTTGGAGGGAAACAACTCTGGGGAAGCGAGTTCCAGAGAGATGCAGTTCGGGGAATGAAAGAATTCTGATAGGCAGAAGTTCTGCAATATGGCTGAGTGACATTCCAGTCATGAGTGCTACCAGATCCCCATGTAGCACGTGGGAAGGCATGGAGAGGTGGCACCATGAACGCAACTTCGTCTGAGCATTTGCCCCCCCCCCAAAAAAAAAAAAAAAAAAAAAAAACTGTAAAATAATGCAAGAGAGGCAATATTCCTTCTTACTTGCAGGGGAGGTAGTGTATTTGTAATGGCAGGGTTGTTAATGATTCTAACAGCTTTGTTCTGAAGTTTGTCTAGTTGTTTTAATGCAACCTCTCCACATCCATTCCACAAGGGTGAGCTGTATTCAAGCTGAGAGCGCACATGACTCTTAAAAATTATAGCTAACTGCTCATCAGCGAAGAAATTACGGACTCTGTACAATAATCCATGTTTCTTTGAGGCGGTTTTAGCAAGTGATCTAACATGAGAGGTCCAGCTGAGGGCACTGTTAAGTGAGACGCCAAGAATTTCAATACTTTTGGAGATGGGGATATTAGTAGTACTGAAGGTAATGTATGAATCTGGCAATATCTGTCTATTAGTAAACTGTATATATTTAGTTTTACTAGCATTAAAAGAGACAAGGTTGTTTTGTCCCCATTCACTGATCGTAAATAGGTCTTGATTTATGGAGATGACTGTACTGAGTTGAGAGGTAGGGATATTAGACTTTGTAAATGGGTGTCTGAGTGTGAATGAACTATGTAGTGTTGAGTCATCTGCGTATGAGTGGATGGGATTGTGCGTGACAGATAAGAGATCATTAATATGAACCAGGAATAAGGTTGGCGCCAGGACTGACCCCTGCGGCACGCCGGCGTTAATTGAGTGGAAATTGGAGTATACATCAACTACTTTTACTCTTATTTTCCTGTCACTAAGATATGAAGAAATCAAGGGAACAAAAGACGTTAGTCTATAGCAAGGGAGTTTGGACAGCAGGGAACGGTGCCATACTCTGTCGAAAGCTTTAGAAATATCATGAGCTACATGCAGATCAATTGATTGATGGATGGTATGAGTTAGGAGATTGAGTATGTCAATGGTGGATCTTTCGTGGCGGAAACCATATTGTCTATCACTAATTAAGTTGCTGGATTCAAGATGTTTAACAATGTGTTTATTACTTAAAGTTTCAAATACCTTACCAAGAAAAGATGTGACAGCTATTGGTCTGTAATCAGAGGGGCCAGAGGAACTTTCTTTCTTCGGAACTGGGTCGATATTGGCTTCCTTCCATGAATTTGAGATTAAAGAAGTACGTATGCAGTCTAAATAATTTAGCTAGGACAGAGGCAAGTTCAGGGGAACACTTTTTCAAAACAATTGGCGGAATTCCATCTGGACCTGGAGCTTTGTTGGTAGGTAAGTTGTCTAGGATGGATTTTACATATCTTGTCTGTATTTTAAGTGGGGCAATTTCGGGAGAGTCAAGTTCTTGTACTGGGACATTCTGGCTGGTATCGTCTATGGTAGAGTTTCTGGCAAAAATATCCGCTTTCCCACGCGGGTCATTGGTAATGTTGCCATCTGAAGATTTTAGTGGGGGAATGGAAGATGACTTGTTAAAGTTATTATTGAAAGAATTAAGAGTTGACCAGAATATTCTATCGTCATTAGGGTTCTTAAGTATAGTTCTGATGCTTGCTTTTGAAGAAAGATTGATTTAGCTAGATTTAATACAGCTTTTGCATGATTTCTAGCAATTTTAAGTTGAGAAAGTGATTCAGATGTTTTTTATTTTAAGTATGAGTTATATGCTAATGACTTTTGGGCTGTTGCTGTGGCACAGTTGCCATCAAACCATTTTGGAGAGTTACCCTCCCCTTCGAATGAAAAGCTAGTTGGAGCCTTCCGTCTAGATCTAGAGCATCTCAATCTACCAGACTAACTAGTGGGCATTTGGTTACATGATTAACACTCAAAGTAATCAGTGGGTTTCCTGGGCTACATGAAATTATCTGGCTTGACATTCAGTGTAGAAGCACAATAAAGTTAGTCGATGGTGAACTACCCAACTTTTTTTTTTTGTTACATATAAATTTCATCTCCTTCCTCCCTGTAATATTTCTCGTCCTAATTCTATCCCATCCTCTTCCTCCCTCTCTTCTTGTATTAAATCCTTTTTCCTCCAGCCTTTCCTTTGCCCTCCTTAGCACTCATCCTATCCCCCTCCCTCTCCTTCTTCCTCTTTCGCATCCTTCTCGGTGCCAGGTAAATTCTTCCTTCCTTCCTTCTCGCCCTTCACACTTCTTTCTCTTCTCGACTTTCGTTTTTTAATACATCCCCCACCTCTCCCCAGATCTTGCCTTCCAATTCGCCTCTCCTTTGCCCACTTCATTCCCCTATTCGTCTTCCCTTTCCTCCTGCATTTTATCTTTCATTCTACTTTCCCCCAGCTCTCCGCACTACTTCCTCCATACCGTCACGTAGACAACGCGCGCGCGGGCACACACACACACCCACACCCACACCCACACACACACACACACACACAGAACCATCCCCCACCTCAACTCAACCCTCTAACAACACTTGATTCTGTGAAGTCGTAGCTGAACGGAGCTTCATTAAATGTTTTACCCGCATAATTAAAACTTTCCCTCAGCATTCCAACTTTCTAGCGGCCAAGAGAAAAAAAAAACACAATCAAAGTTTTAATGTAAAATGACCTAGTACGCATCCAATTATCACTGTTATAACGTTACGACGAAACTTTTGCTATTAGACTGCGTAGGTTTGGGCATCCTTTCGGCGTAATACAAGGGCGGGGGGGTTCCGGAAGATTAAACAGTGGAGGGGGTAGGGGTGATATGGAGATTAAACCTATGGGGCGTATTAGCAGTGAAGTGCGATTTGTGAGCGCGTGACGAACGAGTGAGCGTTTGCACAGTACATGCGCCTATCATCATAATTTCATCTTGGTGTAATCTTAACATTTCTGGTGAGGTAGTTAAATAATAACAAATAACTGAGATAAAATATCTACTTTCTCTCTCTCTCTCCCTCACACACACACACACACACACACACACACACACATACGCACGCACGCACGTACGCGCCCGCGCAATCAACATATGTGAAAAACAACTCATACCTCGCATGTGCCACTTTCATACTGTTGTAAATCGATTGCATGGTGAAGATGTCAATTGAAACCCTTGGCACATGCCCTTGGGAAGCTGGGATTTAGTCTCATGCGTAAATATACAGCTAAAAACAAAATTTATTGAATGCATCTACTACCTACTGAAAGAAACTCTTCTCCAACTCACACAGTAGAGAAGTTATTAGCCTCTGAAAACCATCGCAGCAGGGCTGAGTCGTGTCTGGCCGCTCATTTCTCTGCTGAAGGTAAACATTGCGTCCCTACACTTACTCGCTTTGCTCTCTGCTCTCAAGTGGTGCTGCACACTTGAGAGGGTCCCCTACTTCCGAATACTATCCCTCCGTTCGTTGGCGAAGTCTCTCCTGAACTGAAGAAAGACGTCCAGTGGTAACCAGAGCTCAGTATAAACATGTTATCTTAGTCAGGAGATAATGGAGGTGCTGGCTCAGAAAACTACCTTGTACATCTTTTTCTTGAGACTGCTGAGTGGAATGGCGACTCGGGTATAGGAGGGGCGGCAAGTGCTAATAAATAAACAATGAAGTGTAATTAACACAGCGGGAGACAGGTGCAAACAAGGAATGATTACCCTGCACCTGACTCCACCCCAGGTAACACCCCTTGCATATGAGGAAGAGGAAACTAGTTAATTATTCAGTTCTTAATGGGCTAAAAAATTATCAAATAGCGTGATGTTACTACCAAGACGCTGACTCATATCCTCTCCCTCTCTCTCTCTCTCTCTACCTACCTACCTACCTACCTGTCAATCTATTTATATATCAATACTGTTTTCGTCTTTTCTCCTTTTTCTGTTACTATTTTTCGCTTTCCTTCAAGTTTATTTACTCATCTATCCACATTATTTTTCTCATTTACCCCCTTTCCTCCTTCACTC
Organism: Coenobita brevimanus; assembly: GCF_032717465.1. Classification (NCBI taxonomy): domain Eukaryota; kingdom Metazoa; phylum Arthropoda; class Malacostraca; order Decapoda; family Coenobitidae; genus Coenobita; species Coenobita brevimanus. Next base: position 2,094,374 of record NC_136960.1, on the reverse strand, counting down.
CTAGCTTCCCTCTCTTTTCCTTTCACTTTTTCTCCTGTTCCTTCACTTCTCTTTCCACTCATTTCCTCCTCTTCCCTCTCTTTTCCTTCCACTTTTTCCTCTTCTTCCCTCTCTTCTTCCGCTCTTTCCCTCCTCTACCCTCTTTTTCTCTTCCACACTTTTCCTCCTCTTCCCACTCTTTTCCTCCTCTTCTCTCTCTATTCCTCCTCTTTCCTCATCTTTCTCATTTCCTTTACCCTTTTCCCCTTCTTCCCTCCTTTTTTCTTTCACTCTTTTCCTTCTCTACTCTCCCTTTCCTTCCACTCTCTTCCTCCCTTTCCCTCTCTTTTCTTTCCAGTCTTTCCCTCTCTTTCCCCCCCACTCTTTTCCTCTTCTTCCTTCTCTCTTTCCCCCCTCCGACCATCTTTTTCCCCAGAGCACAGCATAACGACCTTACAACACGGGTGAAATACGTTCGTAAATCCCGCGGGCCGCTAAGCGAAGTGCATTAACGAACTCACTCCCTCCAGTTTACGACGAGGGCCAAGTGGAAGCTAATACACTTTCTGCTTTACGGACGTGGAAACCTAAGAATGGAGGTGCCGAAGAAAGAGTGGCCGTGTGCGACGCTGAAGGCCTTCGTTCGGTTTGGTTCTCCCCCCCCCCCGCGACTCCATCTCTCTCTCTCTCTCTCTCTCTCTGGTTCTTTCCTCTTTGCATCTGTCTCTCATTTATTTAGTTTATATTCCTTCCGTCATTCTCTCTCTCTCTCTCTCTCTCTCTCTCTCTCTCTCTCTCTCTCCTCATGCCTACATCCATGGAAAGGCAAGCCTTGAGATGCTGAAGAAAAAGTGTTATGTCCTGCTTTGACCGACCCATTTGAAGTCATCTTAGGCACTTCATTACCGTATTGTACTGCTCGACCCTTCCCTCCGATGCCGTATATTCTAATGTTATTCATCCCTTCAACATACGACCTTAATACAGAGCTCTAGTAGTGAATCTGTAAACGAAAGCTGCATCTGACCTCACCTGTTAAAATAATCCGCGAAAGGTGTGTGGAGGGCAAGAAGAAAATATAAGTACGTCGTGGAAGTGAATGCTTTTTTCTCTTGTTGTGTTGATGTTAGCGGAGGTTTATGTTACACACCTCGAGGCTGAAAATAAATCTCCTAAGCTAATTAATATCGCCTGAAGAGATCAAATGTGAAATGTAAATTACGTCCTCTGGCTGAAGTGAATAATTATGGCATGTCGTGAGCCGGAGGGTGCTAAAGGGATTTTTTTACCTTATGCTAAGAATGAGTGTCTGGGTTACAAGGTCAAGAGAAACATGATGATGGCGATGATGATGATATTGATGAGCAGGAGGAGGAGGAGGAGGAAGAAAAGGAGTCATTTATACTCACTAAGTACAATATTTTAGTTGAAGTATAACGTATTGTGCGTACACAGTCAGTCGTAGGTCATATTTCGATATATATCTAGAGTTATCTTCTTCAGGTTTGCCAGGAAAATCGTACTATCCATGATATGCATCAGTTAAGACTCATTTTTTATCACTTCACCACAGTGGCTTTTTTTTTAATATATATATTCTAATTCACGCAATTGCAAGATGAATATATGCAAATAAGTGGAGACGTTTCATAGTGAATACGTAATCTGCAGACAAAACTGAGAAGTAATTTGCTTCGTGGATCGTACCAATTCGTTTCTGTTCTGTACTGCGTTTACTCCAGTGATAATACGATAAAGAAATTAAGCCGCTTCATAAGGTTCGCTGAATATACGCCCGATAAGCCAATCTACCCAATTCTTGTATTGGTCAAATTAAAACTTTGGCTACATTTAGCTACTTCAGGTATGGAACCAGTAATTTGCATTTCATAACAAAATAAAGCAGAAATTTTTGATGACGTTACCTGCAATTTCTAAGTAAAGGTATTTGATTCCAGGAAAGTACTTGCTCTTACTTATTTCGAGTTGCATTAATTTCAAGTTAGATGGGCAAAGATTTAATACCTTCCTTCCCCATTCTGTGTTGCATTAGGTGCCACTCTGACCTATATTGTTCTGACTGGATGGAGGCTGAGTGAGAGGGTGGGGTATGCATGCTGCCACCTCGCCCTCTGACAGGTTACACTGCACCACCATTTTGTCCAGTCCAACGCATCGTAAAAATTGAAAGGCCGACTCGGGGAATAGGGAGAGGAACTGAGTTGTGGAAGGGGAAGGGTGGGGGTTAGTTAAAGGGAGAGAGGATGAGATATGCAGGGAGTGAGTGGTGGGATAGAATGAATGGTGCACTACAGAGGGGTGAGGGTGTGGATGGAGGGAGAGTAGGGAGATGGTGGAAGAAAGCTTTGAAGCGAGGGGTGATGTAAAGAGTAAAGAGAAGTAGGAGAAAAAAAAGAGAAGAAAGTGAATGAGTAACGGAAAGGACCGGAAATGGGAAGAAAGAGAGGGGGAGAGTGTTGGGGAAGTGGGAGAAAGGAAGGGGTGAAAATGAGAGAGGAGAGAGACAGACAGAGATGAAGAAGGGTTGGAAAAGAGTGGGTGAAGAAATGGGGAGAGGGAAAGGGGTGGTAAACTGAGTAGAGGATAGCGTGAATGAAGACAGGGATGGGGACGGCGAGGGGAGGGTGTGGAAAAGGAAAAAAAATCAAAGGAAAGGGTTGACGAGGGACAGACAGGGTTGAGGATGGAAGGGAGGGTAAAGGGTGTGTGTGGAAAAGGGTGGGAAAGAGTGTGGGTGACAAGCCGGGGAGAGAGGATGAATGATGGGAGGGAAATGGGAGTAGGAAATGTTAAAAGGGAGGGTAGGAAGGAGAACGAACGAGAAAGTGAAGAAGGGACTAGTGAAGGGAGGGAAGGGGGAGAAAATGTGAGCGAGAGTGAAGAGAAAATGGAAATTGGGACGGGAAATGGAGGGAGAGAGTGAGAAAAAAAGACTGGAGGAAGAATGGCGAAGGAAGGGAGTGAAGGAGAAGGGATGAGAGAGAGAGAGAGAGAGAGAGAATGATATAAGAAGGACAGTGACGTGAGCTACATCGATTAAATGTCAGTGAGAGTGAGTGAGCTAGCAAGCGAGTAAGAAAGATTACCGGAGGTGAGTGAGGACGAGGAAAAAAATAGAAAAACACTGACTGAGTGGTTGAGCAACTGAGTGAATGAGAAAAGAAAGACATAACTGAGCAAGGAAGTAAGAAAGAACACTGAAAAGTAGAAAGTGAGTGAGTGAGTGAGTGAGTGAGTGAGAGAAAAGAAAGCGGGAACAAGAGACAGCGTGTGAGATGGAAGGCATGTAAAGGAAAAAATGCGTAAAAAAGAAAAAGAAAAAAAAAGGCTTCAAAATAACAGAAAACCTTTAAACCCCCCCAAAAAAAAGCAAGGACGATTTTGAAAGATAAATGTGCGATATATGACACAGATGGGATGTAAAAATGAAAAAAACTGAGTGAAAAGACGATGAATAAAACAGTTCAGTATGGAACGAGAATATACATCAACAAAAATCCTCAGACTGATAAGGAGGAGGTGGTGGTGAGGGGTTAGGGAAGTTTTCTGAAGGTGTACTGAAATGGGACGATCAGTGGATGTGAAAAAAGACTCAGGAAATTTACAGTTTCAAAAAAAGGGTGAGAGCAAGTGTGTGAAAGGACAAGTAAGTGTGAGTGAAGGAGGGAAGATAAAGAGAGTAAGCGTAATGAAGGGGGTGAGAGAGAAAGAGAGAGCAAACAGGGAAAGGGGACGAAGTTAAAGTAGTTGATGGGTGAAGTAGAGTGAGTGAGTGAGACAGGCAAAAAGAGAGAGTAAAAGAAACGAGGTAAGTGAGAAAGGAAATATACAGTGAGAGGAAAAGTGGTGAAGTGAGCGAATGAGAAAAACCGTACCCTAGAGAGTCAGTAAGAGCAAAGGCAGGTGAGAGTGAGTGAGCGAGGTGAGGGTGTGTGTGATGGGTATTGGAGAGAGAGAGAGAGAGAGAGAGAGAGAGCAGGGGGAGGGTTGTGGAGGGAGTGAGGAGAGGGTGGAGGGAGTGGAGCGAGGTGGAAGGAGGGAGTGGAGCTGACAGTGACAAATAATTCCACTTTATCTCGCCACGCTTCAGGTAGGAGAGAGAGAGACAGGCAAAAATTTGGAGACGTGCAATATAGCGGGCTGGTGATCCGTGCTGGGAGTCGCTTTACTGGACGAGCACAGCTTAGCGTTCACGTTTACCATCAAACTAACTTACGCAAATCCTGTGCCAACCTAATATAGCCAATCTAACTCAACTTTCAGTGATTTCATGTTGAAACTAACTCATCTACCGATCTAATCTTACGTTACCAGACTAACTCTGACTTTTAGTTATTTCATTAAGACACTATCTGTCCTGGCAATCTAACCTAATGTAGCTAAACTAACTCAACTATTAGTAATTTCGTCTAGAGATAAACTGGCCTAGCTTAACCCAGTGGTGCCTAGGTCCTTTATGGCGGACGGAATTGGCTATTTTCAGCATCTGATAATGAGGAGGACCCCAGGATACAAACCTATGAGCTTCGCGACTATGAGCTGACAGGCGGAGAGAGGAACGCTAACAGCAAATTTCCACACTCAGGAACCCTGGGCGCTGATGGCTTAATGTAACTAAGCTCGATCAAATCTAGCCAGTGGAAAGCTACCCTGGTCTGAGCTAAACTAAAACTGATATTAATGTAACACAGCATCACCTACTTTAACCTAGCCTGGAATATTTTAGGTACAGACTAACCAAATGTAACCTATCACATCATATCCAAATCTACAGCATAAAATAGCATACAGTAGTAAAATATAACCAAATCCTGGGCTAAGACGAGCTAAAGAAAAAAATGGACTAAATAACGATAATATTACTATGCTTTAGAGGGTGAACTGCTCAGAGGCGTCATTAGGACCTTAACTTCATTCAACTCACTTTGGCCACACCTTTTCGTTGTTGTGGTACATAATTTTCTTTTTCCTTATTTAAGCTAACACAATCACCCTCATCATCATAATCCTATTCCCACTATTAAACGGGGAGGGGAGGGGGGGATTTAGATGCAGGAAACTGGAAAATACTAAATGAGATCTACCATCAAAATGCCTGGAAAAACTGGTCACCACCCTCAATCGCTCATCATTCAGTCCACACGGGAAACCCACCCACACTGATGCTCGCCACCTGATTAAGTTGCCCTCGGAACACCCGTGAGGCAAAGCCGTTTCTTCAATATCCTTACTGATTTTGAATGAAACCCTTGATATGTGGTTCGCCATGGTTATTTCATTCCCCAGTTAATCTATTTCTTCTTTCTTTCTTTTTTGGTTGTCTGTTTGCTTGGTTCTTCATCGTCCATAATCAGCAATAGACGACTTTCTTCAAATGATGAAAATAATAATAATCAAAAGGTTACAAATAATTTCAGCTAACATTTTCAGAGGCCGTATCAAAACACAGGAATTGTATTATGAGGGTTAATGAAGACGGTATTCATCTGTATAAAATCATGGGGTATCAGCTGCAATAGGCGCTGATTTGTTTCGACCACGAGGCCATTAACGCTAAGCTGCAACGGACCGATCTAGGAATTATATGAACACTAAAACACGCAGCGTTTATTCTACTGCAGGACACCCCACAAGCTTAAAAAGAGTTAAATCTGTCCTATAGCTGTATGAACGACTGAAGCCCAGCAGACCAGTGTCATATGTTTTACAGTGTTCTTGCTACCAACAGATGATTTTATTCAACTTACAAGATCTAGTATAATAAAGTGATTAACAAGGGGTGAATCTAACCCCTTCAGTCTGAAATGGCTAGCACGAGGTGAAGAAAATTGTCTGCAGGTAGCAAGAATAAAATGCAAAATACATCATCTGAGTTGTCGAGCAATTCCGCCCAGTCTGGCGGAGCAGAACCATCATCCTCAAGCAAGCAATTGCCCCTGCCGGACTCTCCCGTACTGTGAATTGACGCTCCCTCTCAGTAGACAATTCCTCACCTCAGCGATACACGGGGAAGAGTGGGGAGCTTTTTGTTCCCGGGATGGATGCCGCCTTTGTTTCTCCACCCAGTTAACAAGGGCTCCATAGTAATCTCCATATTCACCTCATTATTTCGTTTATGATTACAACCCAGCGATATAAATGGTTTCCTGTGTTACAGGAATTCATTAGGCTTGTCACTCAGGGTAGTCACCTGAACTGGAGAGAACGGTAATAAAAGTGCCAGGAAAGACGGGAGAAATGAAAAACAGGATGATAAAGGTGGAAATTGAAGTAGCAGCTACACATCAAGTGAGTAGATGATGGTCGCCAAGACCTACCATCACGCCATTTGAATGAAGGAGTAAAGTCTAGATGTCTTTAATCCTTTAGCTGCTTTGGACTTCCTTCGGACCCATAAAGGCACATGGTACTAACCGGAATACAGATGTGTGAGCTCGTCCATATCTGAGAATTTCAATGGCCATAAATCCTTCAATCCAGTAACCTATCGCATAATTTACTGCCGTACTCTCCAGGCGATTTCATTAAGCTCAGGGAAGATTTCAAACCCCATCACCGTTAGCTCAGCGAAATAACTCGAATAAACTACAAAGAATGAAGGTGAAGAAAGAAAGAATATAAAAATAATAATAATAAGAGAAAAATACGGGAGAGTAAAAGAAAACTTATTTGTATATTCAAAGAACATACGGAGAGAGAAAATGAGAAGAGGGAAGAAAGGTTAAATTTTACACACACACACACACACACACACACACACACACACACATATATATATATATATATATATATATATATATATATATATATATATAAATGCAGAATGACAGTTTGTAATATACAGAACAACCGGGTCGATTAAACACTTCCAAAAGCAAGGCCTCGTAGCCACCTCGCCACTGCGGGTCTAAAAGGTGTGACAGCAACACGCAATGTGATGTTTCCTTTCGGATCCCCACACCCTGACCCACTGCAGAGGGAGCGCCAATGAATTTAAATTTAATGCTGCCTCACACCTTTAAGACCCACAGTAGCGAGGTGGTTACGAGGCCTAGCTCTTAGAGGTGTTTGATCTACCCGGTGGTATATTGCATATCTATCTATCTAAAGACAGTGTATATATATATATATATATATATATATATATATATATATATATATATATATATATATATATATATATATATATATATATATTTGCAGAGAGAGAGAGAACGGACATCACTGGGAATAGAATGACCTTGGTGACAAGTTTATGATCATAATGATGATGATGAGATGATGTGTTCCGCCTGAAAGATATACAGTTATTACATTTTTGAAGATCTGTTGCTATTCTTCATTTTTCTAGGTTGTGTTCACCCTACCTAGCCTATACCAGGTCAGCAGAAAGACGATTTGTCTGATAACGATCTCTACTTTTTTCTCCCGTCTACCACTGATTTATAGCCGGTAGTCAACGCTGGCACAAGTCAGGGTTATTTCTGCATCAGTTTTAAGACGAACTAACCAGTTTATGCCAAGCGAACTTTGAGGCTATAAAAGTTAATCATCAGATTAGGAGTAAATAAGGCGAAGTCCGGACACTGGAACCTTCTGAAATTTTTAAAACCATTGTGGTGACATACTTTCTACCTTGTTTTTTCGCCCATCGTACGATTTTATTAAGCTTGAGAGAGACTTTTCGACATGGGAGGGGGAGCTACAGCCTTCATTTACCCTTTAAATGTAAGATATCTTCCCTAACCTAAAAAGAAATTACCTAGATGTAAAAGAAAAAAAAAAAGGTCAATGAATTTAAGGGGCTGAAATGTACTTTACGTTACTGTGGTCACAAATTACTGCCTAACTTTTGGGTCAGGTGACGCATTATGCATTTTTTCCTTGCGACCTTTTGGTAATTTTACTAAACTTTACGGGTATTTAGAACGAAAAAACATTATCAAAGAATCGCAGTGCGTATTCCGGAACAAATGATCGTTGCTAACTACACTTCTTGACTTTTTCAGTGATATTATTGGTATGTACGATAAAACTTAATCAATCGATGTATTACATCTTGATTTTCTGAAGGCATTCGCTAAAGTTCCCCATACTCTACTTCTTCAGACCTTAAAGTCTATGGTAGCAGTGACAGTTTACTGAGGTGGATAGAATGCTGGGTTAAGGAACATAAACAGAGAATTGTAATTAAATGAGAAGGAATTAGACTGGATGAATGTTACACGTGGAGTGCCACATTAGTTCCGTTTTGAGTCCTAGACAATTTCTAACTTATAACGATGATACAGATGAAAGGTTTATGGTGTAAAATAATTAAATTCGCTGACGATTAGAATATCGGTAACGGAACAGATACCACTGTACAAGGAAAGATGATTCAGAGAGATCTTGAAAAATTGTTACATAGGGCTCAAATATGGCAAATAAATTTAATTATTGACAAGTGAAAAGTTCAAAACATTGGGAATAAACACGAAAAACAAAATGTACCTATACTATGAATAATACTCAGCTTTTAAACGTAAATAACGAGAAAATTTTAGTAACTGACAAATTATTTACAATCAAAAGGATGCCTTCAGAAATGCTAACAAACTAGCTGAATATGTAGGCTAAGCATTTCAGTTCAGACTGGCGAATATTGTTCATATCTTGTACTGTTTGCTAGTAGGTCCGCAACTGCAGAACTGCACTCACTTTTGGTCACCATAATGACACTGAGAAATTAGAGAGTACAGCAAGGACTAACAAAAATGACATCCAGATAACAAGCAACGCTGTATGACAGGGTTCTTCAATTACTTTCTCTGAAGGTCCAGTTACACTCACCTCCTGTATGGCTGAGGTCCAGATTAAAAAGAAAAAAAAAAACTTTACCTGAACGTACAGGGTGTCTCAAGACATGATGTACTAACATTAGGAGGTGATTCTTTGCCTAATTTTGAGGGGAAAATATCAACATGGGACCAGTTATTCAATGATAAAGAGCTATATTTACGGATAGCTTTGTGAATAAGTTATGAGGGAGACCATTTTGCCCACTGGGTCATCAACAAATGTAGCTCCGAAATAGTTGAGTCTTAGACCCACTTTGATACAGAATTTTTTAATGAAAAACTGACCCAGGCTCTAAAGTTAGTCCATTAAATGCTGGGATACACTGTATAATATCATTAATGCCATTAAACGTATGCAAAGAATCTATCTGATTGCGGGAAAATGCATTATTGTTATTTTAAAATATAATGACTCGATGTATTCGGAAATAAACCGTATGAACATAATTATAATTAGTTTTGTGGCCGCTATTCTCCGTTACTATCAGTAACATAATTGCAACACTGGATGATTAAATAAGATATCCGATTCCACTTTCCATACTAAGTTACCATCGTCCCCACTCCATCAGAAAAAAAAATGAGAAAAATAAACTGATCAAAAAGAATAATAAAACAACTTAATGCTGAAGGCGGAGGGAAATGATATGCATGAAGGCTAGTTTAGGAACAGAATACTATGTGAAAAAGAAATATAACAAAGTACTTTTCTTTAATCAAGAGTGTGGATGTTACCAATATTAAGGTGAAAATTGACAGTCTGTGTCTCTCGCTAATTCACGAAATACAGAGTTAAATGGTGAGATACCTAATCTTAGACGACTGTTAAGACGCTCACTGTAATGGTGGAGCGGTATTTATGATTAACAATTCCCATGTGATTAACAATATCCAGACACACTAGTAAGCTCAATCAAACATTTATAAGATATGCTGTGCAATTTGCAGTTTCAGAGTCAGTTATCACCTTATCTTCTCTGGGTCACATTACTTGAATATAAACGAATTTCGTGTGCACTAATGAAGGAAGTACCCAACTGAATGGCTGTTTCACTTATAAAAGTTTGATATTGGTGACTAACAACAGACTCAAAGAGAAAAACAGAAGCTGTCCTCCTAGAAATAATTCATCAAAATGAGCTTTGAAATTATCAGCAGGTTTCTCGATTAACTGATTATGGTTATGTCCTTTCTGACTAAGTCCCCCTTTTTTTTCTGAAGAAACTGAAAAAGTGGGGATTATGAACTCTGTGGATAACTGAAAAAGTGGGGATTATGAACTCTATGGATAACTGAAAAAGTGGGGATTATGAACTCTGTGGAGGTTCCAGGCGAAAAAATGATTTCTTCTGGAAAACTCAAACTGTATTTATCTTATCACGCACATTTCTGCTTCCTTCTCTGATATGCACGTCACCAGTACAACAGTGTTAGCTGGCTTCTGTGAAAGTTAACAACGGTTTTCGGAGTTATGAACAAAAAATAAGCAGAAATAATCCGTAAATTAATGCACAGGGGTCCACTCGTGTCAGTGGGTGTCCCAACGAACTGCTATTGTCGTATGTACAACTTCATGTAGCCCTAAGCTTAGCCCCAACTGCTATATAACCACATTCACTTTAACACCACCACTATCACCACCACATCACTTTTGTACTGTCCACCCACATCCAGTCCAGAAGTTCAGCACCCTTCTGCCAACCCATCATTTGAACAAGATAATGATGACAATAATCGCTGGGTACTTGTTGCAAATTGCTACATAGAGCATCCACACGGAAAAGACTTATCACAGAGATGACATGGTATTTAGTATGATGAAACTGACTTTATATCAAGGAATATGATCACCAGGAGGAGTTAGAAAATTACTGGTCTCTGTTGGACAGTAGCCTCACTCATCTGTCTTTCAACCATGAGGTTTAATTTTTTGTCATTTATTTTATGAAGAAAACAATACCTGGTATATACAGTAATACCCATGGCTTAAGACATTACTGCAAGAGTTAAACATATTTCAAATACATAACTATATGAAAAGCTAATTATTCTGGCGATGTTATGAAAAAAAAAAACTCATCCATCAGTTTGAAATGCTTATTTTGTTTTTGTATATTCAAAGAAGGAAGTCAATGGGGTACACATGAAAAGCTCGTCGTGGTCCGGATTTGGATCGCGGTCCGCCTTTTGAGTGCCACTGCCATATGAGAAACGTTTAGAAGAACTAAATCTATTTAACGTATCAAAGCGTAGATTATAAGATCTGATTTATGTACTGTATATAAAATCTGTTACTGTCTTGACAATATGATGATTGGCAAATACTTCACATTAGACCGGATGTTCCACATATGAGGTAATGTTTATAAAATTACAGGTAATCGTTTCCAGTCAAACGAAGCAAGAATTTTTTTCTTCAGTAAAGCTGTCGACATATAGAAAAAACTGCTTAGGGATGTGGTAGACAGCAATACAGTAATAACATTTAAATGTCGGCTGGATCAATGACTGGCTTCTAATCCCCAGGTAAATGCACTCATGGCTGAATATTATACAGATTTAACTGACTGATTCCTCCCTTCCCTCTCATGTCAAAGAGGCCTCAGTAGCAGCACAACATTGTTACCGGGCAGTATTACCTTTCCTTTGCAGATACGATAATACAGAATATGGTTTTGCTTTTCAATCCCTCATATGAAATTTCCACGGCAGTTTTTCTATGCCGCCTGGCAGTCCTTCTCATTTTTTCCTGCCGGTTTGGCTGAAGGGTTTTGGTGAAGGGTGAGGGGGAAGTTTTCCTGCTTTGCTATCTTTATTTTTACCTGACAGAATTATTTATCATTGTCATAGTCTTCTCTGCATTTAACACTCTCGAAAGGACCATTCTGTTGCTATCTGGTTTCCTTTGTACTAACTCTTGCCTTGCATGTATTACTGAATGCTGTAACTAACCACCCCAGCCCCAAATGTCTCTCCTAAAGTGAGTAAAATCATCTGATGGTAGGAAAAAATAAATTTAAGTACGTCAACAGATTGATGAGACTGACAAAGAAGCTAGAGAGTATGGGAAATTAGTAACAGATAACCCTGTTAGACTATGGACCATCGTTTAGACTCCATTTTTCCCTCCACCAATTTCCTGAAAGGTAGAGGCATAACCTGCACTGCATGTAATCGTCTGGAAGTAGCAAAAAATAAATAAATAAATAAATAAATAAAGCGGCTGATGATAATGCCACCAGCTTCAGAGAATTATGATGCTACAAAAGCCTTCAAGCCATATCCTTTAAGCGAAAAACACTAAACGGTTGTATTACGACGTCAGATTAACGAGCGAGTGAACAACTGTTCTTGATATATTGCAACATCTATCTATCTACCTAGCTATCTATCTTATCTATATATACAGAATATACATATATATGTATACATAGAGAGAGAGAGAGAGAGAGAGGACACACACACACACACACACACACACACACACACACACACACATAAATAACATCTCTCATTCACTCTAAAGTTCACAGAGAAACCTTACTCACACACACACACACACACACACACACACACACACACACACACACACAATCTGTCACTCAACACAAAGCTAAATAATCAATGCCATTTCTGGGTCCGTTCCAGTCATTGTTCTCTCTCTCTCTCTCTCTCTCTCTCTCTCTCTCTGTCTAGAGTGTGCATTATTATTAAAGTGTGGAGGGCTACTATAATTCCTCTGTTTCTTTCCTCTAAACACTTATTCAGTCAGGGACCATTCCTTTACTTCTTCCCAAATTTGCTTCAAACTTTGTACAGTCGTTCCTTTGGTTAACAGTCTCAATCACTTTTTTGTACAGTTTAGAGGGATTTATGGGGTCAAACCCCAGAGAATACAATCGTACAAATTTTAAGATCCTATAATTCTGGAAGTCCATTAATCGCTATGGTAAATTGCACGGAAGCATGTCAGTGTAATGTTTCTGTGTGGAGACCATGTTGCATGCCTTTTGAGACGCTGGGAATCTTAATTAAATATTTCTGTCGGTATTTTCGCCCTCTTCTCTTTTTGCTGTTGTTTTCTTCCTCCTCTCTTTTTGCTGTTGCTTACTTCCTCTTCTCTTTTTGCTGTTGTTTACTTCTTCCTCTCTTTTTGCTGTTGTTTACTTCCTCCTCTCTTTTTGCTGTTGTTTACTTCCTCCTCTCTTTTTGCTGTTGTTTACTTCCTCCTCTCTTTTTGCTGTCGTTTTCTTCCGTTTTTTTTTTTCTCTTGTATTAATTTCTTTTTTAATAATTCCGTTGTTTACATCTCTTTCACGACTTTATCATTTTCTGTCTTTTTTTCGCTTTGTCTTTTATTTTCATATTTACTGTATTTATTTTCAGTTTTCACTATTTTTCCTTTGCGTTATCTATCCTTGCCACACTTTCCCGCTTTTACTATATTTAGTTTTTTTATTATTTTCCCCTTATGTTATGTGGATGTGGATGTGATAGGAAGCATTAGGAGAAACACACTGAGGTGGTTTGGCCATGTGGAGAGGATGGAGAGTGAGAGACTGACTAGGAGTGTATGTGAGTGATGTGGAGGGGGAGAGAGGGAGGGGGAGGCCAAGAATGAGATGGAGGGATGGAGTGGAGAGGTATATGAGCGAGGGGGGTGAGTTGGGAGCAGGGCAGTGAAATGGCGGGGGACAGGGCGAAGTGGAAGCGATTTGTTTGTGGCCACCCCGTATGGGATTTCGGCGTCTGGCAATAGATAGACAGATAGATAGATAGATAGACAGACAGAGACAGATAGATAGTTATCTATCTTTGCCACCTATGCTGTATTTCAGTTTCTTTTTTTTTGTGAATGTTAAGAAATATACTTTTGTTATATATTTCTGTAATGGAAATGCTTCTAATCCATTCACTACGGAACGTCAGCCAAAATCAGTAGGCGATAATAGGGTTAATAATCGATAATGCGTGAACGATAATAGGGATAATATAACAAAAGGACATTGATAATGGAGTTACATAAAAAGTTAAGAAATGGGATCAATAATCAATCAATGAGAGAACGCTAACAGGAATAAAGTAGTGAGTAATAATTTAAAAATGTTAATAAATGGGGTTAATAATCGACCAGGAAGTGGAGGTAACCAGGCAGTGAATAATACCCAAGAAGGTAATAAATGCTGGTATTAATTATCGATCAGGAGGTGAGCCAATAACCCTCCCTCCGTCAGCCACCACTTTGCGCTGTGTTCCCCAGGGCCCGGCAATTACCCACACATCCTCGCTTCAAAGACACTCTCATCTGTTACGCGGCCGGCGAGGGTACGGAGGGAGCCAAAGGAAGAACGCAGGTGCACCAGAGAGAGGGAGTGGTGGGGAGGGAAGGGTTCGTCCATGGAAAAAGTAGTTGGGCGTTCTGTTTGGAAGTGGAAAATTAGGTATACGTTCTCCTTCAAAGTGGGAAAGGTTGTCACGCGTTCCGCTTCAAAGTGAAAAAGTAGCTACACGTTCTGCTGCAAAGTGGAAAAAGTAGTTATACGTTCTGCTTGAAGTCTAAAAATTTGTTATACGTTCTACTTCAAAGTGGAAATAGCAGTTACACGTTCTACTTTAGAGTGGAAAAATTAGTTACACGAGCTGCTTCAAGGACTATCTCATCTGCTGCAAGTCAAGGAAGGAGTGGTGGTGTTGTGTAAAAGGGAGACAAAGGAAGAACGCAGGTGCACCAAAGACAGGGAAGTAAGGACGCAGGGAAGTACAGGTCCGTCTTTGGTACAGTATATGGAAAAGGCAGGGACACATTCTATCTTCACAGGTTTCTCATCTATTACACCAGTAACGAGGGCAGAGAGAGAGCAAAAGGAAGAACGAAAGTCCATCAAAGAGACGAAGTAAGCCCCTATTACATGGGGACATGCACGCTGAACTATCGCCAGTGGGAGAGCTGACTGGACATCTAAAAATAGCGTTGCCTATCACATATTGTGCGTCGACGACGCCACCTTCTTTACTGAGTTCACCCCGCACGGCTAGCCACAGCCAAGGTCTCTTAGCAGGCGACGCACGTCAGACAGCCACTGTCATAAAGACTTTGTAGTTACTTGTAGAGAAGTATATTTTAGACTTGTGGTCGAGTGGCTTTTATATCTTGTAGTAGTTTCCCCACCAGATGTCATGTAGTGACGGGAGAAGTAAAGAATAGTATGGGACTATTTTTATTTGTCTTGGAAATATTAAACAGGTATAATAGTATAAGTCCTGGGTAGCTACCTCCCTGTCTCGCTATCTCTCTCTCTCTCTGTTCTAAGGCTAATCTCCGTCTCGACCTCTCTCTAGGGTCGCTTGTCTCCTTCTGTCTAGCCTGTTCGGTGGCTAATCTAGGTCTGAGCTCTCTTTCCTAAATTCTGGTATAGCAGGGGTGTGTCACATGTGTTCCTCGTGGGTGTTTGTTCACGAGAGGACTGCTGACAGCTAACTGCATCATCTCCTTACTGGCCGCTGTCGTCAGCTTTCCTCAGTGTAAGCATGTTTAGCATTGCTCGATTCTCGCAGACACAACACCTTCTCATCATTTGACTTCCTGCTTCTATCTGTCTCTCTATCTATCTATTTATCTATCTATCTAGTATGATTTGCAATTATAATATGGAGACCTACCACATTGCTCAGCCGCGCAAAAATGGCGTACCATCGACATTTAATAGTCATAACATATTAATACATATTATATATACATTATAATGAACTTATAAGCTAATTAAGTGAAATACATAATATTGTAAAGTAACATAATTGTATGAATATTGTATACATATATTATTCATAGTAAATAGTGATTATTCAATAATATTACGCATATAATTGTGCAATGGTAATACTGCTAGGTTATACATTACATAGAGTTATCACTTTAGTAATGTCTAATATTTCACCTAACTTGTATGATGATACTGGTAATATAGAATTGTGCTATAATTGTATGACTTATAATATTGTACTAACATTGTGGTACTACATAATTGTAACATTTTATGAATTGTTACCAAATATTGTGTTAATGCATAATTGTGTTGGCCTTATAATTGTAGTTACATAAAAGTTACATCTTGTTAATGCAACTGTTTTGTCGTTACATAATTGTTACATATCGTTTGTAGGTACATAATTGTTGTTAAAGTTACATAAAAGTTACATCTTGTTAATGCAACTTTTTTTTTTTTTTTTTTTTATGCGAGGAAGAAGGAACCAAAGGCCATGAGCCCGCAGTAACAGTTCCCTCCAAGAGAAAAACAAAATACAATAGAGAGCCAAATTCAAGATCCGATCATTTTGAGATGCCTGGACACACTGCGTTTGAAAGACTGGAGATCATAGGCAGGAGGAAATACAGACAGAGGGAGACAGTTCCAGAGCTGACCTGTTGCATGAATGAAAGACTGGGAGTAACGGTTAACTCTTGCATTAGAGAGTTGGACAGAAAAGGGATGAGAGTTTGCTGCCAGACGGGTGCTACGCGCCCGTCGTAGAGGTGGAGGAATGCAAGCAGACAGTTCAGAGGAGCAGTGACCATTAAAGTAGCGATAGAAAAGAGATAAAGATGCAACAGTGCGGCGAAGAGACAGAGGTTGAAGGGAGTCAGTAAGAGGAGGAGAGTTAATGAGACGAAAAGCCTTTGACTCCACCCTATTGAGAAGAGCTGTATGTGGGGAGCCTCCCCACACATGAGAGTTGTACTCCACACAGGGGCGGATAAAACCCCTGTATAGAGTCAACAATTGTGCAGGGGTAAAGAAAGAGCGGAGTCGGCTTAGCACACCCAATCTCTTGGAAGCAGATTTTACAAGAGATGTAATATGATCTTTCCAAGATAAGTCCCGAGTAAATGAAACCCCAAGCATGTTCAAGGATGATGCAGGATTAATCTGAATATTATTAAACATTAGTGGGTATACCTGTGGAAGATTTTGTCGGGTTGATAGGTGTAAGAACTGAGTCTTAGAAGCATTAAAGACAACCATATTATTTTTACCCCAGTCAGAGATATGAGCCAAGTCAGACATTAGGTGTGCCATAGCCTCATCCCTTGTTTCTTGAAGTAACTGTTGAGATGGGCGTTGCGGGAACCGAATGGAAAGGTGAAGGGTGGAGTCATCAGCGTATGAGTGGATAGGGTTAGATGTACAGCTTAGAAGATCATTGATGAATAAAAGGAAGAGAGTTGGTGATAGGACAGAGCCCTGAGGAACACCACTGTTGATAGATCTAGGAGAAGAACGATGGCCGTCTACGACAGCAGCTATAGAACGACCAGAAAGGAAGCTAGCGATGAAGGTACAGATAGAAGGATAGAAACCGTAGGAGGGCAGTTTGGAAATTAAAGATTTATGCCAGACTCGATCGAAAGCCTTTGAGATGTCAAGTGCAATGGCAAAGCTTTCGCCAAAGTCCCGAAAGGAGGATGACCAGGAGTCTGAAAGGTAGGTGAGAAGATCGCCAGTGGAGCGTCCCTGACGGAACCCATACTGACGATCGGAAAGAAGGCTGTGATAGGAAAGATGCCTTAAAATTTTTTTATTAAGAATTGACTCGAAAACTTTTGAAATACAGGACGTTAAAGCAATTGGACGATAGTTGGAGGGTTGGGAGTGGTCACCCTTCTTTGGGACTGGCTGAATGAGAGCAAACTTCCAGCAAGAAGGAAAGGTACAAGTTGACAGACAAAGGCGAAATAGTTTGCCTAGGCAGGGTGTAAGCACAGAAGCACAGTTTTTGAGAACAACAGGAGGGACCCCATCAGGCCCATATGCCTTGTTAGTACTGAGGCCAGTAATGGCAGAAAATACATCAACTGAAGAAATTTTAATGTCAGCCATGAGGAAGTCAGAGGGGGAAGTGATGGAGGAACAGCACCGGAATCGTCTAAGGTGGAATTGGAGGAGAAAGTCTGTGCGAAGAGATCTGCTTTATCAGTAGAAGAAATAGCTACAGAACCATCAGAGTAGAAAAGAGGAGGGAAGGATGATGAGGTAAAGTTGTTAGAAAGATTTTTGGCAAGGTGCCAGAAGGAGCGGGAAGAATTCGAGTTGGAGAGTTGAGAGCATTTAGTATGGATGAAATTATTTTTAGTAGAGCGAAGAACAGACTTAGCACGATTCCGGGCAGAAACGTAAAGATTATGTGATTCAGGGGTGGGTTGGCTCCGGTACCTTTTGTAGGCCTTCTCCTTGTTGCGGACAGCATTAGAACAAGCGTGATTAAACCAAGGCTTTCTTGCGTTAGTCAAAGGATATGAGAAAGGAATGTATGCTTCCATGCCCGAGAGAATAACCTCCTTAATGCGCAAGGCACACTCAGATGGCTCACGGCCATGGAAGCAATAATCATTCCAGGGAAAATCAAAGAAGTACTGCCTGAGGGCCTCCCAGTCCGCAGCTCCAAAATGCCAGAGACGACGTTTCCCTGGAGGGTCCGCAGGCCGTACTGGAGCGATAGGACAGGTTAAGGTAATAAGGTTGTGATCGGAGGAGCCCAACGGAGAGAAAAGATTAACAGAGTAAGCAGAAGGATTAGTTGTGAGGAAGAGGTCAAGTATGTTGGAGCTCTCTCCAAGGCGGTCAGGGATACGGGTAACATAATGCAATCGTTTGTCGTTACATAATTGTTACATATCGTTTGTAGGTACATAATTGTAGTTAGTGTAACATAATGCAATCGTTTGTCGTTACATAATTGTTACCTATCGTTTGTAGTTACATAATTATAATATGGAGTAACATAATTGTAATAACTGCAGTCCTAACATATGCTGCGGTCGATGATAGTGATGATGTGTCGTGCCACTTGTATGTGGAGACAACAATTTGCTTTTTTGTTTGTAGTTTACGTGGTATTTTGACTTATGTAGTAACATTTACACTTATTTTCATTTGTTTGTTATGTGATCTTACTCTATTTCTCTTTTTTTTCTTTCTTACTTTTCTTTCTTTCTTTCCTTTCCTTTTTTTTTTTTTTTTTTTTTTTGTACGTATTGATTTTCCATAGTTTGTTTCTCTTTGCTTGTGTACGCTTTTTTCCATGTTGTTCATGGTTGCATAATTGCTGACTAATTTCCTTGAGATACTTTTTTAAAGTTTAGTTTATATTGCACAGATATTACTGAAAATGATATTATATAGTCCCATATTTTGTTATTTTATATAAAAAATATATACACTATATACAGTATTAACTATACACACTGACTTGTTGTTCACCTGTACCTATCGTGAGTAATATGTGTGTCAGCACTGTGTGGAAATCATTGTCTTCACGATTGTGTTGAAGATGTTCACTCTTGCTAACGGCATTTGTGTTGGCCATTTTTTTTTTTTCTTGTAAGTTAATTTATCTGTTTCCACTAGGTAGCTTTAATTAATAAATGTTTAATAGTTTTTTTTTTTTTTAATTGCTCACTGAGTAACTGTGATGGTACATTTTCTTTATCACTTTGTAGATGTACTAATGTATAGTTGTATGTATGAAACACGTATTTTATGTAGGTATAAATGGTAACACTCGTTGGTAGTAAATAAATGTTATAACAAATGAATGAATATATACAGTGTAGAATATTTATTGTTGGTGATTATTTAGTGTTTGAGTTATGCAGATAACTGAAGTAAGTATGTGTATTTAAACTGTAACTATACAGCACGTTTTTTATGTTTGTGCAGAAGCTTATTGTCTATCACTGTGTATTGTATAAATGAAGTAACTATGTAACTCACTAATTTTTTACCGTGGTGAGAATGGTGTGAGTGGTGTTGCACGTGGTGATAGCGTTGTCCTTCGCGGGTTGATTGGCGTGTTGTCGTCTCAGCACATGGTGACGTCGGCTTCCCACACTGGTAGCTGTGGTGAGTGAATGAGTAGCGATGAGTAACTTGAGTGAAGACGAGTGAGTAAGATGAGTTGTAAATATGGACTTGGTGTTTTGCTGCGTGCATTGACCTCTTCACACCTGCGTAAGCGTTGGGGGTTGGGTGGATGTAGCAGAGAGAGGAGGGTGAGGTCTGGTGGTTATGAGTTGTGAGTCGTCTCTCACTCTTCGTTTGTTTGTTTCGTTTTTCTATGTCGATGTTTTCTCGGTCCTTTTCTCTAGTGATTTACTCGTTGTGGGATGAAGACTGCCGCTACTTGTAGGTGCGTGTAGAAGATTATACAGACGACGTAGAGTTGTTAATTGTAGTTGATTGTAGATGGCTGTAGTTGATTGTAGATGGCTGTAGTTGATTGTAGATGGCTGTAGACTTTGTAGACTATTTGCACTGTAGGCTGTATTTTGTAGGATTCAATGTAGAACTGAAGCTAATCTTGTAGTCTCGGTTGCTTTTGTAGAAATTTGCTTTTAATTCGGAGACGATGTCCGCAGATTTGCTGGTTTGTCGTTAAGCTACGTGCAAGGCGTCGAGTGATCTCATGACCTCTGCATCAGCGTAATGATCTGGGAGACGGAGGGGGCATGATGGAGAGAATACTGTCAAGAGCAGATATTGTTGGTTCTTTTCAATCTTGATATTTTGTAGGAATTTAATGTTGATTCGTAGACGAGGTTCGTATACGTTCGCTGCTACCAAATGTCATAAAGACTTTGTATCATAAAGCAGCGACTTTGTATTTGCTTGTAGAGGCGTATATTTTAGACTTGTGGTCGAGCGGCTTTTATATCTTGTAGTAGTTTCCCCACCAGATGTCATGTAGTGACAGGAGAGGTAAAGAATAGTATGGGACTATTTTTATTTGTCTTAGAAATATTAAACAGGTTTCTCACATGGAAAGAGTATAAGTCCCGGGTAGCTACCTCCCTGTCTCGCTATCTCTCTCTCTCTCTCTGTCTAAGGCTAATCTCCGTCTCGACCTCTCTCTAGGGTCGCTTGTCTCCTTCTGTCTAGCCTGTTCGGTGGCTAATCTAGGTCTGAGCTCTCTTTCCTAAATTCTGGTATAGCAGGGGTGTGTCACATGTGTTCCTCGTGGGTGTTTGTTCACGAGAGGACTGCTGACAGCTAACTGCATCATCTCCTTACTGGCCGCTGTCGTCAGCTTTCCTCAGTGTAAGCATGTTTAGCATTGCTCGATTCTCGCAGACACAACACCTTCTCATCATTTGACTTCCTGCTTCTATCTGTCTCTCTATCTATCTATTTATCTATCTATCTAGTATGATTTGCAATTATAATATGGAGACCTACCACACCACAACCAGAATAAACTTTACAGAAAAGGAGACCGCGAGTGCACATCGTGTTTATCAACAGCAACAACGGACGCGAACCAGCTAATGATCCCAAACTGGAACCACTTCAGGATCTTAAATTCAGTACCTCTGCAGTGCCACACAGATGGAAAATCCCTCACTTGCTCAGTTAAAAAGGCCTCTGCCTCCTTGGACCAAAAATATGGTTTGTTCCCTGCTATGCGATGTTCACGAGTATATATGCCTTTCCAACAAGCACGGGCCTCTCTTGTAAATAAAAACATCAAATGACAATCATAGTTACCACATTTCAGTATATTTGAAAATGTTCTCAAACAAATAAAAACATAAGAATCGTATAACAAACACTACTAAGAAACTGAAAAGCTTACCCGGTACTAATGGTAGCAATATAATCATAGCAATTCAGAATATAGTTCTTGTTCTGGTTGCGGTTTTCAAGATAGCAGACGACGCACATTTCTCGGCCACAACCAGGATAAACTCTACCGAGAAGAAGGAAACTGCGGAGTTTTCGGACAGCGATGGTTAGCGACGAGGTCCACGAATGGGCCTGGTGACGGAAATCGCTATGTTGTCCAGGACACTCTCGTGGCAGCAAACTTAGACTTCCACGGGCCCCTGTGTGATGGCAGCTTGAGGAAGTAGGGAGGTACGAGTCCGTCTATGGCACAGAAAGTGAAAAAAAAGTGGCTACAAGTTCTGCTTCAAGGACCATCTCGTGTGTTACAAGTCAAAGATGGTGTGATGGTGTCGGGTAAAGAGAACGCCAAAGGAAGCACATAGGTGAACCAAAGACAGGGAGGTACGAATCCCTCTATGGTACATGAAGGGGAAAAAGCATCTGCGTGTTCTCACTTCACAGAGTCTCTCATATCTTACACGGCTAAGGAGGGTATACAGAGGAATAACGCAGACGTACCGTACCCAAGATTGGAAGGGTAGAGAGATAGGAAAATTCATGTTAAGTTGATAAAGTAGCTGCAAGTCCTCACTTTACAGAGCATCTCAGGTGATACGTAGCCAAGGAAGGGGCGGTGGTGGGCAGAGACGAAGGCAAAGGAAGAATATGGGTAGCCTACTTCGAAGAGGAACGCGGGGAAGTAGGAATCCGTTGAAGAGCGCTCACACACACACACACACACACACACACACACACACACACACACACACACACACACACACACACACACACACACCGTTCCAGTTCTACCACATCATCATACTCGCTTTCTTTGTACTGTACCTGTAGGGCGTGATATATATATTTTTTTTAACCCTTTTTATTCCTGTACCGTCAGTGTACCACTCCCTCTCTTTAGCGCATACACAATGGCTTTCTGTACCTCTCCTTGGCCCTGTAGCAGATTGGAGGCTCTTTGAAACGATGAAATTTTCCACTATGGGTAACATACGGATAACGGAGTAAAGGAAGAAATAATTGTGACGGGATTATAAAGGCAATAAAATAAAACTCCCTTTATGATAGTGATGATGATGCTGATAAGATAAATATGAGTATGTCTGGTCAGCTTCTTCAGTCAAATCGAGGTCGCCAGTCTACGTAAGACTGTGTGGCGTTAACCAAGTTAAATGATGATGATGATGATGAGGAGGAGGAGGAGGTGGAGGAGGAGGAGGAGAAATAGAAGACGAAGAAAAGGAAAAAGAAGAAAGAAGAAAAGGAAGGAGGAGGAGGAGGAGGAGGAGGAGGAGGAGGAGGAGGAGAAGGAGGAGGAGGAGGGGGAGAAGGAGGAGGAGAAATAGAAGACGAAGAAAAGGAAAAAGAAAAAGAAGAAAGAAGAAAAGGGAGGAGGAGGAGGAGGAGGAGGAGGAGAAGGAGAATCCTGTCTTCGGAAGCACCTAGGGATTACTAATAACCCTATAGCCCTGAGTGCTCCATCTTGAGCCGAATGAAGACGTCTGGAATTAGCTAGTAATTTAAAAGAAACGCATCATTCTATTCACTGGGTTTTATGAAGACCTTCTCTGATCCTTTCCTGCTGTAATCCCATGAAAGAATTAGCCAGAATAAAACTCATATTGAAGGAGTTAATGGAGACTATTAATGACTCACTCAACAAGGCCTGTCCTGAGATTCATAAAATTTTTGATGCAGGCCAAAGTATATTATGGCCTAAGACATCCTTGTTTTTAAATAGCCACCGAATACTGTCAGCCGGAATAAAATATAAGAGCTATTGGCATTAACATCTCCACGCTGATAAAAACTTAAAAACAGTGACTACAGAATATCACCATCTCTTCCCTAGTAGAAAAGGCGTTAGCAGACCCGGTATCTAACTCCTCTAGTCTGAAAAAAATCCATCCTGAGCTGTATAAAATCTCGAGGGGGTAGTGAGAATGAAATATAAAGATGAAGAGAAAAATACATTCTGTGGTTGATGAGATTAGCGGGATCAGAGGGAGGTAAAATAAATGAATGAGAAGTTCAGGCAAGGGTGGGATAAGACAGAAGGCCCTGGTAATTGACTTCACAACCCTAAATTGGGAAGGAAGAGGCAAGTTTCTAAGGTGGCCTAACGAGGAGTGATGGACCTTTGGATAGAGGCTTGCGGGAGTGAGGGGGCAGTGGGGGTGGGGAGGGTAAAAGATGAGGAAGGGGTGGGGAGTTTGGGGAAAGGAGGGGGGCGGTGGGAAGGGAGCTGGGGTGATGGAAGACTGGGGGGATGAAAGGGATGGATGTGGGGATGCTGTAGGGGGAGGAGGCAGGAGGCGGAAGTGGGGATAAGAAGGGGAAGGGGGGAGGAGAGGAAGGATGTAGGAGTGAACGAGTGGGGAGGAGGCACGAGGCGAAAGGGGGCGAGAATGAAACAGAAGGATGGGAGAAGAAGGAAATGGAAGGGAGGGAGGTGAAGAAATTGCAGAATGGGGAGAAAATAATGGGGGGAGGCTGGGATGAGGAACTGGGAAGCTGACAGAGTAATGGGTGGGCTGAGCAGGAGGGGAAAGGGGGAAGAAGAGGGCGAGTATGAAGAATGGGGATGGAACTGAAATAATGGGGGCGAGGCGAGGAGAGGAAATGAGGAGAATTTGGGAGGAGAGAAGGAGGAAACGGAAAAGAAGATAAAGCGAGTGCAATTTCGAAAGAGACAAATGGGGGAAGAAACGGGAGGAAAGAGATGGAGTGAATCACTGATGAAAAGAAGAGAGGGAGAGAGGAGAATAAAAGAAGATGCGAATTTCTGTGGAAAGGAGGAGGGAAGGAGAGGGCAGTGTGGAGGGAGATTAGGAATGGCTTTTGTAGGAGATAATGGGGAGGAGTAGAAGTGGGACAACTAAACCCGGATAGAAAAGTAGAAGGGAGAAACAATTAGCATTTGAGGAATTTTCTAATATGGAAGAACAATGAGGTTACACAGATGAGAGGATAACTGTCATCACCATCATCATCATCATCAATACCACCATCATCACCATCGCCTTTCTAACGCTTATTCATGGTGTGGAAAAGATCACGACACAGAGGGAAAAATATACATAAACACAGCACTATAAAGGACCAAGATGCTACCCCGTTAGACGGTCCACATACCACACACTATGACATTACGGAACAGTAAAAGAAACAGACTTTGAAACAGAGTGATGACGGTTGAGGGGCTTGAAGAGGAAGAGGGCAGTAGAGAAGAAAAGAGTGTAAAGGGGACGAGAAATAATAATAATAATAATAATAACAATAATAATAATAATAATAATGAACACTCTGACAGCACAACACCCAGGTCAACCAACTGATCTAATGGCCGAATACTTTGCCCTGTCACCTTCACCTTCGAGACTACCCTGAAAAGCGAACTAATTCATTCTTGCCTCGCCCTAAACCCTTCCAGTCGGATCAAAACTGTGTAGGCTAACCTTCCCCAAAGATCCTGACCTTTTAACTATCCTTTTGACCTTGATATCCGACTGACTGTTCTGAAAATCGAAAAACTGTATGTTTGTTTTAACCACAACATTTCCACTTAGTTTACTCTAAAATGGATAAACACTGCTTCAAT
Organism: Coenobita brevimanus; assembly: GCF_032717465.1. Lineage (NCBI taxonomy): Eukaryota > Metazoa > Arthropoda > Malacostraca > Decapoda > Coenobitidae > Coenobita > Coenobita brevimanus. The sequence goes on along the minus strand of NC_136960.1, from coordinate 2,069,256 downwards.
TGAGCTTGCTATGTGAAGAGGCCCTGATCCAAAGCTGGGTATCAAAAAACAAGAGGTCAGTCTCTTGAAAGATCCTCAACTAATCCACGAAACATGATCCAAGTCATATAAAAACAGTTTTCATCATTCTTTTCACACACAGATACACGGGTACGAAGCTTGCCTGGTGACCTTCATCTCTGACTGTGTTCAAAATTTAATCTATTCGTTTTTGCTTGACAATTAACCCTTCACCAAGTTTAGTTCAAATCAGATCAGAACTGAGTTGATCTTGCCCTGTTATCTTGGCTTTGACCTTTCCTGTGACTGATCTTTCATTTTTCTGAAATCAAACTCTTTTTCTCCGGCCTTATCACCAGTTCTTACACAAGGATTGATTTAACCGGATAAAAACTATTTGCGTTGACTTTGCTCTTTGCCCTTGACCTGTGACCTACTGTTCTATACAAGAATAGGTTTTATCCTTGGCTGAACCTTAACCCTTTAACCCAATTTAGTTAAAATCGGATAAAAAGTGTTTGGCTTACTTTATTAAGAATATTAACACACGACCCTTGTCACACTGACCTGAAATTGCCTATTCTTAAAATTGAAATATTTCATTCTTGCTCTACCCTAAACCCTTCCACTAGGTTGAGTCTTAATCGGATAAAAAACTATGTTAAGCTTGATCAAAGTAAGAGAAAAACTCCTCGAGTTATTTTCTTTAAAAAGATAGACAGAGATACACACTTTGTTTAGATAGAGATACATACTTTGTTTAGAACTGATAGATACATATACACGTAGAATGAAAGATAGATACACAGATACAGACAGACAGATAGACATAAATATAATTCGATAAATGCAGTTTCATGCTTCATGAACGCCTGTAATACTAGAGGTCCCTCCTAAGTTGAATAAAATCATTTGGAAACGGCAAGAATAAATCATGAAAGACCTCACCGGAATTAATGTGTTAATGGGAGGATATTTTTCCTTATTCACGCTACCATCAGTTATTATTTTGTACACAGCATGAAACAATTCGCGCTGAACCGTGTTAATCAATGCTATACCTGCCCCCCCTCCCCAAATGAAAAGTCTTCCCAAATTGAACGAAAATGTCTGGAGACGGCAGGGTCAGAATATTAATATGTCCTTAGGATAACAAGCTCAACGACAGCATCGCCATCAGTGCTCACCTCGGTCAAGTTTCTTTCCTCTTCTCATTTTCTCGCAGTTTCCGCCTTCTCGCTTCCCCCTTCGCTCCCTCTGTCATCTCCGCACACTCACGCACACGTAGACGCAAGGAAAACACTCAAGGATAATCGTAATGCACTCTGAAATCACTGAACAACACATCCACGCTGAAGTGCCCGGGGCAGCTGCAGGCTGCCAGCTGTTGGTTACCTGGCGAATATGCGCAAACCCAACTGCGCAGACACCACGGCCGCCACCTCTTCTGATCACATTTAGCTACTCCTGTTTCCATGTCGTTTATGGCATTCTGGTTCTCTTAAATAACCTACAGAATTACTAATACACCTTTACTTGACACTGTATCGGTGTATAAGCCTGAGTTTTAACAGTATCAACAAGAAGTAATTGTGACCAATCATTCGCTTATGTTGGCTGCCCTGACTGAGTTCCTGCAAGCAGCCTCTAGGTTGTGCCAGTCCACCTGATCCGTAATTATGCAAGGACCAGATCTCTAGTTTCGGAAATCATGATGTTCTTGAGGCCAACAACTAAGTAAACTTCCTGATTTTTAACAGACGTAAAATAAAAACGATACACATATCAGGGTGTTAGTAATCTTCCTAACCGAACTAAAAGATCGTCCCTTGACCTTTCACAGACTGATTTTTTTTACTCCTGCCTGGCCCAGAACACTGCTGGCAAGTCTGGTCCAATTCGGTTCAGAGATGTTTGAATTAGTCTTGTCCTGTGACTTTGACCTTCGACGTTTCACTGTTATCTTAACCTTTGACGAATTATTCTTAATATCGAATCCGTGTCCATTAATTATCCTGGACTTTTTCAATGATTTGGTCACAGTAGAATTAAAACTGTTTTAGTCGATCTTGTCATTTGACCTAGTGTACTAAAAACAACAGAGGAATTGCTCTGGGACCTGCGGTGAGGCTTTGGTTTCAAACAGTTTGCTGTAAAAAGCAACTAGTCATTTCAAATAACCTTATAAAGGACCACTTTTATGTCTCTGTGGGCTTATATGAATTTTTTTTTACTAAATTTGCTGCTAGATGGCGCCACCACAAGTGTCAGCTGACGGCGAATTAGGATTCTCCATGTCAAATAATCACGTATGGGACCACTTTTGTCTAAATAGGCTTAAATTAAGCACTCGCTAGATGGAGCCACCTCAGGTGTCAGCTGATGATAGATTTGGATTTTCCATGTCAAATTACCTTACATGATGCCATTTTGTCCCCAAAGGCCTCCTTTTAACAAATCCGCCAGAAGCAGAAGAAGAACGCTGGCCACTCATCGACCTGCTGGTTACAGCCGCAAGTAGCAGCTGGTCATACCCTTAGCTGATCTTTAAGTCTTCTAGAAAGTTTGGTTCAAACGAGATCAAAACTGTTTTATATTGTTTTCACACAGGCACGTGTCGCACCTTCACCTGGTCCTGTGACCTCAACCTATGAGCGATTATTCTCAAAATCGAATCCCTTTACTTGCCACACTCTGAAGCCCTCCACAAAGTTTTGTCCACACTGAACAAAAAATGTTTAAGTCGACCTCGTAGAATTAAAATATGAGCTAGCTTTGTGACCCTGACCACTGACCTCTTGACCTCAAAAACAAGTGGTCAACTCACTGACAGACCCTCAACGCTTTCAGGAAATTTGGTTAAATTCGTGTGAAAATTGACTTATGTTCACACACACACACACACACACACACACAGAGACACAAAGTCGATCACATCATAACATGCGCTCTCGCCTCGCAAGAGGTGTGAAAAAAAAAAATAGCAACAAGAACAATAAGAACAACAAAACCAACAACAACAACAACAACAACAATAATAATAATAATAATAATAATAGTAATAATAATAATACGACGACGACGAAGAGGAAAATAAAGAAAAAATTATTATGATGGTCGGAGAAGGAGGAGGAGGACGAGGAGAAGAAGAAGAAGAAATGATGGAGGTGAAGCTCGCGGAGAAAGTAAGGATAAAGCGAAGCCATTAACCATATAACAGACAGAAAGAGAGACGAGAAGAAAGGCGCAGAGTAAGGGGACAGGGACGACCATAATGGGGAAAGGAAGAAGGAAAGGTAGAAAGAAGAGGAGTAGAACAA